>NC_136758.1:9080200-9680200 GCF_936440315.1 Barbus barbus
CTTTCATCAATATATTTTGATCAATTAATGCGAGTATGAGACTTTTTTCAAACGCATGTTTCATTTTTTTTTTTTTATATATATAGAAAGGGAACAAATGAGATCATTCACACTTGTGACCTACACAGTTATTCATAAACTCATTTACGGCAAACTGCATACCAAATTAAGAAAGATAAGACGCAGTCATAAAACATGGTGTGTGTGTGTGTGTGTGAGACAATCACCTGCTTTGTAAATCAAACTGTTCTGACCTTGTAAATATGACATGCAAAAGTCTCTATTATGGTTTAACAGCAGGTCTCAACAAGTTGGCAGTAGCTGCTTGATGCCTCAGAACTGATTAAAACCTGAAAATCTCTATCCACTACCAGTACAGTATTTCTCACTTTAAAAGTGCACCAAAACTTCAGTAAAAAAAGGAGAAAAACCAAAAAACAACTGTCAATATGTCAGCAGTCAAGCTCATTTCCGGCAAAGTTAGTGGCTGATGTGGCTGCAACTGATTTGAATTCCGGTGTGAGGCAGAAGAAACAGCGTAGCGGTTTAACAATCATTCAAGATGGCGTACAAAGCAACAAGTGATCACAGCACTTGTTATTAACAGCTGTGTCAGCAAGAGCAGCATTTGTGCCGTCCAGCGCCGGCCGCCCATTACTCTTCTCTGTGTGCAACAGTTTCGCAGCTGTGCGGCCTTTAGAGACCAAGGAGGAGACATCCTGTTTTTACAGTGGGATTTTGCTTGGGGAGGGGTGGGGGGGTGGAGCCGGTCTGTTTCAAAACAGCACAATCCTGACACAGCTTATTTGGGGAGATTAAACTAAAATGTTCACATAACAAATATTTGCGATAAGATGTTAAAAGAGTGTTTAAGAGTTACTGCACTGTGACATTGCTCTCTAGGCTTTCAGAAATTAAATCACTCACTGAAAATGTGCCAGTTGACATATGTTAGAAAGGTGTCTGAGGTCCTGTGTGCGAACACATGAAGAGGTCAAACATTAAACCCAACACACATTCTTTAGAATCTTATCTGCTACAGATTTCAAAGTGCTTGGAGTCCCAGGTTTGGAAAATATTGTGCAAATAGGACAAGATTTTCCATGTGTGCTACCTAGAACAAAACTAAAAAGAAATGAAGGAATTTTGACGCAAGGGCTAAATTCATTTTCCATCCGACTTTGGTTTGGCTCAGTGACGGTGGAAACTCCAGTGCATCGATAGGCATCAAAGACAGCATGAATTATTCAGAACAAGAATGAACTAAGACCGTTAAAATGACTAAGTTTAATTTGAAGTTACAATTACATAGCTGTTTCTGTACATGTTTCTCAAAATGATTAAAGCGAGGAAAGGAAAGGAATAGAATGAAACATTTCTCTCCAACATGACAAATCCAGTCCACTCTACCGCAAGCACTACACTTGAAATGCAAGAATGTAACAATCCCACATTTTAGAGACACATGAGTGCAAGTCAAAGACAATCTGGTCAATGCAATTAGCCTAAATGGTAAAAGGGCTACAAAAGGCATCCCTCGATGTTTAAAAATGAAATCTCTTTAACGTTGAACTCGTTTTGGGCTACATTACATTGCAGACAAAAACAACTTTCTGTGGTTTTTCAAGCTTCCGAGAACACAAGACATCACTCGGTTCGATTATGCTGTGTGAATATAAGTTATGTCTGTGGTAAGTCCGCCTTACGCGATTAGACTTTTGCATAATGTTCCATGGACTCATTTACATGTTGATTATCATTGGATGTCAGTGATATCATGACTATGGCATGGTTTAAAACCACATAGCTACCTACAATTAGTACGCTACAACCTCCTTAGCAAAACTGTGCTTTGCTACAGTGGATGCCTGGACAGTTTTGATACATCTCGGTATAAAATGCCTTTAACACACTATTGGACCGTTTGCTGGAGACAAACTCCATTTTTTGACTCTGATATCTCAAAGAAAGAAGCTGAAGAAGAGAAAACAAATATAGAAAACCTACAATCAAAGAAAAAAAAAATAGAGAATCTTCATTCAGGAATGCTTTGTCATGTTAAGCAATAGTCCAAGGTGTGTGACAAGGGTATGTCACAGTTTACAGGAAACTAAAAGCAAGCCAAACCCATTATGTTTTTTCAAAGAGGGCCGTTTGAAAACGAACCAAAAATAAATGTTAACTCTAAATCAAAAGAGCACGAATAATCAGTGGAGAGTGTGATTTTTCCCCATATGAGTTTATTTGTCCTAAGCAGTCAGTGCCAGTGTCATTAAGACTTGTAGTTAGATGTTAACCAAGTTAAGCCTTCGTACAGTCCGTCACCGGTGGTCGCGCACGACGGCTGAACGTACCAATTCCTATCCCGGATGCGTGTCAGTCCCAGCTTCTCCTGGATCTCGTGTGGCTTCATGGCATCCGGAAGGTCTTGCTTGTTGGCGAAAATCAAAATGATGGCGTCCCGCATCTCACGGTCGTTGATGATGCGGTGGAGTTCTTGCCTGGCTTCGTCAATGCGATCTCTATCAGCACAATCCACCACGAAAATTAACCCTTGCGTGCCCGTGTAGTAGTGTCGCCAGAGGGGACGGATCTTATCTTGTCCGCCCACATCCCACACGTTGAACTTGACATTTTTGTAGGTGACCGTCTCCACGTTGAAACCGACGGTTGGGATGGTAGTCACAGACTGGCCGAGTTTCAACTTATAAAGGATGGTGGTTTTTCCGGCGGCATCCAGTCCGAGCATCAATATTCTCATCTCTTTGTTACCAAATATCTTTGACAGCATCTTCCCCATCTTGTATACTGTTCATAAATGGTTACTTCCCTCTAAAAAGAAAAAGTAAATATGGTAAAGGTTTGAAACGTGAAACACAAGCACTTTTTCTTTAAGTTTCCTCTTGGGAATGTCAAATTCGGAAGTAAACAGAACAGGTGTACAATGTTATCAGGAAACTGGAGGCAAAGTCACAGTGAATAAAATGTAGTTCCAGCCAATACTGGTCACTTGGTTGCTGATTAAAGGACAGTACTGAAAACTTTCAGTAGAAGTGAAAAGGTCAAAGCTCGATGTTAAGGGCTTTTGCTTCGGTTATAGGCTGGTGCCGGTTTGAAAAACGCCACCCTGGATAATAATCCACTGAAAGGCGACAAAAGCAACGATTTTTCGGTGCTTTTCCTGTGTCTGGCAAGTGCTGTGAGGCCTCTTTAAGAGCCTGCGGTCTTTCAAGACTTCCTCTTGGCGTGTGAATGTCCGTCTCGGGGGCTCTTTCAGGTCCTTCCCTCAAAATGTAACCGGATAGCAGCTGAAGTCGTTCAGAGCCTCGGCGGAAAAGCGTTCATTTGGCCGGCCGGTAGGTCTGTCATCTGGTCCGTCTGAAGCGGAGCCGTGTCGATTTCACCCGTCCCGAATTCGAATTGTGTCTCACGTGCCCCTGAGAGACAAGAGATGCTCAGAGGGAGTGCCCAAAAAAGAGCAATTTAGCCTGCTAGCTTAGCCGGCCGAACAACCCACAGAAAATCGCCACCACACACTTTTTACACACATTTTCGACAGGTTATGTAAAATACAACCATTGACAAGTTCTTTTAATTCATTTTAAAGAGACTAAATGCATTTTTAGTTACCTGCGGAGGCCCACCATTCTCTAGCAATCTCAACCCCGGTGTTCACTCCTAAAATCAGCCGAGTTCAGTGTGAAACTGACTACGTCAACGCGAACCAGCGGAAATGGCCGTTGCAGCCCGCCTTTCATAATAAAGGTCATTAACTGTTCGACTTTACTTTTAAAACATCCGTTTAAAATACACACATATAATTTAATATTACACAGTCTGAGACATGGGAAACGGAGCAATTGGCAACAGCGACAGTATTAGTACAATCAGCAATAGCACAGGACAAATCTAAGTACAAAAGTGAATACAAAAAAAATCTCAACCAATATATTATAAGATGGTGGTTATGAATTGAGATAAAAAACGTTTACAGTGCTCATGAAAGACTTGATAATGGGATAGTTCTCCCAAAAGTGAAATTCTGTCATTATTTGACATCACTGAACCATCAATGAACTGAGTTTAGCAGGAAAATGACTCTTTGTTATTGTCCTGTTGCATTATTGATAAACTGTTTTCCTGTTGACACTGTACAGCTGCTTTGACACAGTATTGTATAAAGCACTATATAAATACAGGTGACTTGACTGTTTCCAAACCCCCCATGTTGTTACAAAACTGTATGACTTTATTTCTTCTGTGGAGCACAACATAATATATTCTATATTGTAATCAAACCATTTTGGTGACCATTGATTTCCAGAAAATAAATAAATAAATAGGTGTCTACCTACTAAGACCCATTACTGATTTATAAAGACTTGTCACCACCTACTGGTGTAACAATGTAACAGAATACAGTGTAATCTGCATAATAAATCACATCTATCAATCCATCTATAGATTATAATGAACAGTCTGGAACAAACACCGAAAATGGTTGGAAATGCAACAGCAGCAGCACATTTATGGCTACAACAAATGCGAGAGTAAATGTTATCTTTATGTGTTTATGGTCAAAGCCAAGGAAGCAACAATGAATACTCATGGGCTGGCAAGTCTAAGGTTATAGCAAATAAGTGTTATTATTTATTGTTATTTTTAGTATTATTTCTTATTCATTATTTACAATTAATTTAGCTAATAACGAAACTTTTTTTTTTTTTTTATCTCCAGTGTCACAGTAAGTTGATTTGTACGTTTCCAGCATCTGCACGTTTATCAGTGTTTAAAATCAAGGCGCTGTCTCTTTAAGAAACTGCGTCGCTCTGTTTTGGGAAAGCTCGTGAGGCAGAGATGGCGGAATGGAGACACGCTACAACATCGACTCCGTCTTCAGCAAGCATGACCTCGCTGGGTCGAGCGCTGTCTCGCAGCAGGTTAAGTCAGCCAGAAGGGTTTCAGGCGCAGAAGTCTCGCAGGAGGTACTCCAGCAGTTCAGAGTCACATGATATCAGCCCAAATGTCGAGGCGAGGGTCCTGGTCATAAACACCGGCGGAACCATTGGAATGATGTATCATAATAACGGTAAACTGTATCAGCACCGCTCACACACCTGACTGATATGCACTGCACACTCGTTTATGGGATTATGTGTTGATATCCTTCACATATTTCAATACAACAAAACAAAACAAAACCGTGGGGGCAGTTTAAATGGTGGGGGTCCACATTAACCCATGGGTCGTTGGAAATTAATGATGATCGATTTTAAGGATAAATCTACAGTTGTCCCAAATGTATTTGGACATGCTAAAATTAAAATGTATTATTGGCATTATGTGTGATATTAATCCATGTGGCATCTGTAAACAAATGATGCTGAGCCATGTATGCCATATCTTGTCATCTATCATGTTAAAAAGTGCCACTTTTTTAAATTGCAATCTTTTAAAAAATCAACACAGAAAGATAGAAGACAGTTCCCTATCAATTACATCAACTGAAACATTAGGGAAAAAATACAAAGCTATAAAAAAAGGAAAACAAAACGTGTATTCAGGTAATATACATGTTATGCATTGTAAATCAAATGATAGATTTAAGGCTTTAAAATAATTGACAGTTTTTTTTGTTTTGTTATTTCTCATTTCTCTCAATGTATACAAGTAGTGACCTATAAAATTTGGAATTTTCAATGCATTTGTGGGCAAAATAATTTGCCATTTATTAGTAGTAAGTTTGCAAAATACCATATTTTAAAGTCAGCATTATTATCATGAAACAAAAATATATTTTTCTGAGTTGTATTTCAGTGTTTGTATTATAAAAGATGCAAAATCACATCAAAATTATTTAGTTTAAATGCAACCATAAAATAAAAAGTGCTATTATTTTTTGTCTTAATTTTGAGATTATTAACTCAATTTTTTTATATAGTATTTATTTACAAATTATTTTTGTGAAAAAGTACAAATAACTGTCATGCACAAATAATTATCTTTTTTTTCTGTTTGCATAAGTTATCTTTGATGGTCTGTATTAGTTTATTTAAAAACTAAAATAACAGTACAGCTAGATGCAAGTAATGTCAATTTTGCATTGGGTGCTAACACATGAATTGTCATTAACCTGTTATACAGTAATATGGATGGATTTATTTATATTTTTTTGGTAACTTCATCTTCAGATTGCTAATGTCCGACTAGTAATTTTAAAGATTAAAGAATATCATTTCATGAATTTCAAGTATGACTTGTCCAGCCCAGTGTTAACATTTTTGTTTGGAGAGCAAAGAGGTTGGAAGTTTTTAATTGTAATAAACCAAAATTGCAGCTGTACATTAATGGATTAGAAGCAGGAACACATCTCCATATATATCCAAATAATAAATTGCACAGCTGAAAGTCTGTATAATGCAATGGTGACTTGATTATTTAAAGTAATAAATGGGAATGGGAATAGTCCTTCAAGAGTGGTTTACAGTATTCAAACTGAATTGGTCAGAAAAAGGATGCTGATCATATTTTATGACTTTATTAGTAATTCCTTGAACAGAATGTCCAAATATTGGCCCTCTGTAAACAGTAGTTAATCTTTCCCGACGCTGCGCTGTATTACCATTTTATACACAATATTGCTTGAATTGGTTAACAAACTTAGTTCTTTATATATAAAAAGAAGCTTATCTAAAACAAAGGCTGATAACAAAAATGATAGTGCCTTTTAAAGAATTTGCAAGGTCAAACACAAAACATTCAGCTCTTCAAAATGGTTTATCAAAGTCCAAGGACAGAATCCGCATTACATAATACAATAAACACTGACTTTTTCCACCCAAAACAGTTTTATCTTCCATTACATAAACACAGGATCTGTGAAAAGAGGTTCTGTTTAAAAGTCCTGTTTTTTTTTCTTTCCTCAATGGAAACCTGGGCACATTTTTTGACTCCAAGTTATGTGAAACAGACCTGCTTTTATGGGTCTGCATGATGCAATTGTGCTTTTACTTCTCTGGACACCAAAAATGATTTTTCATGAGATGTTTAGGGTTACATTTCATTATCCAACAAATATACATTACCAGATGTGACCCTGGACCACAAAACAAGTCATAACATTCGATTATTTGAAATTGAGATTTATACATCATATGAAAGCTGAATAATTGATTTATGCATAGTTAGGATAGGGCAATATTTGGCCGAGATACAATTATTTGAAAATCTGGAATCTGAGGGTGCAAAAATAAATTAACCTATTGAGAAAATCGCTTTTAAAGTTGTCCAAATGAAGTCCTTAGCAATGCTTATTACTAATCAAAAATGAAGTTTTGATATATTTATGATAGGAAATTTGCAAAATGTCCTAATGACTTTTGGCATAAAAGAAAAATCGATAATTTTGACCCATACAATTTATTTTTGGCTATTGCTACAAATATAACCGTGCTACTTATGGCTGATTTTGTGGTCCAGGGTCACAAATAGTTCACAAATAGTTTTTTTCATTTTGATTAAATTAACATGGTAGAAAATTAGTAATACTGTGATACAAGAATGTTTTTTGTGTATATACAGTCCCTGACAAAAGTCTTGTCGCTTGTGTACAAATTGAACTCAAGTGCCGCTGAAATATATTTCTAATCAAGATTTTTTTACAAGAAATGGCTCATTTTATTCCCAACAGCTTTTGTAATAATGTTTCAGTGCAAAACGAAACTGTCAAAAAGTATTCTAATATTCAAAGCTTGGTAAAGCCCATTGAGCCAATTTTTGCAAAGACATAAGTGTTGTCGCCTTGTCATATGAGCTTCACCTGTGACTAATAATGGATCATTTAGGTCTCAGGTGTGTATAAAAAGAACCCCAGTACACTAGACCTTCACATCAACTGCAACTAGACCTCTGCAAACATGCCTAAGATTCACCCTGAGACTAAAGTGTTGATTATCAAGAGGCTGAAGACCAGATCCACTGCTGATGTGGCAGACACCTTCAATGTGTCTCAGCGTCAAGTACAGAGGATAAAAAAAAGATTTGAAGAGACTGGAGACGTTTTTGACAAGCCCAGGTCAGGCAGACCCCGCAAGACAACTGCTCGAGAGGACCGTTTGTTGGCTCGAAAATCCAAGGCCAGCCCGTTTTCCACTGCAGCAGAGCTCCACGAGACCTGGTCACCTGAAGTCCCTGTGTCAACCAGAACAGTTTGTCGGATTCTGTCTCGAAATGGCCTCCATGGTCGAATCAGTGCCCAGAAGCCAGCACTAAACAAAAGACAATTGAAAAACCGTGTGGCATTTGCCAAGGCCCACAGCCTGCTAAAAGGATGGACGCTGGAAAAGTGGTAGAAGGTGGATTTTTCAGATGAATCTTCTGTTGAATTACACCACAGTCGCCGCAAATATTGCAGGAGACCTACTGGAGCCCGCATGGATCAGAGATTCACCCAGAAAACAGTGAAGTTTGGTGGCAGAAAAATCATGGTCTGGGGTTACATCCAGTATGGGGGTGTGCGAGAGATCTGCAGGGTGGAAGGCAACATCAATAGTCTGAAATACCAAGAAATCTTAGCTACCTTTTATATTCCCAACCATAAAAGAGGCCAAATTCTGCAGCAGGATGGTGCTCCATCACATACTTCCATCTCCACATCAAAGTTCCTCAAGGCGAAGAAGATCAAGATGCTCCAGGATTGGCCATCCCAGTCACCAGACATGAACATCATTGAGCATGTGTGGGGTAGGATGAAAGAGGAAGCATGGAAGACGAAACCAAAGAATATTGATGAACTCTGGGAGGCATGCAAGACTGCTTTCTTTGCTATTCCTGATGACTTCATCAATAAATTGTATGAATCCTTGCCAAACCGCATGGATGCAGTCCTTCAAGCTCATGGAAGTCATACAAGATATTAAATTTGGATCTCACAGTACCACTACTTAATTTGCTGACATATTTTTGTATTTGCAGTAAATTTGTTCAATTTCTGTATAGGCGACAAAACTTTTGTCTTGCCAAAATTTGACCTTTCTGTCTTGATTAAATGATAAATCTTTTTTCAGTGAAACTAATTCATATCAATGCATTAAACATCATTTGGGAGGGTTTTAGCTTTTCATATGAGCTATTTCTAACACCAATTGATGAATTAAAAGTCAGGTTAATAGCAGGTGTTTCTACAAAATAGATAAGCGACAAGACTTTTGTCAGGCACTATAGGGAATGTCAAAATGTGCAAAATGATACAGTAGTGCATTATGCACAGTATCGGATATTCAGGATGGTGTCTTCTTGGCCGCGTTGCTAAATTCTGGTCAAAAGAACCTGAGGGTTGCAAATATGACATGTATGACTTTGTATATGGTGCATTTGTTATCAAATGTGTCTTTGTTGATAACATTTTGACTAACTTTTCTTCTGTATTTGCAGTTCTGTCTCCAGAACCTAATGCTTTCGTTGAAACTCTACGCAAACTCCCCATTCTGCATGACGAGCAGTACGCACAACAGACCAGACTGTATGAATACTACAAGCCTCCAGAGAACATACTAGTGCTGCCGTAAGTTCCCACACATGTGCACAAAAATATGTGATCAGGTTAGAAGTTTGTGGAGGTGTGGTCCTATTCATAGATCCAGTATTTATCTATTTGTGTACAAAATACAGGTTTGATGGTTGGTTTCTGTTATTATTGCATCTCAAAATTAAAGTTGTCATTATTTACTTGCCCAATCTAATTAAAAATGGCTAAAAATACATATTTAAAAAAGTCTTAAAAATTGTTTCTGTCTTGTAGGATGCTGTTTCTTTCATTTTTACACACATGATAATATTATAGACCATACAAATGTGTGTTATTTTAACAGGAAGTCCACTCATTCAGATGATCCTCTATTTCATGGGTGCTGTAGTACTGGTAGCATAATGTTTGCCCTTGTGGGATGTATATGTACTTGCACATGTTTGCATGATTTGTGTTATAAATTTTGCTAGTTAGCTCAGTGGTTATGGCTATACAGTAATGTTTTAAGATATGATAATGGAAGATGAAATATGATCAATGGGAGGTTAAACTGGGTTCCCTATCAGTCAGTCACGTTCGACGTAACGTCAGTGTGACTGACTAATGGGAACTCGCTCGAGAGCCCAATCACCTTCGAGTGTTAACAAAACAAGCCAATGACAGTTGGCGTGCGTGTTTCGCCACGCGCACCCCGCCCCGCAGTGCGGGTATAAAAGGAGAGCGCGTGCAAACGCACATCAGCTTTTCGCTTCGGAGCCGAGCCTTGCTGCGAATCTCCGAGAGTGTACAAGACAGCTGACGAGTGTTGGTGTTACGGCGCGTCAGCGGAGGTTGCGATCCAGTGCTGCTGCTTCATCTCGGCGTGCTGCAGCTCTCATCCTGCGGTCGCGCTGCGACCTCTCCTGGGCGCTTCAACACTTTTCTAAAAGAGCAAATTCTGAAAGAGCTCCACGAGCGACGGGCGTCTTTTTAAAGATGGCTTCCCGCTCGTGTGTTTCTGGATGTGGCCGTTTCCTGGCTTCATCTGATGGTCACGATCGCTGTGTCTCGTGCTTGGGCTTTCAGCACGCTGAGGCAGCGCTCGTGGATGACTCATGTTCTCTGTGTGGGAACATGACCATCGCGATGCTGCGCTCCAGATACCTCCTCGTCAAGCGGGGGGGTATCCCCCTTGCCATGCCCCGTTCTAGTTCCTCCGGTTCTCGGAGGGCTACTTCGGCTCATGGTCAGGGTGACTTGAGGATCACAGTGAGAGCTTCCCCGTCGAGTGCGTCTCCGCGGGCCTCTCACTCCTCTAGCGCATCGCACCGTCTGGGGTTTCCGGACGAGTTTGTGGAGTCCTCGGACAGGGCGGGGCCCAGCATCTCGTTCGGAGCTCCAGCAGATGACAGGATGTCGGTCACTGCATCGGGGGATGAGCTAGGTTCTGGAAATGATGATTCGGCTGCGCTGCCTCCATCAGGAAGAGTGGTGTTGACCGAGTCAGATCCAGAACTGACTGCTATGCTTTCCCGGGCCGCTGAGAGCATCGGGCTGCACTGGAGGCCTCCTCCTTCTCCCGAACGCTCAAGGCTGGACGATTGGTTCCTGGGGGCGCAGGCCGATCGCAGGCAACCGCCTCCGGTTCCATTCTTCCCGGAAGTGCATGAGGAGGTGACTAGGTCTTGGAGGGCACCTTTTTCTGCCCGAAACAGACCTAGTGCCTCCTCCGTCCTCACCACCCTCGACGGTGGGGCGGCCCAAGGGTATGTGGAGATCCCCCCAGTTGAGCGCGCCATTGCAATGCAGCTCTGCCCGCAGGGCGCTGCCGCCTGGAGGGGTAATCCACGCCTTCCGTCCAGGGCCTGTAAGTTCTCGTCCGCTCTGACGGCCAAGGCTTACAGTGCTGCTGGACAGGCCGCTTCCGCCCTGCACGCCATGGCCCTCCTGCAAGTCCACCAGGCCAAGGCGTTAAAGCAGTTGCACGAGGGTGGTGCTGACCCAGCCGGATTGCAGGAACTGCGCACAGCGACGGACCTTGCCCTACGGGCGACGAAAGTCACGGCGCGGGCCCTGGGTCAGACGATGTCCACGTTGGTGGTCCAGGAGCGCCACTTATGGCTGACCTTGGCGGATATGAGGGAGTCTGACAAACACCGTTTCTTAGACGCCCCGATCTCCCAGGCCGGCCTATTCGGCGAAGCGGTGGAGGGCTTTGCCCAACAGTTCTCCGCCGCACAGCAGCAGACAGAGGCGTTTCGACACATCCTGCCCCGGCGGTCCGCTGCTGTCTCCACCCCACCGCCGGCTGCAGCCCCTCCGTCTGCTCGTCGCCGAGGGCGCCCTCCTGCGGCCTCCACCTCCGCTCCAGCTCGGCCCCAGCAGCAGCCTTCACAACGGCCGCAGCGTGAAGCTGGCCGCAGGAAAGCGGCGCAGCCCGTCTCTGCCCCTGCCAAATCTGCGAAGCGCCAGGGCAAGCGGCGGCCCTGAGACGGGCGACCCGGAGTCTCTGGATCCTGCTCTTCAGGAGATGGTGAGTGCACCACTCCTTCCCCCGGAGGAGGGCCGGGTGGAGAATCTTTTGTTCCCTTTTTATGCTGTTCCGCCACTGGCTCTCCAGCCAGTGGTACCCAAAACCTCAAAAAAAGAGCAGTTTCCTTTTTCTCCGGGTCCCAAGAGGGCGAGGATGGCAGTGCACGAGACCCCGTCTCCACACTCCCGTCCCCCTCTCCTTTCGCCTATGAGCAGCAGGGTCCGGTCCGAGGACGCGATGCCTTCTCCCGCGCCCCCTGCTCAGCCTTGGAGCCAGGTAAGTGTCGCACTGCACACTCAGACCCCACTTCGGAACGCACTGCCTTCCGAGGCGGGCCCCTGTGCTCCACTTCGCTGCCCCGCCGCGGGTACGTCCGTGGCTCCCTTGGTCCCGCTTGTACGGTTTCTGGGGGCCTGGCTAGCGCTCCCCAGGCCGTCTCGCTGGCTCATGAGAACCATCAGACTTGGCTACGCGATTCAGTTCGCCCGGCGTCCCCCCAAGTTCAGGGGCGTTCGGTTCACCTCGGTGTTGAGCAAGGATGCCCCTCTCTTGCGTGCGGAAGTCGCGGTCCTGCTGGCGAAGGACGCGATAGAGCCGGTCCCTCCAGCCGAGATGAAGTCGGGGTTTTACAGCCCGTACTTCATTGTACCCAAGAAAGGCGGTGGGTTACGACCAATCTTGGACCTGCGCGTCCTGAACCGGGCCCTTCACAAGCTCCCGTTCAGGATGTTGACGCAAAGACGCATTTTTCAATGCATCCGTCCGTTCGATTGGTTCGCAGCGATCGACCTGAAGGACGCGTACTTTCATGTCTCAATCCTGCCTCGACACAGACCGTTTCTCCGCTTTGCGTTCGAAGGACGAGCATATCAGTACAAAGTCCTCCCCTTCGGGCTATCCCTGTCGCCTCGTGTCTTCACCAAGGTCGTGGAGGCAGCCCTTGTTCCATTAAGGGAAGCAGGCATTCGCGTTCTCAACTACCTCGACGACTGGCTCATACTGGCCCAGTCTCGAGCACTGTTGTGCGATCACAGGGACACGGTGCTTGGCCACCTCAGCCGGATGGGGCTTCGGGTCAACTGGGAAAAGAGCAAACTCTCCCCTGTGCAGAGGATCTCTTTTCTCGGTATGGAGTTGGACTCGGTCAACCTCACAGCACGTCTCTCAGTAGAGCGTGCTCAGTCGATGCTGAACTGCCTGGAGTCTTTCCAGCGCAAGACAGCGGCTCCACTGAAACACTTTCAGAGGCTCCTGGGGCATATGGCATCCGCAGCCGCTGTCACGCCGCTCGGGTTGCTTCATATGAGACCGCTTCAGCATTGGCTTCACGACCGGGTCCCGAGATGGGCATGGCGACGCGGCACTTACCGGGTCTCAGTTACCCCGTCCTGCCGTCAGACCTTCGGCCCGTGGTCGGATCTTGCTTTTCTTCGGGCAGGAGTTCCCCTAGTGCAAGTATCCAGGCACATTGTTGTCTCAACAGATGCCTCTGCCATGGGCTGGGGAGCCATGTGCAACGGGCATGCAGCTGCAGGGCTCTGGACAGGGTCCCGGTTGCAGTGGCATGTCAATTGCCTCGAGTTGCTAGCAGTATGGCTTGCGCTGCGCCGCTTCAAAGGGCTGCTACACGACAAGCATGTACTGGTCCGTACGGACAACACTGCGACCGTTGCGTACATCAACCACCAGGGTGGTCTACGCTCCCGTCGCCTGTCGCAACTCGCTCGCCATCTTCTCCTTTGGAGTCAGAAGCATCTGAGGTCGCTTCGCGCTGTTCATATCCCTGGCGAGCTCAATCGTGCAGCCGACGAGCTCTCACGTCAGCCCGCCCTTCCGGGAGAATGGCGACTCCACCCCGAGGTAGTCCAGCTGATTTGGAGACACTTCGGGGACGCTCAGGTAGACCTGTTTGCCTCCCCGGACACGTCCCACTGCCAAATGTTTTACTCCCTGTCCGAGGGTACCCTCGGCACGGACGCGCTGGCACACAGCTGGCCTCGGGGCCTAAGCAAATATGCGTTTCCCCCAGTGAGCCTTCTCGCGCAGACCCTGTGCAAAGTCAGGGAGGACGAGGAGCAGGTCCTCTTGGTGGCACCGTACTGGCCCAGTCGGACTTGGTTCCCAGAACTCATGCTCCTCGCGACAGCCCCTCCTTGGCAAATTCCTCTGAGGAGGGATCTCCTTTCTCAGAGAGGGGGCACCCTCTGGCACCCGCGTCCAGACTTGTGGAATCTCCACGTATGGTCCTTGGACGGGACGCGGAGGTTCTAGGTGGGCTACCTCCATCGGTAGTAAACACAATCACTTCAGCTAGAGCCCCGTCTACAAGACACGCTTACAGGCTGAAGTGGAACCTGTTCGTCGATTGGTGTTCTTCCCGTCGGGAAGACCCCCGGGGATGCCCGATCGCGGTCGTGCTTTCTTTCCTGCAAGATGGGTTGGAGCGAAGGCTGTCTCCCTCCACCCTCAAAGTGTATGTCGCCGCTATTGCCGCACATCACGATGCAGTAGACGGTAAGTCTGTAGGGAAGCACGACTTGGTCGTCAGGTTCCTCAGAGGGGCGAGGAGGTTAAATCCTCCGCGCCCTCATCTGGTACCCTCTTGGGATCTCCCCTTGGTCCTGTTGGCCTTGAGGGAGGAGCCCTTTGAGCCTCTGCAGTTAGTAGAGCTTAAGGTTCTGTCATTGAAGACAGCGCTCCTCACTGCATTGGCCTCGGTCAAGAGGGTAGGGGACCTGCAGGCATTTTCGGTCGACGATTCGTGCCTAGAATTCGGGCCGGATGACTCTCACGTTGTCCTGAGACCCCGGCCTGGTTACGTGCCCAAAGTTCCCACCACACCCTTCAGGGATCAGGTGGTGAACTTGCAAGCGCTGCCCCGGGAGGAGGCAGACCCAGCCATTGCTCTGCTTTGTCCCGTCCGCGCTTTGCGCACTTACGTGGACCGCACGCAGAGCTTCAGGACCTCAGACCAGCTCTTCGTCTGCTTCGGGGGACAGCAGAAGGGGAAGGCTGTCTCCAAACAAAGACTTGCCCACTGGATAGTCGAGGCTATAGTCTTGGCCTATCAGGCCCGGCGCTTACCGTGCCCCCTCGGTGTGAGAGCACACTCTACAAGAGCCATTGCTTCCTCTTGGGCGTTGGCGCGGGGCGCCTCGATAGCAGACATTTGTAGAGCTGCCGGCTGGGCGGCACCTAACACGTTTGCGAGATTTTATAATCTCCGTGTAGAGCCCGTGTCCTCCCGTGTACTTGGCTCAGACGGCCAGTAACACTGGGACACTGCTCGGTGTCAATCCCGCTTGCTGCGCCATTCCCCTCTACGGACCGGATACGTGCGCCTTGTTGCTTCTCAGTTCAGTTCCCCATGGCGAACCCTGTTGAAGTTCCTCCCGCACCCTCGGCAGTCAGGCGTGGCGGAACGCCAGACGCCAGGTCCAGCACTCGTGTGTTTGCCCAAGGTCAGCCCTTGTGCTGGGCTAGGTGCCCGTGTGTAGTGATTCCCCTTCGGGTGGTCCCACATGTGTATTCTTCCACGGTGCGGTTCCCCTCACGGTGAGCCCGTGTCTTTCCCTGGCAGAGACCTTCTGCCGTCTCTGCTGTGTTGTTATCTCACCCCAGGCTGGCTGAGTCTACCTCAGAGACTTCCATATGTAGTACTGCCCTTGGTCAGTCCATATGTGTAATTGCCACGTGGTACCTCCTTACGCAGGATGTGGCTTCCGTAGCGTTCCCCTACTTGTGGTACGCTTTCCCAGTGTATCCATACCCACTGTACGGAACAGCAGTGGCTGTCATCCCTGCCTAGGCCTTGTCCTATCTTCCACCCCAACTGGTGTCGGGGACTTGCCGGCTTCCGCAGGGCACTGGAGGGGGTCAGCAATAGTGGCGTTTTCCAAGGGATCCCATTAGTCAGTCACACTGACGTTACGTCGAACGTGACTGACTGATAGGGAACGTCTCGGTTACGTATGTAACCCTCGTTCCCTGAAGGAGGGAACGGAGACGTAACGTCCCGTCGCCATAGTTGCTGTACCACCGCTGTACGGCCGGGGCACACAGTCTCGGCTCCTCAGCGAAAAACTGATGTGCGTTTGCACGCGCTCTCCTTTTATACCCGCACTGCGGGGCGGGGTGCGCGTGGCGAAACACGCACGCCAACTGTCATTGGCTTGTTTTGTTAACACTCGAAGGTGATTGGGCTCTCGAGCGAGTTCCCATTAGTCAGTCACACTGACGTTACGTCTCCGTTCCCTCCTTCAGGGAACGAGGGTTACATACGTAACCGAGACGTTTCTTCTTGACAACTTCAACTCATGCATTCACTGGTGTAATTTACTTTTAATTTAAAGGTATGTGATTTTTGCTTTTTGCTTTTGATTTGCAAGCATAATATATGCTGTACTCTCTATATGTTATGGCTGGGTTGTGCACATGAGAGTATGTTAGAGATATGCCAATCCAAACCCAATATCCAGTTACTTCTACAAATCCCATGTTTTGGTTGTTCTGTCTTTCCTTTTTCTTTATATTTTCACAGTTTTGAGAATAAAAAAAGTTAATAAAAGTACTTTTTCCACGTTTACCAATCTTAAGGGGCTTTATAACTCATATAAGGTCTGAACTGCCCCCTCCTTCAGGTCTTTGGTGTTTGTCATTTGGGGTGGGATTTTCTTTCACTTTTTGGTAAATCTCTATTAGCAATAGATCTATTCTAGCTCACCAAGTGTGGCCCAATTTATGTATGTGGTTTTAGGATAAGCGGCCCATTGTTAATTAAGACAGGTCACACTAATCTGCTCACTCTCGTTTCCTAAATGTGGAAAATCCCCCATGGCTCCCCTCTTCATTACAGTAAGACCATGAACCCATCTCCCCCCCCAGAGTGATGAGCAAAGTCTGAAGTCTGCTGCTTCATAACATTTGCTCATCCATTGACGCACAAATATTTTTTGCTTTAACTACAGGAGACGGCCCTGAAATCAGTCAAACTATCGCTGTCAATAAATAATCAACTTTTTGGTTTTAGTTGATCTAGCTTAACTAACCCATGTTTGCCTATAATGGCCTTTGCTGGTTTTAAAAAATAAGTGTTGTTTTACATTAAGAGCTTGTTGTCAGTGTTTGGATGTCTTTTACAATAAACATTACAATTTTGATGCTTTTTAAATAATTGTCTCTCCTTTTTTTCCACTCCAGAATGTCCAAACAGAACAAGAGGATTATATATACCGTTTTAGAGTACTCTCCCCTCCTCGACTCCTGCAATATGACCACAGACGACTGGGCCACTATTGGAAAAGACATTGAGGTGCTCCCTTTTTAACCATCTTTGTTTTAAAATTGGTTTTGTGAAACTTTAGGACTTTGGTTGTATTATACAACTATTGAGCTTTGATCGGGTCACTCCCGTTGGCGCGCATAGTTTTTATTTTTTTTTCACAGCCATACTGTCAAGCTCTGAGTTGGACATGACTGAGTGTAATGACTTGTAAACAGAACTGATCATGATTAGTTTTTTGATGCTGGTATTTTATTTATCACAAAAGGGGAACTTTTAAAAATTTGTAATTGTTGGTAATCTTCTAATTTCTTGAATATAGTTCTGTGAACAGATAAACAGATTGTCAGTTGGTATTTTCAACTTTTTTTTTTTCTCTCATGTTGACAGAAACACTACGAGCAATACGATGGTTTTGTTGTCCTGCACGGCACAGACACAATGGCTTACACCGCCTCTGCCTTATCCTTCATGTGTGAGAACCTGGGAAAGCCTGTCATCCTCACCGGCTCACAGGTAACACGTTTTGAAGGGATAGTTCACCCATAAATCATTTACTCACCCTTGTTTTTTCAAACCCATATGACTTTCTTTCTTTCATGAAACACACATTAATGGTTTTAAAGAACAGTCTAAAGCCCTATTCGGATGGGACTAGTTTTATTTTAAATTTGTGTTTCACAGGCGTACTTTGCTATTGTAATCCACATCTGTGTTTTTCTCGCACAACCTCTAACAATTCCAGAGCAAATGACCTACTGTAAACTCAGTGATTCTCTGAGATAACTAATCCCATCTGAATGCGAATGTCTGTGATTTCCGATGATATTTTTTTTCACAGCGTGTTTTGGCCAACGTGAAGTACCGTAGACGCTCTTACCGTGCGCTTTTGTGATACGTTTGCCTCCCGGCAAGTAAATAAAAAAATAACAATTGTAAAATCAAGAGCCAGATTAGGTAAACTGTTAAGACTTGGCTACTGTGATATCAGCATCAGGTAAGATTACTTACATTTATTTCTGCACTTAATTACATAATGTTTTAATTGCATATGCTCCTTTATGAAAATTAAACATGGTTTTACTACAAATAAATAAAAAATAAAATAATTAAACTAAAGTAAAGTAAACACAAATTAACGATGGTTTTGCTATACTAGCCATATAGCTTCACCATGGTTTTTGTCAATAAACTGGTTATACTAGTGGTAATCAATCCGAATGACTATACGCAATGCAAGCATACAGAGTTTGTGATCTCTGCAACGCCCAGATGTACAAAACAGACCCTCCCACCTCTGTAATAAACATAATCCCATCCGAACTGGTACATGACAATCTCAGACGTCAGGTGAAAAGAATCGAAACTCAAACGTTGTTTAGATGGCTAGTCCCATCCGAATAGGGCTTTTAGACTACCTATAGAGCAGGGGTGTCAAACTCAGTTCCTGGAGGGCCGCAGCCCTGCAGAGTTTAGTTCCAACCCTGCTCCAACAAACACACACCATGTAGATTTCAATTGTGACTGAAGGACTTGATTAGCTGGATCATGTGTGTTTAATTAGGGTTGGAGCTAAACTCTGCAGGCCTGTGGCCCTCCAGGAATTGAGTTTGACACCCCTGCCATAGAGCTACACGTGCAGTTTAGTTGTTATGCCTCAGATGTTTCCATTAAATAATTTTCAGTGCACCAACATACTAGTAGTTATTTATGCCTGAATATTTTTTTTTTATTCCATTTAACATTTTATTCTATTTAAAATGTACTCTTTTATTCTGTTTAACTTGTGGCCATGAAAAAAGACATGCTGAGTGCTGACTTCACTAATAACTTGTATATGGCAGGTGCCCATCTATGAGATGAGGAATGATGGGAGGGACAACCTCTTGGGGGCGCTGTTGATAGCAGGACAGTTTGTAATTCCAGAGGTGAGTTTTTTTTTTTTTTTTTTCGTGAGAGATGCACATACTAGATGCTAAGACGAGCTCTCATCATATTTTTATGATTTTTAAAATAATTTCATCATTAGTAAGCTTTAATTTAATTTGGTTAAAATATCTATGTGTCTGTCTGTCTGTCTGTCTCTCTATATAGTTTTAATTGAGTGGATTTCTTTCTTTCTTCACAGGTTTGTCTCTATTTTCATCATAAGCTGTACAGGGGCAACCGGGTCACCAAAGTGGATGCTGGAAGTTTTAACGCATTTACCTCACCAAACCTGCCACCATTAGCCAATGCTGAAGTTGACATTAAAAGTGATTACAGTTCTGCCAACATTTATACAGTCTAAATAGTCACATTTTTATTAAATAAAAATATTAGTTTACCACCAAATATAAAAATTTGGTCTATTATTCTGCTCCCATTTACTGCTTCTTTCTGTACTTCTTGCTCTTTTCTATGCAATTATAATGAGGCTTTCAAGATTCAAAAAGGACAAAAGGAACGCTATAAAAGTATCTTAAAAGTGGTCTGTGACTTCTGTGCTATATTGTATAATCACTTAAATTCCTGCTGATTTCTTCATAAAGTTAACATGATTTCAGAATTTTGAATAGTTTATAAGTTGTACTTTTATGGTGCTTTTTTTTTTGAAGCATGAAAGCCTAATTGCATGGTTTGGAACATCACTAAAATGAGTAAATGATGATACTTCAACTTGTTAATGATGCATATAATTAATCACAAACATGGGGAGTAACAAATGTTGAGTAGATGTAATCTTAATTTGGCATAAAACTGCAAAAAAATCACCATTGGGTAGCTGTATATGAATTAAATTTATTTAAATGTATAAGTGAAAATGTATGTTTTAAGCTTTTTAAAAAAAAAACATTTTTGCAGTTCACTTCCATTATCTTGTGGTTTGAAAAAAATAATTAGAAAGCACAAGTATTCTATGTTGTCTCACAATTAGTATGATACTGCATAAATGAAATATAATTAATAAAAAAAAACTGCACATCCAATAACTATACACAGATTCTTAAGAAAAATATAAAGAAATGTTTACATTTAGATTAAATATGTCATATTGCCGGACACTGCTTGAAATTTCATGTCAGCTCCCTTGTTAGTGATGGTGTTGTGTGTTATTAGTTTCATTCAGACCTGTCATTTGAAGTATTATGCTTTATTTCTTTCTCTTTAGTTAACTGGGATACTGTGTGGAGAGCCAATACAACCGCCAAATTCACTGTCAACACACAAATGAACCGTAATGTGGGTCTCCTGCGACTCTTCCCAGGAATCACTGCTGATACAGTAAGGCCGTGTGGTAATGTCTGTCTTTATTTTCCACACATTATTGACAATTCTCGTCATTCAGAACATGAACGCGTTCATTATCATATCTACTCTCTCATCAGGTCAGGGCCTTCTTGCAGCCTCCTATGGACGGGATCGTACTGGAGACCTACGGTAGCGGTAACGCACCTGACAACCGTGCTGACCTGCTGGATGAGATCCGTAAAGCGACCCAGAGAGGAGTCATCATGATCAACTGCACCCAGTGCCTCAGGGGCTCGGTCACAACCTCATACGCCACCGGGCAGGTATGGGTGTTTGCATGAGAAAAGCTTCATGTGGGTGTTTTCCAGGAGTGTGTAATCCTTTAATATTCCCTCTCAGGCTCTGAGTGATGCCGGTTTGGTCGCTGGGTGTGATATGACCCCAGAAGCTGCTCTTTCAAAACTCTCTTATGTGCTGGCAAAACAAAACCTCAGTACAGATGAGAAGAAAAAGGTATGCAAAAATATCTCTTAAAATTAAATTGAAACCACATTTGACATACAAGAGGAAAAAAAAAAAAAGTTTTAAAATCTAATTCATAAATTTTTAAATGTTTAAAAGTTGTCAGGCAGTGTAACCAAGTAAATACTAAAAAATGTAAAATAAATAATAATAATTAAGTAATTAATGGGAGAGTCACACCACTTGACAGATTACAATCTGAACTAATTTTGCCTTGTCATAAAAAGGTCAGTATTTTTAGATCCTGATATTTTAGGAGATTTTTTGTTGTTGTTGGTTATACCACATTATATATTTTTTCAAATATTAATAAGCAGTAAGATAGTTTTGTTGTTAATAATAATATTAATACTAATTAGATTCTCAGAACTTCTTAATCATTTTTTCTTTTGAAGACCTGCAAGACGTTTTTACTTGTTTACTTAAAAACTGTTATTTATTAATTTTTAATTTTTAATTAAGATGCTGAGTCGCAATCTGCGTGGTGAGATGATAGCTGACCTGGGCGGAGCAAAGCTTTCTCTCAGTGACAGTCGATTTATTCAGGTCATCGCCAAGTTCCTCAGCATTAGCTGTAAAGAGGTAATGTAACCTCCAATTTCCCATTTTCTAACAGTGCTTTGCATTTCAAACACTCGGGTGTAGGGGTGTGCGATATTGACAAAATCCTGATATTTTGGAGGGATTTTGTTGATGATAATTTGATAATTGTGTTTTTGTGCTGGTAACTTGGCTGGTTTAGGCCTGTTGTAGACATCTGACTCTAAAATATTCTTTATATTCTGTGCAGTGATAAACAGCAGTGACAAAAAGGAACTTTTACATCTAAATGGATTTCCAGGGACATTTGTAACTTTATACTGGGATTTTTTTTTAGTTTTTCGTATCTAGATGTATGCATGATCTTGCATTCATTCTATGTCAAATTCTTTTATTTATTCAAGAAATTCAGTTACCATAATACGATACTTTGGAGTTTAAAAATAACATTTTGAACATTGAAATAAGAACTTATTAGTGGTGTCAAACGATTGATCGCATCCAAAAAAAAAAAAAACCAAAAAAATTGTTTACATAATATGTGTGTATACTGTGTATATTTATTATGTATATATAAATACAAACACATGCATGTATATATTTAGGAAAAATATGTTGTGTATATATTAAATATATTCATATATAATGTAAAATATAAGAATATAAATGTATATACATGTAAATATTGTCTAAATATACTGTATGTGTGTGCATTTATATATATACATAATAAATATACACCGTACACACACACACATATTATGTAAACAAAAACTTTTATTTTGGATGCGATTAATCGTTTGACAGCACTAGAAATTATTAATAAAAATCAAATTCTGTTTCAAAATATGAAGCTAAATTGCCAGAAGGTTCACAAGGCTGATTCATTCAGAAACAAAGCAATTCCCTGTCTGTTATAAACTGGTAATTGAATCGTTCCCTCTAACCCTTCATTAAACAAATGCTGAATCTTTCACTGCTGTGTTTATTTGGAACTGCATTTCAGTAGGCCACATGATGCTGTGAATGAGTGGACTATCAGGTCGTGTTTGTTTGTTTTTTTGCAAAGTGAGTGACGCACTCAATGTCGACTCACAAATTGTTAATAACAATTATTGTACAGCACTATTATTCACAAACAGCTGTCACTTTGGTAAGCTGTAGTTTAGTGCAAATGTGTATATGTGCACTGTAACCATATTAGCATAATTAATTTTCTCTTCATGGTAGAATCATATTAAGAAGCAGAGGTTGTGATTACTATAATGTTAATGTATAATATTAATGTCCACAGGAGCTTGAAGCCATTCGAGATGCACTAACGCCCACTCTGGTCTGTGTTGCTTCTAAAATCGGAGACATTGAAGCTTTAGATGCCATAAGGGAAATGGTAAGATACTGATATCTGTTCAAGTCTTCCTCAACATTTAGACATTATAGTTCATTTGCAGTTATTATTTTGAAAACATTGGTTTAATTTCAAAAATTTAAATACCTAATATGCTGCTGCAGATACGTTAAACCATGCTTTTATGGGTTATGCAGGTTCTAGTCAGCCCTGCAATTTGTTCCAATCCCATTCCCCCTTTTTGAATCTGAATATATTAAAAGTGATCTAGGAGCATTCAAACAAGGTTTGCACTACCAAATGTAGTCCAGCAAAACACGATACAGAACTAATGTTTTCTATATAGGGTACTGACTTGAGCATGGCAGATTATGATGGCCGTACTCCCCTTCACATCGCCGCGTGTGAGGGCCATCTGAAAGTGGTGGAGTATCTGCTGGGTAAAGGGGCCACCGTCTATGCCAGGGATCGCTTTGGTGATACACCGCTTCGCAATGCTATTCGCTTCAGGTAAGACTAATTTTAGTGTCCAAATGATTTTTGTTTGAGACTAGCTGAAGTAATTTCCATAAATCAGTCTTTAAGACGAGCTAGATTGGTGGTTTTTAACTGATGGGTTGTGACCCAAAAAGTCTGTTTTTGCAGGGTTGTAGACAGCAGGGGAAAAAACATTGCTAAATGCAACTCACCATATCATTATTCATAGTTAGGATAGCATTTACTTACCTTCCGTTCCGAAACAGTATGAATTCTTCCATGAAACACAAAAGATGAATTCCAAGGTAAAGTCAGTTAAGACGTATGTGGCTGTATATGAAACCTTTCTATGTCTGTAGGCATAAGGAGGTTGTGAAACTGCTGAGGAAAACTGGAGCTCATTTTTCCCGGGAGGAAATGGAGGATGCTGGAACGGAGTTGTGCAGGTCTCATTTACATACACACATTTCTTCTCAGTCCTTCTTTTTCTTATAGCGTTTAAAACTTGTGGGCACAGAAATTTGATAGCACAAATGTTTTTTTATTATTATTGATTTATTTTATTACTATTCTTACACTTAGAGTGGTTTTACATTAATATACAGTTCAACAAATTATTATTATTATTATTTTTTATTTAAAGAACAGTTCAGTGTATTGAACACATAGCAGAACTGGTCATCTTCTGTGTTGATGATTGCCCATTTAGAGCTTCTACTGTGTATCTTACAGTCTTGCAGCGAGTGGCGACTTAGAAGGATTGGAGATTTGGCAGTTAGCTGGGGTCGATATGACCATGTGCAGTTATGATGGACAGACGCCCATTGAAGTGGTGAGTTTATAGGGATTTGTATGAAATAAAGGATTATAACCAAGCAATTAATACCGTCAGTGATGTTTCATTCATATAGCCGTATGAATAACTTGCAAGATATTTTGATGTAGTGTTGCATTGGCTAAAAATGTTTGTGTTGTTCTCTTCAGGCAAGAGCCACTGAATGTAAGGAGGTTGTTGAGTTCTTAAAGCAGGCTACTCTGAACCAATCTCAGGTATGGAACATAAAGTAACTAACTAACACACATATATATGTTCAGTTATAAGGATATTATATATTATGATATTATCTTTTACTTGTTGCTTAGACCACAATTTCAAAACCATTTGAAATTGTTGAATTGAGTGGTTTATTTTAAATGGTTCTGTGGCATGACATGCATTTTTGGAATTGCGTGCATTCCATCAAAGCTGCATGCATAAGGAATATGCTGTTTGAAATATGAATTAGTTTATATAGCATGTGCATTACTAAATTAAGTTATGTACAGCTGAAATACACTCTATATGCCTACCTTTCCACAGACTGATACATTTTAAGTATTTATCAGATAAATATATTATTTATCAGGTAGACTAATAAATATTATCTATTAAGTATTCTGAACATAAACATTAAGGGGTTTCAGAATAACTAAGCTTTATTTTTTTTTATAATTGATCTGTTTACTGATACTTTTCAGCATCAGACAGATGAGGGTAATGAGGTAAAAACAGTTTTAAGTTATTTCACTCATCAGGGTAAAATCTCTATGTATGTATATACACACACACTCAGTATATACAGTTTAAAAAATGTGCATGCTTCAGAGTGATGTGGAAGTGCTCATTGGAAGGGTTTTGCGTTGGTCTCTCACAGAAAAACAATACCGGTTTTGGCATACAGTAATTAATACTTTGAAAGGCATCTTTCATTACCTTTACATACACAGTGAGTAAGTGGTCCTGTATTGTAAAACATCCATCGCTGTGATGAAGACTTGTAAGTGCATGTGCTCATGTTCAGTCTTTGTGGCATGATTGGTGTGTAAGTGAAGTTAGCAAAAATCAACAGCTAAGTTAACAAAAATTTCCCTCGTCTTTTTCTTGCAGCCAGTATTTGAGGAGGATGAGGAGGAGGTAAATTGTGTGTTGAGCTGTATAGCATTCAGCACACAGGTGCAGTCGTAGTTTACACTGAGCTGTGCTGTAATTGGACAATGTTCTACCAGTTTATAAATGAACAAAAACGTAACTTGATCGTGCATAAGCTGATGCATTAATATTTCACAGATGGAGACGTTGGTCTGGACGGAACATGAAAATAGTGTTGAAAACTGCTTTAATGTTTTCTTTAAAAAAAAGCAATCTGCATTTTGCACATTGATCACTTTTTTTTATTTTTATTTTTGCATTTAAAGTGTGAAAGTGTGCTTATATTACATTATTCTCTGTCTGTTCTCTAGAATGGCGAGTTTGTCGAGTTTACCGCTTGTCCAAGATCCTGAGGACGCCGTCCTGATAGCTGTCACGTTTTGCCATTATCGTCCATCTAGTTTTTAACCTAGCCTATTGCAGATTTTCCTCACTTGGATAAACATCCACTTAAAACATAAAAAGCACAAGCCATACCTTTTAAGCCCGTCCCTCTAAAACGGTAAGCAATCAGTTAAGAATGTATTGTGATGATGAACAATCATAAGACAATCATACTCACTATTTATGTATAAGCACATGATTCAGACTATATTACAGTACAAGGTTAAACAATAGACCTAATTTGAATATGATATATTTATTGTTTAGATTTAGAATGACTTTAGATGTTTGTAGCTGTTAGGACTAATGGTTGTTGTCTTCATTCAGTGTTCTTAATGTGTTCACATGTATCAGATTCAGTATCACCTCAGTGCTGTCACCTAAATGTGAATGTATTTTTAAAAAGCAAATACAAGGATGCATACTGGAATATACAAACCGAAAAAATTGATGGTTCAAAAGTTATACATGTAAAATTAAAACATCCAGTTGCCCTTCGAGTAACTATAATGTGCTTGTAATCCAAAAATGCATATACAGTGGGTACGGAAAGTATTCAGACCCCCTTAAATTTTTCACTCTGTTATATTGCACCCATTTGCTAAAATCATTTAAGTTCATTTTTTTTTCCTCATTAATGTACACACAGCACCCCATATTGACAGAAAAACACAGAATTGTTGACATTTTTGCAGATTTATTAAAAAAGAAAAACTGAAATATCACATGGTCCTAAGTATTCAGACCCTTTGCTCAGTATTTAGTAGAAGCACCCTTTTGATCTAATACAGCCATGAGTCTTTTTGGGAAAGATGCAACAAGTTTTTCACACCTGGATTTGGGGATCCTCTGCCATTCCTCCTTGCAGATCCTCTCCAGTTCTGTCAGGTTGGATGGTAAACGTTGGTGGACAGCCATTTTTAGGTCTCTCCAGAGATGCTCAATTGGGTTTAAGTCAGGGCTCTGGCTGGGCCATTCAAGAACAGTCACGGAGTTGTTGTGAAGCCACTCCTTCGTTATTTTAGCTGTGTGCTTAGGGTCATTGTCTTGTTGGAAGGTAAACCTTCGGCCCAGTCTGAGGTCCTGAGCACTCTGGAGAAGGTTTTCGTCCAGGATATCCCTGTACTTGGCCGCATTCATCTTTCCCTCGATTGCAACCAGTCGTCCTGTCCCTGCAGCTGAAAAACACCCCCACAGCATGATGCTGCCACCACCATGCTTCACTGTTGGGACTGTATTGGACCGGTGATGAGCAGTGCCTGGTTTTCTCCACACATACCGCTTAGAATTAAGGCCAAAAAGTTCTATCTTGGTCTCATCAGACCAGAGAATCTTCAGGTGTTTTTTAGCAAACTCCATGTGGGCTTTCATGTGTCTTGCACTGAGGAGAGGCTTCCGTCGGGCCACTCTGCCATAAAGCCCCGACTGGTGGAGGGCTGCAGTGATGGTTGACTTTCTACAATTTTCTCCCATCTCCCGACTGCATCTCTGGAGCTCAGCCACAGTGATCTTGGGGTTCTTCTTTACCTCTCTCACCAAGGCTCTTCTCCCCCGATAGCTCAGTTATCCCGGACGGCCAGCTCTAGGAAGGGTTCTGGTCGTCCCAAATGTCATCCATTTAAGGATTATGGATGCCACTGTGCTCTTAGGAACCTTAAGTACAGCAGAATTTTTTTTGTAACCTTGGCCAGATCTGTGCCTTGCCACAATTCTGTCTCTGAGCATTTCAGGCAGTTCTTTTGACCTCATGATTCTCATTTGCTCTGACATGCACTGTGAGCTGTAAGGTCTTATATAGACAGGTGTGTGGCTTTCCTAATCAAGTCCAGTCAGTATAATCAAACACAACTGGACTCAAATGAAGGTGTAGAACCATCTCAAGGATGATCAGAAGAAATGGACAGCACCTGAGTTAAATATATGAGTGTCACAGCAAAGGGTCTGAATACTTAGGACCATGTGATATTTCAGTTTTTCTTTTTTAATAAATCTGCAAAAATGTCAACAATTCTGTGTTTTTCTGTCAATATGGGGTGCTGTGTGTACATTAATGAGGAAAAAAATTTACTTAAATGATTTTAGCAAATGGCTGCAATACAACAAAGAGTGAAAAATGTAAGGGTGTCTGAATACTTTCCATACCCACTGTAAATAGCACGCCAAAATAAAAACGAAAACTTGTGGTATTTATATGCAAAATGGACTTTGCTTTATATATATATTACGCGCGTGTTTGGCGTGCATATGATGCGCATCTACCCCACAACCCTAACCCTACCTATCGCGTCGCATATACACGCCAAAGTCCATTTTTGCGTATCAATACCACGAGTTTTCTTTTTTATTTGGCGTACTATTTTTACGCACATTCATGAGATTGGGCCAGTGTTTTCTTGTTGTTTATTTTTGTTCGTCTGCAGTTCAGTCTTTCGAATTCATACGTATTCATGGTTGAATTTTAGTTCACCTCAGAAAACATTTAAATCTAATTGATTTATTGTTCTGTTTTTATTTGTTGTAGCAATACAAATACAAAAGCATATATTTATGCTGTTGAAACGTGCAAATCAACACATGCGTGTACTGTCTTTTTGTAGTGTCATTGTGACATTGAAAGACAATAAATATGTGCAAAGAGAAAATGACTAAAGTGTCCAAAAATACATCAATTATATTTCACATTATAATATACTGTGCAAGGTAAAGGTCAGTTAAGAACCACTAAGTATAGATTTGTATTTATTATAGAATTTTATTCATTGCTTTACACTGCTTTTATTATAATTTTTTTCTGATACTGGCTTGCTTTAACATATCGGCAAATCATTAGAAAAAAAGTCATTATTTTTTTAATTCTGTTTGTTAATTCTAGTTGCACAGAAGTTCAACCTTAAGTTAAACAAACAGTAAGAAAATGTTTAGAGATGTTTCTCCCCTGTAGCCCGAGGAGGGTGCTGTTTCTTCATCTTTTCAAAATGTTCCTCCGATAGTGCTGGTTCAGACTGTTAAAATTATTTAGGGCAGTAAGATTTATTTATTGAAAAAAATCTATTAAAATGGCAGTAAAATCTATTTATGAAATAAATGGTGTTCTTTTGACCCTTCTATTTATCATAGAATCCAAGCAAACAAATAAATAAATAGAAATTGATCACAATTTTCCACAAAAGTACTGAGCAGCACAACTGTTTTCAGTATCGATGAAGAAATGTTACTTGAGCACTAAATCAGCATTAGAATGATTTCTAATGGATCATATGACATTTAAGACTAAAGTAATGATGCTTTTCAGATTTGCAATTACAGGAATCAATTACATTTCAAAATATATTAAAAAGAAAACTCCTATTTAATTGTATTTTTTTTTTCAATATTTCTGTTTTTACTGTATTATTATTTAGCGGGTAAGTAGTAGAAATTAACATTAACAGTAATGAATTAACAATGCACTGTATTTTTTTTAGCTGACATCAATAGATTAATAATTGATATAAAAATGTTACCTAATGCATTACTATTTAACAACTGTAACAAGTTGCGTCGTATTAATGTTATATTAGGATTAGAGTTTTGAAGAATTGCCACAGATGACTGACTAAAGTGCTAAAGAAAGACCACTGATCAAATGACTAATAAAGGTGATTTATTTTGTGAATGACTTGTCAAACAACACACTGTCAAGCAAAAACAACATAATTTGCTGTCTCTCTCTGTCTCATTCATACCCATAGCAACATTGTTTGGTAAATGATACTTTGTGATTTAAGCACATTGTTTGTTTTCTTATGGCACCCTTTCATTTAAATGATCACAAGCATATGTTTGGGCTCATCCGAGGCGACGCTGCTTTGAACAGTTGGGCCTCTTGTGTGTGTGTTGGGCTGCCTTGGCCCCTGCTGTTCTATTGATCCACAGAACAAGGCACAGCCTGCGCCCTCCTCCATGTCTTTATTCACTGGGAGGATGTCATGAGGGTTTTTCTTTTTAAAAATGGAGAGATTAAAGCAATCTTTTCAACAAGCTATAAGCAGCCGCATGGCTGTATTAGCTCATCTGTTCACCTAACAAGGGTGGCCCAATGTAACGGCACTTTGGGGCTGCATGGATATTTATACGCTTTTAGGATAAGCCACCGGTTTTTAATTAGGACATGGAGGGCGTGCAAATCCGGCCACTATCTGTGTTTAAATGGGGAAAATCCCCCAGCGCACCCCTCGATAACCCCTGCTAACATGGTGCACATCCATTCTGAATCTGCATCTTCACAACATTTGCTCTTCCCACCTCCTGCTCTCTAAAGAGCGTAATCATCTGCACTTTGCCTTTCACTTGAGGGGACGTCCCGCTGCTCAGGCAGACGGGCCCCTAAAATCCCCCTGACTCCCTTTCCCTTTTTTAGAGAAAACCTTAGGTCCACCCATCTCTCGTTGTCTACAAACATGATGTCCATTTGAGAAAAAATAAATATAAATAAAAATAAAATGTGTATATATATACACACACAGTGGTGTGAAAAAGTGTTGGCCCCCTACCTGATTTTTTTTATTTTATTTTATTTTTTGCATATTTGTCAAACTTTAATGTTTCAGATCATCAAACTAATTTAAATATTAATCAAAGATAACACAAGTAAACCACATGAAGTTTTTTATTATGAAGGGAAAACAAAATCCAAACCCACATGGCCCTGTGAAAAAGTGCTTGCCCCCTAAACCTAATAACTGGTTGGGCCACCCTTAGCAGCAACAACTGCAATCAAGCGTTTGCGATAACTTGCAATGAGTCTGTTACAGTGCTGTGGAGGAATTTTGGCAAACTCATCTTGGCAGAATTGTTGTAATTCAGCCACATTGGAGGGTTTTCGAGCATGAACCGCCTTTTTAAAGTCATGCCACAGAATCTCAATAGGATTCAGGTCAGGACTTTGACTAGGCTACTCCAAAGTCTTCATTTTGTTTTTCTTCAGCCATTCAGAGGTGGATTTGCTGGTGTGTTTTGGATCATTGTCGCTTCAGTTCGCTTCAGCTTGAGGTCACAAACAGATGGCCGGACATTGTCCTTCAGGATTTTTTGGTAGACGCTGAATTCGTGGTTCCATTTATCACAGCAAGTCTTCCAGGTCCTGAAGCAGCAAAACAGCCCCAGACCATCACACTACCACCACCATATTTTACTGTTGGTATGATGATCTTTTTCTGAAATGCTGTGTTGCTTTTACGCCAGATGTAATGGGACACACACCTTCCAAAAAGTTAAACTTTTGTCTCGTCAGTCCACAGGGTATTTTCCCAAAAGTCTTGGGGATCATCAAGATGTTTTCTGGCAAAACTGAGATGCGCCTTTATGTTCTTTTTGCTCAGCAGCGGTTTTTGTCTTGGAACTGCAGGCCATTTTTGCCCAGTCTCTTTCTTATGGTGGAGTCATGAACACTGACCTTAACTGAGGCAAGTGAGGCCTGCAGTTCTTTAGATGTTGTTGTGGGGTCTTTTGTGACCTCTTGGATGAGTCGTCGCTGTGCTCTTGGGGTAATTTTGGTCGGCCGGCCACTCCTGGGAAGGTTCACCACTGTTCCATGTTTTCTCCATTTGTGGATAATGGCTCTCACTGTGGTTTGCTGGAGTCCCAAATCTTTAGAAATGGCTTTATAACCTTTTCCAGACTGATAGATCTCAATTACTTTCTTTCTCATTTGTTCCTGAATTTCTTTGGATCTCAACATGATGTGTAGCTTTTGAGGATCTTTTGGTCTACTTCACTTTGTCAGGCTTTGTCAGGAGGGGTTGGATTTTGATTTCTTTGATTAATATTTAAATTTGTTTGATGATCTGAAACATTAAAGTGTGACACACATGCAAAAATAAATTTAAAAATCAGGACGGGGGGCCAACACTTTTTCACACCACTGTATATATGAGAGGTACTGCCTGAGTTTTGAAGCTTTCATAAATATCATATGTGTGTTGCCTGCAAATTGCCTGACATTATCACTAAACTTGACAGAACATGTACATCACACACAGATTTTTTTTAAAGAGTATTTGTTGTTAATATAAAACTTCTTACATCTACTTTTACCCATCCATTTCTATTTCAATTTTAATTGTAATATGTCAAAAGGAAACCTGGCTTTATCCAATGCAATCCAATACAGATTTCTGTTCTTGGAAAGTATGCAAATTAGCCCATATTTACTTGAGAATTAGTGCAATTGCCTCATTTCCATATTTAAACAAGATCAGAAACTTGCATTACAATGATAATCTTATTGTGCTGTCATTAATCAGCTGGAGAAAGTATGGTATTATCTGTTATATTAGTATTATTATATATTTTTTACTCTATTTACATGTAGTGTCTTGCCTTAAAATAATACCATATTAATTTAATAAAATTTAAGTATAAACAATAGACCAAATACTAATTACTAAATTGTGTAATAAACTAATTGTAGGGACTCTTTGCATTTGTTGTAAACCATTCATTGAAGAGGCCAGCAATATGTAGCTCAACATTATTAACGATTATTGAATTAGTAGCATACTGTATATAAATCAATATACATGGTTTTGAATAAAAAGTAATATTTAATATTTTTACTATAATATTTTAAATGATATGGTAGACCTGATTATAGGTACATTCAATCTTTTTCATATAGTGTAAATAATTCTGGGTTCAGAGGTTTTTAAACAGTAGCCATTAACAGTGTGTTTTCATTTTCTTTTTGGGGGGTAAATAACACAATAAAATGTGAGATGAAGCCTGACGACAACCTCCGGAGGGTGCTGTTGATCGCAGGAGGACAGTTTGTGTTCCTCCAGGTGAGAGCCTTCCGTTCACATTAACGATTTTGTGGCCTTTGTAAGTACAGTATGTGCATGATACTATCATATATTATACAAAACACATAGAATATAACAGTTTACACAGCACTGTGTTGTACAAATCAAAAATACATACATTTATTTACACAAAACTGCTGAACCACAATCTGATTCTGGCTTTCATATTTAACTGTTTAATTTGTCAAATCTGTTGTTCAGAGTGACGTAAACACAGACAGAATAAACACGTAACAATCTTGTACATCACTCGTCAAAAACAAGTCAGTACATGTTCAGTCGGCCCATAAAAGGTGTTCCAGTGAAGGGTGACGCAACTGAAATGATTAGAACCTGGGGAAAAATACTATGAAGCACTATTAAGGACATGTAAAATTGTTGAACCACTGTGTGAATTGAGTAATGGACAAGAAAATCTGCCTCTGGGTCGGTTGCATCTATTTTTATCACAATTTTTACAGAGGCAATCGTGTCACCAAAGTGGATTCTGAAAGCTTTAAAGCATTCGCCTCACCAAACCTGCCAATGCTGAAGAGCAATCTTAGGATTTCCAACATTTATGCACTTTATTTATTTAGTCCTGTAGTGTGAAACAATGTGAATTTAGAAAAGTACAAATATTCCATATAGCCTCTCAATATACTAAAGCACATTTCTTTCACTGAGGAACAGAAATAGCTTTGGCCATTCATAATTTTGACAAAAAGTCATAATCATGTGATTAAAAATTCAAATTGTGAGAAAAAATATGAGGAAGTCAGTCAAATTTATAAGATAAAAAGTCATAACTGACATAAAATGATGAGATACCAACCAAGTCATAATTATGGCATAAAAAGTCAAATGCATGAGATGGCAAGTCATAATTGTGAGATAAAATGTCAAAATTATGTGATACTAAGTCACGATTATGGCATATAAAGTCACATTATTAAGATACTAAGTCATAATTATAATAAGGAATTATAGGAATCATAATTATGAGATAAAATGTCAAGAAATACATTTTATATAATACATACAAATATATAATACAAAAATACATTACTATTTACCAAAGCATGATTTTCTTTTTCTTATAAGAAAATGGGCTATCATACAATGATAACTCTACATTAATTAGTATGGCATGTCATATTACAGGACTCTGTCCCCACTGTTTGTGATTTAATGCCAACTCCATGTTGTAAATATATTTAAAATAATTTAATCTTTTTTCTTTTTTTATTTCTGGTGTGAAAATGAGCATTTATTTCTCTTTAGTCAACTGAGACACTGTGTAGCGACCCACCACCACTGCCAAATTCAGACAAATGAACCACATTGTGGGTCTCCAGCGAATTACCACATATTAATGTCAAATATCATTAATCTTAAATGACAAAACATTTGCAGTAAACCGAAATCTGCTACATGTCTTGAGAGTTTAATTCACATGCAGACGCTATGCTTTTTGAGCACTTCACAAATTTGCTGTAGTGGATTATTTGGTCAGATGCTGTTATTTGGTCTGTATGTAATGAAACAGAGTTATGGAGCATGTCTAATTCTTTACAAAAAAGCCAGGCGTTGGCATTAGTGTTTACGCCACCTCTATTAAACTCAGCATGGGGGAAGGAGCAGGTATTTACTACCTCAATCTGGCTCTTTTGCCATGTGGTGCCTCATATTTTTTTATCCTCTTTAATGACCTCGAATTTTATGGCAAATCCTTCACATAAGCTTCAGTTTTTTTTTTTTATGATGCCTCTTCACGTTCATTTATAGTCTCAACCTTAATATTCAGAATCAGATTAAACTGCAGTGGAAATGTGAATAAATCAGAGCACATTTTATTAGTATTATATACTCTTTGTAGTTGTTGCAATAGTCTTAAATGAAAAATTATAGATGTTTACCAATTGCATGTGTTGTAAATAACCTCATATTAGATGTCTGTAGGTGCTGACCAAAGTTTCAGTAATCACTCACAGCTGCCTATTATGTTATGTTGTTATATATGCTGTTTCTTGAACTATTATTGGCTTATGTTGTTGAGATATATCCTCGATTTGATCTTAAACCACAGTGTCTGTGCCTGTGATTTCTCTGAAACGTCCTTGAGCGTGCTGATGTTTGGTAGGAGCTCCAGATGTGCCGTAGCAGGCGTGGGGTCCACCAGGGCTTTAATTTAATCTTCAGCGTCGTTAATTCTTTTCTCTGTGGGACTATTGGGCCACACACACCCTCAAGTATAACAATGTGGCGACGTGATGGGCTGGTCATCCCAATGGGACACTTCACAAGAAAGTGTAAAATTAAAACATTACAAAGCTTGTGGTGTCTGTTAATAAAAGGATCCTATAAAGCCAGGCTGTGCTTCTCCACAAATCAGCATGAAATCATGATAGACTCTACTTGTTTTTGTGGGTCAATAAAAAATGAAAACCTTACCAAAAAGATACAATTATATGATATTTAAGAGTCTTTTTAAATTGATTCACAGTGTTTAGGTTTTGCATGGGTAAAGAAAAGAATACCGTTTGTATTCAAAGATTTGTAATTTGTAAAAAAGATTTGTAAACAAAATCTTAGAAATGTAGAAATGCATTTATTTAGGTTTCATATGGATTTGAAAAATGCCATGCGGTGTAATCAATCAATAAAAAGTAATACAATTTTTCTTTAAAAACATGAAAATAATCATATCATGATTATCATTAATTCTAAAAAAAAAATCGCTACATAATATTTTTTGGTCACACTGTATGAAATGTGGTATTTTACCTAAACTAACCTAGAAAGGTAAAATCTTTTATATGATAAAAGATAATTTATTTATTTTTTGTTTGTTTGTTTGCATCTTTCTACATGTTGGTCACCCTACATTACTTTAAATACTACTACTACTACTACTACTAATAATAATAATAAATAAGCATTATTTATAAACTTTGTACAGTTTTATTTTCTAAACAAAAAAAAGAAATTACAATAGAAAATTGTGCCAAACTTTTAAAGGTTTTTCTTTCAAGAATAGTAAATATTTAATTATATTTAATTATAAATATTTAATTGACATATTTACATGTTTAAATTAGAAATTATAGAAACATATTAAATATGCTTGTCATAAACAGTTGCATAATACTAATAAAACGTGTTAAAATGATTGTAATTTTATAAACTGTATTGTAAAAATGTGGCAATAAAAGATGTTAGAATTGAAAATATATGAAATTCCCACCCTACATTTTTTCATGTTCATTATTTTGTTTCATTATATTATGTTATGAATTTAAAACGGCTTATAAATGCTGTTTCATGTTGACTTTGGTTCAAATAATGCTGCATTAATATGAATATTTCAGATGCTTAAATGAGATTTGTTCTCCCATCAAGTCAAGGTCTTTTGAAGGCTCTTATGGAGGGGGTTATTTTGGAGACATGCGGCAGCAGTAACTGACAACCATGCTGACCTGCTGGATGACATCCGTATTGAGGCTTTAGGGGCCAAACGGGGAATGACAAGCATTTGGGTGTTTACAGTAACACAGAAATAAAGCACAACATGCCTGCCAACGCAATGACTGTGTACGTCTTTGTTAAAGATGTTTACACGCGAGATAATTCTTCACATTTCCTTACAACACAAACTGTCAGTCAGGTCGGACCATCTGCCATTCAGACACTTCCTCCAAACAAATATCCAAATACCTGTTTCAGACGAGTTTTAAGACCAGTTCCAACAATTATTTTAAAGGAGACGTCACACATTCCTTAAAGCCACACTCTAAAGCAGTGATACTCAAATCTGGCTTGCGAGATCCATTTGCTGAATTTATTTGATAAAAATTGAGTAAAATAATTTTTAATAACTGTTTTCTATTTAAATATTTTTAATTGTATAAATGTAATTTATTCTTGTTGGCAAAGCTGAATTCTGAGCATCATTACTCCAGTCTTCAGTGTCACGTGATCCTTCAGAAATCATTCTAATATGCTGATTTGCTGCTTAAACTAAAACTTCTGTCATCATTTACTCACCCTTATGTTGTTCCAAACCTGTATGAATTTCTTTGTAAGAAGTTGTTTTTGAAGAATGAGGGTAACCAAACAGTTAAGGGGTCCCCATTGATTTCCATAGCATGTTTTTTTATTTTCCATACTATGGAAGTCAATGGGCACCAACAACTGTTTGGTTACCCACATTCACCAAAAAATCTTTTTTTGTGTGTTTTGTGTAGACAAGGCTATGAGGCTGGATGGTTTAGCCTGGTACCTTATGCATTAGAATTCTTGTTTTAATGTATATGTAACTGAATGTGTTGCTGTAACTGCCTATTTTGTCGTTGTTTTTGCCTAGCTAGTGAGCGGGTGTGGAGCTGTGTGTGGGCATGTTGTATAACAGGTCTTTTATCATGTAACATATTTCTTCCCTTTACTCAGACTGACATCACTAAGGTGCTTCAAGTCCTCTACAGCTTTCACCGTTTATGCAATTACCATTTTAGTTTAGGTCGCATCAATTATTGAGATGTTTATAGCAGCGATGGCATTCTTTCCTTGTAGAGCTTTATTTAAACATTGCTTATAGGTCCATTACAGTCTAAAATTATTAGTTTTGTACTTGTCCTTTTTTCCCAATTTATGGACATGTTTGTGTAGGTGTAGAAATATGAGAAATCAAAGTCTCAACTCATTCAGGAAACAACATTATCTTGCGTAATCTAGCTGCCAATTTCCCTGTAATTCTGAGAAGAACCTGCTGAAGCGATCAAGATTTTTATGCTCCGTCTCAATCGATGATTGGCTGACCCACTATGAAAAAGCTTCTTTTTATTTATTTATTATTTTCTTCTAAATGCCTGTCTTGGGCTATGTTAAATCTCACAGCCTTTACAGCTATTAAAGCACCAATTCAACATCTTCAACAAGACATTTCAAGACATTCAATCATAATTTAAACATGCATTCAAAATACAGTTCATACTTACAATAACTTGAATACACCTCTTCTATGATAAGCATGTTTTCATTTCTGAATTAAAATTTCATTGCACTTTTTTTTTTTTTTTTGCGGAGTAAATATCAGGGTGATACACCTGTCCTGATAAAATATAATAACAAATAAAGGTTACACATTAGTATGGGACCAATTCTCACTATTAACTAGTTGCTCATTAGCATGCCTATTATTAACATATTGGCTGTTTATTATCACTTATAAAGCACATATTCTGCATGACCATATTCTACATCCCTAATCCTACCCAATGCCTAAATTTAACAACTACCTTACTAACTATTAATAAGCAGCAAATTAAGAGTTTATTGAGGCAAAATTTGTAGTTAATTGTTTAATAGCAAGAATTGAACCTTAAAATAAAGTGTGACCAAAATAAAAAATAAAATCATTAAAATGATGCTAGTTTAGGTAGGCTAGTTATTAGGCAGTTTGGCATTTTTATAGTTATACTAATAAATAATCTAATAATTAATTCGCTCATAATAAAACTATATATACAGTGCCCTCCAAAAGTATTGGAACAGTAAAGACAAAATTGCTCTGTTGCCTGTGGAGTCAAGACATTTACAAATATGATTAAAAGATGAATATGAGACAAAACTACAGAATGTTACATTTTATTATTAAAGCTGTGAAAATGAAATGACCAAGAAATGATGTGTCTGTAAAATCAGCAACAACTTCCAGAAAGCTGGGGTGATGCTCTGACAATCTACTGTCCTCAGGAGACTTTGACACAGAATTACAGATGCTACACAGCAAGATGCAAACCTCTGACCAGCACCAAAAATAGAAAGGCAAGATTAGAGTTAGCAAAAAAGCACAAAGGTGAGCCAGAAGAGTTTTGGAACTGTGTTTATGGACCAATGAGACAAAGATGAACCTTTATCTAAGTGATGGGAAAGCAAAAATGTGGAGAAAAAAGGGAACTGCAAATGATCCCAAGCATACAGCCTCATCTGTAAAGCATGGTGGAGGTGGTGTCATGGCATGGGCATGCATGGCTCCCTCTAGAACAGGCCCTCTCAACTTTACTGATGACTTAATGTATGATGACAGGAGCAGAATGAATTTGGAAGGGTACAAAACCATCTTGCCTACCAATATTCAAGAAAATACCACCAGATTCATTGGGAAGTGCTTCATAGTGCATCAGGACAATGACCCAAAACACCCTGCCAGTTCAGTCAAGGAGTTTATAAGGGCAAAGAAATGGAAAGCCTTAGATTGCCCAAGTCAATCTCCAGATTTAAATCTGACTGAACATGAATTTCACCAGCTGAAGAGGAGAGAAAAGGCAGAAACTCCCCAAAACAAACAACAATTGGAATTGGCTGCATTAAAGGCTGGGAAAAGTATTTCAAAGGATGAGACCAAGAGTCTGGTGATGTCTATGGGTCACAGACTCACTGCTGTGATTGTGCGCAAGAGATCTGCAACTAAATAATAGCTTTTAATCTTTTATATCTGCCTTATGTTCAACTGTCCCAATACTTATGCTCACATCAATGAGTGGGATGAACTCTAAAAGTGCTGTTCTTTTTATTTGGTAAAACATGACACGGCTAATAATAAAATGTGACATTCTCATATTCATGTCTCATATTCATCTTTTAATCATATTTGCAAATGTCTTGACTCCACAGCCAACAGAGCAATTTTGTCTTTACTGTTCCAATACTTATGGAGGGCACTGTATATATATATATATATATATATATATATATATATATATATATATATATATATATATATATTGTGGCGGGAGGAGCAAACGACAGACACAGTGGGCGTGGCGTCAGGCCTCGGAGAGGTTTTTATTAAACAAAAATATCAAAATAAGTGTCCAAGGGGAAAAAGTGTCCAAAATAAACTGTCCTCGTCTAGCTGCGGGGCATCGTGAAGGAGGGGCAGTGTTCGAGAAGGAAGGGTCCAGGAAAGGGGCGGAGTCCGGTGGCCGCACGCGCTCCCGTCTGGAGGTCCGGGGTTCCACGGCCCGGCATCCTGGCCCGACGGCCGTACCACGGGTGCGGTATCAACCGGACTGCGGGTCCGGCGGCTCGCGTCTCTGGCGGCGGCGGGTACTTCCCTCAACGCTCAATTCCTGGACCCACGAGGACACCAGCGTGCATGCACGGGGAAGAGACCGGTCTCTCGAGGAGAGGCGCGCTCGGCATTTAAACAGCGGCGGTGATGAGGCTCTATTCACATCCGGTGCGCCTCATCACACGCCGCCAGCCCTGGCTGTTTCAGCGCCCCCCTCTCTCACACACCCACTCCCGTCGGGAGCCTGGTGAAGGGCGGCGAATAAGGGACAGGGTGGTGATGATATTAGGGGGGAGGCAGCCGACTCGTCACAATATATATATATATATATATATATATGTATGTGTGTATATATATGAAACAAGAAAGTGACCACAACTTAAACCATATTAATCCAATGTGCAAAGATTACACATTCTAAACTGGATTTTGAAAAGGTTTTACTTTTATTTATTGCTTTTATCATTTCTTCAAAGTGTTCCTACAATGCATAATCCATACTAGGATCATTTTGTTAAAAAAAATCACCCACTGAAGGGCTGTGCAAGGTGTTCGTTATCCCTAATACATTTACATTTAGTCATTTGGCAGACGCTTTTATCCAAAGCGACTTACAATTGGGGAATACAAAAAGCGATTCATCTTGAAGAGGCAATCAGACAGAGGAAGTGCTCGTAACACCAAGTCTCAGTCTTTGTTCAAATAAGTACAAGCTAGTAAGGGGAGAGAAAGAGAGGGAAAGAGTTTTTTTTTTAAGTTTAGGATGAAGTCAAGTACTGACGAAAGAGATGAGTTTTCAGTTGTTGCTTGAAGATTGCCAGGGATCCGGCGTTCCGGATAGGGGTGGGAAGATTATTCCACCAGCCAGGAATGGTGAACGAGAATGTTCTGGAGCGTGATTTTGAGCCTCTCTGTGATGGTACCACAAGGCGTCGCTCACTAGCAGATCTCAAACTTCTGGAGGGGATGTAGGTTCGTAAAAGTGAGTGGAAGTAGGAGGGTGCTGAGCCTGTGGTAGTTCTGTACGCAAGCATCAGTGTCTTGAACTTGATGCGAGCTGCCACTGGTAGCCAGTGCAAGGAGATGAAGAGAGGTGTAACATGCGCTCTTTTGGGCTCGTTGAAGATCAGTCGTGCCGCTGCATTCTGAATCATTTGTAGAGGTTTGATTGTGTTTGATGGCAGACCAGCCAGAAGAGCATTGCAGTAGTCACATCCAATGGCCACATCTGATAGTTTATGGTATGAGCCTTAGTCATTTTTGAAAACGTAGCTTTGCACATCCCTGTTTTCCCCACAATCACAAACTCAAAAAATCTTTGCAATTCAGACTATGTGAGTTTAAAACTTCAGTCATTAGTAGAATTTTACAGATTGTCTAAACTGTCTCTTCCTGTAATGTTCATTTTACTGTGTTCTTCATCAGCTTTCTAGTTCCAATGACTGCTAGCCAGATGACACAGTAAAAAACCTTGGCCTATATGGCAATTAACACACTAATAAAAATGTATCTCGATGACTACATTATAATTTGTCTAACAAAGCAAATTATGCCACAACACAGGAAACTAGGACGAAATCTCCCCCTTTTTTTTACTCAAATCCTCCATGGACCATCAACAGCCTCTAAACGTCTGATTATTCTCTTTCTGTGGTGCAACACATGATCAGAACTACACATGGTGTCAACCTCATTAAGAGAGTTTAAGGGGGTGTCTAAAAATTAGCACAGTGTCAAGAGACAGAATGATTAGAAATGCTTAATTAGATGAATCACGAGGTGACTCCTTTTTTTTTTTTTTAAACAGTCTCATAAATGTCAGCCTTCATTTGCATTCAAAAGCATTAAAGAGTTAATTCACAGAAAAAAAAAAAAAAAAAAAAAAAAAAATATATATATATATATATATATATATATATATATATATATATATATATATATATATATATATATATATATATATATATATATATAATTTTTTTATTTTTTGAAAATTCTGGTTGTGGTCCAGGTCTCAAAATGTGCATTCTCCTGCTAGAGTTGTGTTTATAGAGTCGTCAGTGAAACGCCGGCGTTCCACGTCTTTTCTGTTTGCCGTACAAGTCCAAACATGTCGCCCCCTTTTAAAAACAATGACAGGTTCAACTGACCTGGGAGCAGCTTTCGGTCTCGCTCTGAGTCACTAGAGCCTGATGGAAAACACTTTCCTTTAAATATACAGTGACACAGGGTGACATTTCCTGGTGGGATTTCTGGGCGTATAAGATTTGCTTGGATCTGTGATTACTTTTTTAAAATAAAGAAATCAAAATGAATAGCACAAATCTGAAAAAAGGGGAACGAGAGAAAAGAAAGGTGTGTTTTCTAAACCAGCCCTACCTGATTCAAGTTTCATGTCTGGCAGATACTCTGACTGGTGAAGAGAAACAGAACAAACTGGAAGGGCGACTGCCACCAGATTTGTCAGAGGTCGGGTTGGGTAGGGCCAAACTCATGTCTGAAGTACCTGAAATAGATAAGCGAACAACTACACCCAGATACAACATAAGACTGCTGCATTATTTCATATTAGTACAAAATAAGTATCACTCCGAGTCATGCTACTAAGCTTGATAAGACTCCCAAAAAGGTTTAATTTGTGGTCTTTAATGCATTTTCAAATTACTTTTCTAAGTGAGTAGACTTTCATTTGGTGGACAATAAAACGCAATCCCATAGACTTATATTAAAAGAGGGACCTAAAAACCTTGTTGCATTATACTATACATACTATAATCAAGCCCGTACAACCAATGACAGCAAGTTTCCTACAATTCAGAGTCCTTAAAGTCCTGCTTCAATATTAATTGCCGGCTGCACCTGTGCTCCACACCTTTATCCTATGGCTTGTATTGAAGTGACATTAAATCCAATTAAACGGAGTTAACAATGATTTCTTAGGTGTCCTTGCTTGTCTCTGCACGTCTAGACTTCTGCCGCCAGTGTGCGATGGGCAGCGATTTATTAAACCTGAGCAATGATCTGCTTTAACAATGATTGTTAGTGATAAAATAGATAAAGCAGAAGTAGGCTTCTAGCTTTTCAGTATAGTTAAAAAAAAACATGATAATAACATAAATATAAAGAAAGCTGTCAATATCAAAATAATTAATTAAATATTAACTGTCATGTATCACTGTAATAATTATGATGACATACTCGTCAGATATGAAATTTCTTATTGCATGCATATTTGTATTTATGTTAGATGAGGGAAATTTAAAGAAATTAAAAACATAGGATGTTATAATCTTTATTTTGTGCTGTTTTCTTCAAATCAAACACTTAAAGTGACCCGATGCTGGCTGTTCTACCTGTTGTTCTTTACATAGCCAGTAGCGTACATTGTGCTATATAGTCTCATTTAAAGCACTGGTAATTCAGATTAGATCATCTGGAAAAGTTTGTGTCTGCAGTGAAACTACCCTGTCGTAAAAATCTAAAAGTAAATAATACCCCACATAGAGAAAAATAAAATAAAAGAAACAATTTGGATTAAATAGTCTTCACTAGACACCAGTGTTGCTCTGCAGAACGCATACCAGCTTGACTGACTGCAGAAATTATTGTGGGATATATATATTTTTTTAGTACACAAGAGAAAATATGATGCATATTTTAAAAAGACATCACAATAAATTATTTATTAAGATTATTTATAGTACATAAACTACATCAAAAATTGACTAACAAAATGTTTTATTAAAGTTAATATAATATAATATAAACTATAATAGCTAACATAATATATAATATTAAGTGACATTTTGGATTTTGTATGAAGTATGGTATGCTCTTTGTAATATATAATCTTTTTTACTTTGTGTGAGTGTTTTTGTCTCTGAGAAAATAAGTGTTTGATTAATTTTGAAGGGTTGAACCAAACCATAAATGCTAATGTTTTACTAAATGAATACTAATAGCAAAGGTGACCCTGGACAAAACCAGTCATAAGTCAATTTTTTTGAAATTGAGATTTATACATCATCTGAAAGCTGAATAAATAAGCTTTCCATTGATGTATGGTTTGTTAGGATAGGACATTATTTGGTCGAGATACAATTATTTTAATATCTGGAATCTGAGGGTGCAAAAAAAATCGAAATATTGAGAAAATCGCCTTTAAAGTTGTCTAAATGAAGTTCTTAGCTATGCATATTACTAATCAGAAATGAAGTTTTGATATATTTACAGTATGAAATTCACTAAATATCTTCATAGAACATGATCTTTGCTTAATATCCTAATGATTTTTGGCATAAAAGAAAAATAGATCATTTTGACCCATACAATGTATTGTTGGCTAATACCGTGATGAGCTACAGGATACCCTCTCACACACAAACACACATACATTTCATCTCACCTCCTTCATCTGCAGTATTTACTCAGGTCTGACCAGTCATTCAGGGACTTTCATGAACTATTAAAATGCTCCCATTACATTGAAACAGCAAAGATATTCCTGGTATCTGGATCTAATCACGGCAACAGGTGTCTTGTTGACTATCAAACCTTCAGCCAGTCAGCTGTAGTGTGGCACCAATCCGTAAAGCAAAGCAAATGATGGCCAAATGACAATTTATTAAAAAGCAAGAATGCTGGAAGGGTATTATTAATAATCATAACCAATTCTTCTGCCAAAAAGTAAACAATCCGATGTTTACAAATGACAGGTGACTTCAGTTGGTTCAATTGTCATTTAATTCATGAAGTGGCATGAGTAAAGTTACAGACATCAGACCATGAGTAATTCTAAATGTTAATGTGTTCTGTGTTGGCAAAGCAAATGACAAATGTTTATGTTAAGATACTGTATGTTAAAAATGTTGTCATGCTTCCATTAATAGTTTTTTTATTATTATTATTCTTATTATTAGCATTTTCCTCATACTGTCTATAAACAGTATGAGGTTGTGGACTTCCTGAAAGCTGCTTAGTAACAAACTCAGGTTTGGAGCATGCAATCACACAAGCATGTATTTATCTGAATTAGAACATTTAGATAAAAATTCTGACTATTATAATCACTAAAGTTTAAACCTAAAACAAAATGAATTGCCTTTTTAGAATTTTTAGTATGTGTGTGAGTGTGTGTGTGTGTGTGTGTATATATATATATATATATACACATACATACACACATACATACACACACATTTTTAGATTTTCAAAAACTTTGATTTATAAGCTTGTTTACCCATGGGGACCTCAATTTAGGACCCCACCGTGACACAAGTCCCCATGAGTCTGTGTGTATTCAGGTTTAAGTCCCCACCGGTACATAAAAATAAACACACACACACACACACACACACAACATCAAGCTATCATTTTAGGCTAACTATAACTAAACTTATAAAATAATCCATAAAAATGCATAAAATAATCCAAATAAACACACACCATAAAGCATAAAGTGTCTGTTAATTTAAAAAAAGAACAACCACATGCTATTTTTATTATTGTACATATACTATAGTTTCTCGTAAAAATGCAGGAAAACCAATAAATGAACAAATAAATAATGCTTAAACTATGGTCACACTGACTTTAAAAGTTCATAAGTGTGCTTACGTTGTCCTTTTTCTGTCTTTTCTCTAGAACGGCAAGTTAATCAAGTTCACTGCTTGTCCAACAAGATCGTGCGGAGGCCTTCCTGCTTACTGTCACTTCCTGTCGTTATTATCAGTCCAATAAAAAAAAAAAAAAAAAAAAAAAAAAAAGCACAAGGCATATTGTGTTTTCCCCATCCCTCTGCACCGATAAGCAGTTGGATTGAAATGCGTTGTGCACTGTTAAAGAATCATAAAAACAATTTCTGCATAAGCATATTTTTCAGGGAATATTACAGTGCATGAACTATTCTGTAACAGCAGATTTTAAAATAATATGAACAAGTATTGTTTTTGTCTGGGGTAGTGTAATGTCTTTACATACTAATAAAAAAAGTTTGTTTCAAAGATGGTTTATTTGCTTTTCCCCTTAAAAAGTCTAACAAAGTGGAAATAACTATCAAAAACAATGTGCTAAACCAAAATGGATATTCATTTAGTGTCACTGTTTTAAACATGCTTTGTTACTAGAAATGTCAATTAACACGGTCAAGCACAAAATGATTTACTACAGAGAAAATCCTTCTAAATTCAACATTATTTGGATATATTAAAGTTAGATAATGCTTTAAACATACAGACCAAAATATTTATTGGCTAAATGACTTATTTGAGTTACTAACTAATTAACTGAATAAATACATTTGCAGCTTAAGTTTGACTTTGTGTTAAGCACAAAGACAAAAGTAAATGCTCATAATTATTTACTTGCATTCTAATTCACATGATAGCATAATCAATAGGCTATTGTTTTATCAAAACCCAATTATGACGAAAAACTATAAATGATGACTCCTATCTCCAAATGACTCAATTTGCTTTAAATCTTCCATCCTAAAAAATGTCTAAATATCAGCCTACTGTAATGCTACTGCTGAGTCAAATAACCTGGGCATCATACAATTTCAGTTTTCTGCCACTTGGTTTGATATTTTAGATTTATATTTAATACACTGAAGTTCAAGTGTCCAAACACCTTTTGGGGGGGTCACTGTATGTTGGCAGGACCATGCTGATGATAAAGACTGAGGATAGCTATATGGACTAAAGTAACTTTTAAGAGAACATGGGGTTTGAGGTAAAACGGACGTGTAAGATGCGGTGCTGATTGCTCTTTCTGCCCAGGAACCCAGAAAAGCCGGTCGGACCTGAAGAGTCGTCATTCCAGTCTGAATGAAAAGCCCAGTGTGAACTGTACACGCACCTCAGGTATAAAAAGACTAACAGCACACCCAAGTCGTCTATCGACGATCTGAGACCGTTCCAGAACAACTGTTTGCGCTTTAGAGTCGGCCTTTTATCGTCTTGGAACGCTTATGTCGGATGGGTGACTTGAACCAGGTGTTCCACGCGATATTTGTTTAATAAGAGATTGCTTTTAAAGGAGGAAATACCTTCCCGAAGCGTTAAGATGTCGTAAGTGTCACGATACCACGATGAACGTTGCTTTTTAACGTTAAACGTTGTTCAGCTCCTAGAAACACGTGTTGAGAGTTTCCGTTCCGCTCCGTCGTGATGTTTTTGAACGCAAGGAACGCGTCCTGTGTGGACGGCTGGGACAGTCCCGCTGGAGCTGAAGAGGAGGTCCTGGACAGCTGCAGATGTGGGTCTCTTCTAGTCTCTCTGGTGCAGTGGTTCTTAACAGTTCAACAGTTCTATCTCAAAATTGTGAAATGTTTAGGACCACTTGATCAGGGAGACACTGGCATTGGCTTAGAACAAAGATGGCATGATAATGTGCTTTGAGACGATTACTTTCAAGTATTGGTTGTTTCTGACGCTGAAACATGCTGTGTTTTAACATCCCGATCTCATGAAAGTGCATATCACGAGTTTATGTTTTCGATTTCGATGTATACGCAGAAATTGACCTTGGCGTGCATATGATACGCGATGGGAAGGATTAGGGTTGTGGGGTACGTGCGTATCATATGCACGCCAACAAATTGCGAATCATATGCACGCGAAAACTGCGTATGATATGCACGCCAAAGTCAATTTCTGCGTATCAGTAGTTTGTATTTGGCGTACTATTTATACGCTTTTTGTATTTTTTATTTTATTTTATTTATTGTTCGAAGTGTAGCCTTTGCTTTTATCTCATCATTCTCTTTCGCGTAAAGTTTGGATTTATTTTTGAATAATTTTTTTAAGTTTTTGGCGTTTGGAGGTGCATGTTCATTGGCTATTTGACATGTGACCACCAATGTGACAGTCTACTTCGGATTTTCACGTTTAATTCAGTGTGTTACTTGCTGTTTGTTTTTAACTGTTTGTGAAATTTACTAGCAATGGATTTGAGAGAGAGTTAGTCCAACGCTAGTCCTAATTATAGTCTATTACAATGTCTTTTAAAGATTTTTTTCAGCATTTTATTCATTTATCTGTTTAATTAATATTATTATTAATTATATTTTTACATCATGTGTATGAGCCTGTCTGACATATTAAAGACATTTAAAACCCCAAAAACTCTTTTAAAGTCTTTCTCTCTTGTGCCCTCTTGTGTTCCTCTGTATAAATTTTAATACTTCTAACACTTATTTGCAATCAGTTGCTTAACGTGTATATTCATTTTGCCTGTTCATTATCAGCATATAATCTTTGCGCCCCATCAATACCCTCTTCCTATCTAAAGGGTAACAGGACACTCATACAGCAAACTGACCGGTAGCTGCAGTGTGTCGTCAGTGGTGTGCTGTCCGTGGTGCTGAAGCTCGTAAGTCTCTTGGGGACCATTGATTAAATTGTCCGAATCTTAAGATTTAACACTTTGTCTTAAGGTTTAACAAACACAGATGAGCACAAACTGTCATGCAAATCAATAGTCACAATTATCGCGTCTCAACAGTTTCATCAGTTCATTAAGCAGGCAAAAGACCGACCTGTGACCCTGCTTTTAATTAGAGTCCGACGAAACCATATAGAGAGTCTCCAAGCTGAGCATCAAACACCCACTGTACACATATCAAACTGTTTGTGGACAAATCGATTGTGCGAGTGTCTTGTAATCAAGAGGGGCAAAATAGAGGGGACTGGAGACACATCTCATGAATTGCAAATTAAAGCGGATCCCTTTAAGATTAACCCGTGCCACATACATAGCAAAACAAATGACATGCATCCGAGTGTACATAACCGAATTTCATATAGCCTACAGAACAATCGTTTTAATAATAAAAATACAAAACTATTACTATGTTATTTGATCATGCTGCATATTATACACCTGCTGTTGTTGAGTCATTAAATGCAAACAAACAAGGTATTTTGAGTCATTTCCCCGCTGAAATCAAAACACAACAACTGAAACAGCCTAAGTTCACTGGCTGATTTTAGCTGGTCTTCCAGCCTGGTCATAGTTGATTAGCAGGCTGGTTTTAAAGTGGTTTTGACCACTTCTTTGAACGCCACTGACCAGCTTAAACTAGCTATGCCCAATTTAAAACTTGCTAAGACCAGCCAACAAGCATAGGCTGGTTTTAGATTTTGCATTTATTTCGTATTTTATTTTAATTCTGTAATCTTTGTCTTGTCTTCCTCTGGCGCCCCTAGCGTCCAGCTAAACATCAAATTGATTTTCAACAAAATGCTACACTATAAAAATTATCTTTAAAATAGCAAACAAAACAAAGATGATTTAAATACGTTTTACAATAAAATCCTTGTTTTTTGTTTTACTTCAGAATTTCATATTTGATTGATGTGTCATTTCTTTGACTGTTTTACTTTATTTATTAGCAATTTCTAAGTGAAAATGGTTTGGACACCTATTTTTTCAGCATATAGCCTAGTAGGCTTATAGGACATAGAATATCAATTATGTTCTAAAAGAAATAGCTCATGCGGCTTGTTCTGTTGCTATTTGGTTACCTGTAGCGACTTTTGTCGCGAATTTTCTATCATTTTAATGCAGATGAATATACGCACTTTGACTGAAATTTTTAATTTTCCATATGCACATGCAATTTTCTAAATCCCCCAACAATTTTGTTTGTGCCTTAATGGCTCCCCCCATAATTCACTCCAAAAACTCGCTCCAGTCGAATGCTTCAATGCAACCATATTTTGCTGTCCCTTGTTATTGATAAATAATTCATGAGCGCTCAATCCAATCAGTTATTCTGTTTATCCGACTCCTCTCAGGCGCTAGTCGCTTTCTTTCTTCTTGATCTCAGAGGCGCGTCCTAAATAGCGGCAATATTCGCTAAACGCTCCGTCTTGCACCCCACTGGCGGAGCTCAGGGTGGAAGATATTTCAGCAGTCTTAACGAGGAGCCCGGAGCGATTTGCGAATATGCGCAAGGGCAGCAGATGTCGAGCAGCGCTCCCGTGAGACCCGATCTGCGGAATTTCATCATCGTGTCGGGATGACCCTGCGCTATCCCGGAGAGGAGAGCGAGAGAAAGGCTTGTGCACGTGGTAAATCACCTTTACAATGGAGTGTAATCATGAGGTCCTAAAGGACTGATGCATGAGCGACCCCCTTCCCCAACCAAACTAATCTGAAACACTGCTGGCTATCAATGCAACTTACGACTTTGTATATTGGGCCAAGCTGATGAGCCAATATCACTTCCAATTCACAATCAGACTTGTCAACAGTCAACTGCCTAATTCCCTTTACTCGGACCGACAAAACCCCGCTCCTTCAAAAGACAGTCCACAGGAACGAGTACATTATTGCAATAATGCCTGCCTGCTTATCTACAACATGCTCTTCTGTATGTTTGAGATAAGAGTTTTTATTAAGAGGGCAGCAGTAATGTCCTGTGTTCGCCTTTCAAAGCCAAGCAAATAACCCTCTTTATCTTGCGTATTAAGCTTCGTGTTTAAGCTGCTCAATAACAGGCCGGTTTTGCATTCGGCTGCTCAGAAAGCACGCGCCAGGGAGTCCTGTCGGTGGATGGATCCGCTTTAGTGTTGGAGGATCTGGCGTTCAAAAATAAGGGCCTTTCATCGCCACTCAACAAAGCTATGAAATACATTTTAAACAAATGTAAACTTTAAAAAAATGTAAACAAATTATAAATATATAAATATTACTGTTTCAAAAGTTTCTTGAAACGGAAAACAAATAAGAGCAAGCATTCTACTTTTTGACAGTTGTCATGTTGAAAGCCAGCTCGTGTCTTAAATGGTTTAAAACAATTAATAAAATAGTTAATTATCTGACATATCTTTATTTATCTATGTTTATCTATTAAAATATGAGAAGATTATATATTGTCTCATGCACACACAAGGATCACAAATTGGTTCTCATATTGCATCAGATTTAAAGGAGCAGACACTTAAAAAAAATTAAATTTGCTGTAAATAACTCACCCTCAGGCCATCATAAATTTAGCATTACATCATTTGCTCACTGGTTCCTTAGCTTTGAATGGGTGCCGCCAAAATGAGAGCCAAAACAGCTTTTAAAAACATCACAATAATGCACACCACTTCAATCCATCAAATAATATCATGTGAAGCTAAGTCTACGTCTTAGAAATAACTGAAAAGTCGCTTCTGGACTAAATACCAGTCCATAATCCATAATGACACTTCCTTCAGCGAAAACGTCAAAATCTGTTCAAAATCACATCACTTCAAAATCCATCAACATATTTGTTTAGAAATGTTTTCGCTTGTAAATTGTGCTTGATCTCTGCATATTTCTCCCCTGATTCAGACGAGACGACAAAATTATGGATAGAGGACTCATATTTGAGCGGAAACAACGGTTTTATGGTAAAAACGTCTTGATGGATTTGTTTCTTAGAAGCACCCAGCTTTTCAGTCGATGGACTGGAGTCGTGCTGATTACTTGGATTGTCAACGTTTCAGACTGACGGCACCCATTCACTGCAGAGGATCCATTGATAAACTAGTGATATAATGCTAAATTTCGCCGAATCTGTTCAGATGAAGATGGCCTGCTTACAGTGCTTACTGTAAGCAGTAAGCACTGTAATTGAACTACAGCTCTGAAAAGTAACTATGACTTATAGAAAAACAACATCAACAACAAAAAACAATCATTATTTAAGTACCATTTTCTTCACTGAATGTTGCGCGTTGCAGCGAGCATCGAGCACTGGCTGAGCATCAAGCGCAAGAGGGACCACACTAGCCAAGAGGATGTCAGAGCGGAGAGAGAGAGAGAGAGGGAGAGGGAGAGGGAGGTGGAGTTGTTCAAGGTAGTCTTCCTCAACAGGCTCGCGCGAGTTCACTCCTAGACCTGACAAGACAAGGCGTGGACAGCCTATCCCACAAGGATGTATGCCAGGAGCGCATGGATCATTTATGGATTGTATGGGGATCTTGCGTGCTTTAACGAGTCTCAAAATTTGGATGTATGATTTTATACGCGGCAAGTAGCCTAATTTGGAACAGAAACCGGACGATCTAAATGAGTCAACAGTTGGATGTACCTGAGAGGGAACCTTTGGATAAGACCATGACGCTGCTTTGGAATCAGAGAGGACCATCTGTAAAATGACTCGGAACTCTAGAGCGCTGCGATGACTTCTCCACGTTTTCTGTAAACTGGGCGAGGAAATATATCCACAGCTGCACAATGGATTTACAAAACTCTAACGGGTCATCTGGGTCGGACAAGCAGAAGCCCAGTCTGATTGACCTGGGGACGTTTTTCGTGGACGCTGACATCATTTTTGGATTTACTAGTCATCTGTTAAAGAGAAAAGCCAAGGTAAGCCTTTGAGAAGGGACACACGACTCCACAAGTTGACTCATTTAGAGCTCAGCAGACTCCACGTGGGTTGTTTCGCTTAAAAAATATTGTGCTATTTAAAGGCTATGCTATTTTTGGGTTCGCAAATATGAATACTAAGTTTTCATTGGTTATAATGTGTAGCGGTTTTTCATTTCAGCACCACGAACAGCTCTCATCCATCAATTGCGCTTTTAGCAACTTCCCTAAAAACATCCAAAACACATTACATTACAATACAGTAAGTAAATCAGATAAAGCCCTTAATATTGAACAACATTTTTCATCCGATAGTGAACTTTGTGCTTAATTAAAAGTTTATCAGCGATCATATGATTTTAGCAATTTAACTCAGTTATAAAAATGCATTTTATTTCCGTATAAAACATGAAAATAAGAAAGACTTTAAGGCAACACATCAGTATGATGTGTTGATAAATCACTAATAAGGTGCACACAAACAGACAATAATGTTCACATAAAGGTTCTGAAACTGTCTTTTAGAGATTAATTCATGAGTCTATAGGTTACAGTTATACTACATTATAAAGGGTCACAAAAAGCTAAATGTCTGTCAGCAGATTCTGCAGTTTTCTTCGCCCACGTTAATCGGTCCGTTATTAATGGTTTATTGGACCAGTTGCACTGTCACAGACAAAGGACTGAATGAGTTTTTTATTTTTTGAGGCGGGAGATTGACAGTATTTGGGTGGCAATTTAATGTCACGTGATCCCAGCATATACATCATCAACATAAAATATTTAGAGATGAGCAATTAAATATTCAAACATTCCCACAATTTATTGCAAACCGAAAGGATTGTTAGATGCAGTTGAGGTAAATACCAGAGGGTGGCGCCAGAGTAATAAGCAAAATACTCCAACAGACCCGCAATCTCAGTCAACACAAGTGAACTGTAACATAAAAGATGACGTAATTTATGTTAGAAGCTCTTTTTTATTTATATATGTTTTTTTTAAGACATACAAATTGGAAAGATGAGTGCACAGGCTGTTACTTACAATAATACCAATAATATATATATATATATACTGTATATATATAATTGTGAACCAGACACGCAGTCATGATTTCAAGCTGTTTTTATTAGTTGACCTCTTATTACAAACACAGAATTAATTAAACTGTGAATTCGCTAATTCATAGAAATCAATTTTATTTTCACTTTTTGTTTGTGCAAACGCACTCGAGACTCTGAAACAGTGTCTGAATAGCTACTGAGCGCTCAGCTCCACCCCTCCAACCAAGTGACCGAGCCGCGCACATTGCCAGCAGTCAAACTTCACTCCCGCGTACGCGCGTCGTCATGGAACTAAAGCAAAGCAGAACTTCACGGGAATTGAGTTGTGCTTTTTCCTTTGCGCTCCCACTGACTATCCATGAACTGTGTTCCTAATTAATGAGTGTAGACAAACAGAGACGCAATAAAGTGCACTAGATGTCCGCGTTTTGATCAATTATACCGAGATGATGGATTTAACACAGGGGAATGCGCAAGGAGAGTTCCAGATCAGCCGGTCAACTGTAAGTCCTCTAATAAACAGCTGATGCTGAGAAATTGCAGTATTCTATTTGAATTCCCAAGTTTGCTGTTTGTGCATTGTTGTTGAGTAATTTGCAACACGTTTAGAAAGTTTAATCACACTTTTATGTTACGTGTATTAAAAAAAAAATAGTAAAGCAACATAATTTATTATAATATAATAAACAATTAGTAATATGCAATTAACTGCACTCTGGATGTTCTACATTTATAATTAGCTATTTTTGACAGATGTTAATTATAAGGAGTCTAACTGTATCTTGACTTTGTTGTCTTTCATAAAGGTGGAAGGCTGTTCGAGCGGAGAGTCTTCACTCTCACTTGAGCTAAACCCGAGGAAGAGACTGTCAGTGGAGGAGGAAAGGTGTGCCAGCAGACCCCCACCTGAAGGCGCAGGAGCCGTGAGCCTCTCTGAATCCGACAGGGAAGAGACTAAGCCAGATCTGTGCAAGCAATGTCAGATGATTATAGCTGAACTGAGAAGACAAGCCCTTGCTCTGTCCGACCCTGCTTCCTTTAAGGTCAGTGAGTGAGAAGCATTATTTCAGTGCCTTTGCAATTCAAACAAACACATCCAAGACAGGGGAGCTCAGTTGCTTTGCTATTTGTAGCATTTTTAGCACTAGTTATGTTCAAGGAACTGTTTTGATTCATGCAACATTGCATGACTAAGAATCTTTTGTCAGTTTCAAGAAGCACTTGACTTTCACTTGAGCCTCCGAGCTCTGGAAGTTCTCTTTGTTTCATTCTGTCACTCGGCTCTTTTCAAAGCTTTGGAAAAGCCTCACATAAATCAGATGCATTGAATGCCACTTAAGGGCCATTTTGTGTAAAATCTCACGATATGATGAAAAGTTGACACAAATAAGCCCTGTCTTTGTAGTTTTATGACTCCCTTATCAGAAAACTGATATCCTATTCAGGCTCCTATTCACAAAGTTCACCAAGTCATCAAAAGGTTAATCGTTTTAACTATACCGGCACAGAGAGCAAATAGTTCAATGACCTCTTTTTCAAACTATAGGCTTTGCTGCACTTTAGAAGGATCAGTAATTAGGAAATACATATAGGCTTGAATAAAAATTGTGATCAACACAAAATGCTGTTTGAAATGCTCATTGCTGGATGTTTGGTTTATGGTCAAAACAGTGATGAAACCTCATCAAGCCTTGAGTGGAATGGTTGGAGTGAGATGTGAGAAGCTCAGCTGTGTGGCACAAAGTGTTCCCATGCTTGCCAATGCAGGAAGTGGATGGGCATGATGTACAGAGAGCAATCTGGATGAAAGATGAACTATTAAAGTACCACTTAATGTACTGAAACAAAGTCTTATCCAAAATGGAAATTCATATGGATTTCTTATTAACTTTGAGGTTACATTTCTAGTGTAGTAAATGCTATTTAAGCAATATCACATGAGCAAGAGTGTTGATGTTGATCTCACTCATAAACAGAGTCACTTAGTTAATTTCAAATGAATTGAGTGAATGATTCAAGAGATAGATAGATACAGTAGATAGATATATAGATAGATAGATAGCACCACCTTAATGCCAGTATTCAAAAGTTTGGCTTTGCAGTTCTACTTGAATCTCACACAAAATATCACATAAATTGAAACTGTCCAAATTGCCACCCTTGCGTTTTGTTTTGATGAATGCTGGTAAACTGAAGCTACAAAACCACTCGCCATTGTTTGTTTGGAGTGTTCGCAGTCTATCTGCTCATTCCTAAAGCCAAGAAATGTCTTTTTTTTTCTCATAACCTTCCGTTTCTAGAGTTTTCAACAGCTTTTCTTACTTTCACACACTGTATTCACACAGTATGTACGAGTGCCAGTCTCTGAGAGTCTGTGGACAGGGGAGGGGGATATTGGAAGTGGCCCATTGTTTTGGGAAACAATGCTTATCTCCCCCCCTTGTCCGTCGACATTGGGGGGAGAAAACAGTTGAGCTGACTTGCTGCGCAGTCTGTGGAGGAAGTTCAGACCCAGTTGACCTTCATCATGCATTCAAAGTGTTCCTGTATACTCCTCACCAAATTCCCACCACAGTTAAATATAGGCTGTCGACTTTTTATTGTTGTCTGACTTGCTGCTTGGGTTAGCCTCAGGTTTTCCCCCTCCCTTCGCTTTCTTTTGTGGTTGTGTTTCAAGAGAGATCTCATGCTTAGGTAGGATTACAAGCCCTCCAGTTTGCTTTGAACCCCCCCTCAAGTTCTCTTCTCTCCAGGTTACCTCAGGGAATAAAGAGAGGGTTTTTGTGGGGGTGTGCATCAATGTTGCAGGATGCGTATGACCTCGTCCTACCCCATGATGTGTTATCTGGTTAGTGCTTTCAGAGCTTGCTAATATACTCACTCAGTTCTCATCAGCAGTGGTTATCTGAAATCATCACAAGTTTGGCTGCCCTGTTTCACTTTCTGGCTGTATGCCCTGTGTGGTCCGCTCCAGGTGTGGGGGATAAAGCCATGGGGCCAAGCCGGAGAGGTTATGCCTCTATCGGCCCCACTGCTGATGGCTTAATGAGACTCTGGAAGCATTGGCCATGGGAGTCCTGCTTTTCCTGCAGTTGGGAAAAGAAAGGATGCTTTGTCCAGCCGGAGATGTGTGGTGGATACCTGACCTGAACTTAGAGACTCAAGCGATATGGTTCTAGATGAGAAGCTACAGGGGGTTACTGTTTATCGGCTTCTACCGAAGTGTGGGTGGCCTGTAGACTTAAATTGGTTGAATTTTCATTATTCTTGATTTTCAAATGTGATTCACACCTGCTTTCCACTCACATGTTCATTATAAAAAATATATCTATCTGTCTGTCTGTCTGTCTGTCCGTCCGTCCGTCTGTCCTCACAATCGCTCTTTCTCTTTTGCTATTGACACATTTATGATGTTGCATCTTTAAACTTTTTCTGCTTACTTTATCAAATAAGCATTTAATTAAACTTATTATTGTGTACACAATAAATACAGATACTTTTTAGGTATTATTTTTTATGCTTTAATGCTATTTAATACCATTTAGACTCATTTAAATAGATAACTTATTAAAACAATAACACAACAGCGGAAGTCTGCAAATGGATTTGATTGCACAAAATTCTCAGATTTCAGCAATTTGAATACAAATTTTATCCTTAAAAGTGCTCAGTCCAGCAACCCTGTACAAAAGGGTGTTCTATGAAAGGTTGAGGTTAATATGCAAACTTTGGGTGGATAAACTGAACCTCAACCTTGTAGGTATTTAAGTGCATAAAAACAACCTTTTCAGAAATGAAATTCTCATTGAAATCTTAAAATTTGGGTTCCTTCCAGGAAATGCGCGGTCAGCATCGCAGCCCGGTGTGACAGGCCTGTTTCTTTGCAGTCTTCTGACAAGCACACGCTCGCAGGCGGCAATTAGTCTTTCTTCACGCCCCACAGCTTTTAATGGCTTCACTCTTTTTCACCAGGTTTGCTTTCAGCCTGCGCAATCCTTTGTTTTATTATTTATTGCCAATGATTCTCTCAGCTGATATCAGTGAGGAATGGTATTTTCTCTTCAAACAATAAAGAAGCTCTCTCCTCAGTAGTTCATTCACTTCAATGTCAAGGCACTTAACACCTGAACAATGCCTGAGGATGGAATGCTTGGAAGCTTAACACAGGACAATGGACAAAGACTTCATTGCCTACAATGATTGGCACTTAACTAGTCACAAAGCTCCAGCATATTTTAAAAATGGCCAGCCTTAATTCTAAATCATATGTCCGGCTACGATAACCATTAACCGGTAAGAATGAATCTGAGATGTCTAACGTCAACTTCTTTCACTCCACTGGCTGCCCGTTTTGATTACAAGATCATTCAACAAAATTTAAGGCCATTTGCACCTGGGTTAGAACAATCTAGCAGTTTGGAATGTAGCGTTCCCAATCCCATTACTGTGATGAAGGACTACATGCTATATAGTATCACGTTTAATAAGATGAATATGCGCTTGGGGGCGGCCGTTATTTCATCTCCATTGTCCAAAGAGAGGCACTGAAATGGCTGTCATCAATTATAATAGCCACTACAGTTCTAAGGGTCTATAAGCTCTCTGTTGTGACATGTAAGAAGTTTAAAGTCCGTTCACCAGGCAGGTCGAAAACACCTGCACCCCTCCGTCCTTCAAATGCTGGGTGAAACCTTAGACAACGGTTGTAATGAGAATACTTAGCTCTCCTTTGCTCTCAGTCATCTCCCTGAACTCTCTTGTGACCAGACCTCCTAAAAAAACCATGGGGGGGATCATCTAAACTTAAAGCAAAGCTAGTTGGATTTACAGTTTGCCGTTTTAATTTCAAGCACTTAACCCCTGCAGCTGTGTGTTATTATCTGCGAATGAGCAACATTGGACCATGTGCAAGGTCAGTGCGTTAGGCTGTTATGGGATAAGAATCACAACCAAGTATGAAAATGGGTGGACCTCGCCTGATTAGACTACAGTACATTGTCTTGGGCAATAAAGATGGAGATCGTTCAGAGCGGTGGCCGATTGTTTTATTCAGTTGGTGCATAAGCCAATTAGATGTTATATTGCATGCCAGGGCTCAAAAGAAGAATCATGAAAAATCTCTGAGGTGTAGATAGGCTTGAAAGGACATGACATTTTAAAACCTTTCCATTTTAAAAAGCAAAATCTAGAGTTTTCCATGGAACCATAGATGCCAAGATCATTCATTTTTAAGAAGGTATCTTCTCTTTTAGAATCAAATGCATCTATAAGACTCATGCTGTCATGAGCAGTTGTTAAAATTACAATTTTTTCTTAGATTGAAAAGCATTTGAATAATCTGAGGAACATTTTTCCACTATAAAGAACCTTTTGTGGATCGAAAAGGTTTCACGGATGTTTTTGTAGAGCCATAGATTCCAAGAATTGTTCTTTTTAAAAATGTTTTCTCTCTTTATTGAGTGAAATGCTTCAATAAGTCTCGTGCTGTTATGGACAGTTCTTAGATCAAAAATCTGAAGAATCTTTTTTCATTTTTGTATTGGAAAGGATGTTAAGGGTTCTTCGTGGAACCATCAATGCCAAGAATGCCTATTTTAAAGAATGTATCCTCTCTTTATAGAAAGAAATCTGTCAATAAGCCTTACGCTGTTGTGAGCTCATTTGAATTTCAGGTTACTTTAAATGTAACTGCATGCCCAACGGCACTGCTCAAATGTTTATTCTGAGGACGATTATTTCCTCACACCCCTACCAGAGAAAAGCTCACAGTTCTCACGAGAAGAGAGGCTGGTTGAAGTGGAGTTGAAGGCCTACTGGAAGTCCTGGTTCGACTTGCTTACTCCATTTCTTCACTCTCAACCCTGCAGGGGAGGTTTGCCTAGCACATGCCACAGCAGTCACTATAAATCACTCAAATTTTATTGCCTTCAATAGTTTCTCATTCAGTTCTGCTCCTATGCCCTTTTCCTGTACTTTCGTATGCTTGGAGTTTGCAAAAATGCAAAGCTGTTGATCAGAACATAACAACAGGAGAATTGTGACGAAACATGGGGGCGGATGGCATCTGTCGAACATTTTCACGTCAACCCACACCTGATTCCTTGAATTGTCTTTTCGTTACGTATCTCTAATTCTATTTGAAAGAAAAGAGTTGTGACAATGTTTAATGGGTTAATGAAAAAAAATCTAGTTTAAAACACATGTGCCAAGTTCTTAGAAATTTCAATTTTGTATTTATATGTTGCTTTCATATGGTTAGGAATTTCAATAAAAGTTAACATTTTCAATTCATTTATTTTAACTGTTAACATTTAGAATGATTTAATAAAACAAAAGTTGCACTGGATGTAACATTTTTTAAATATATTTTACATAGTATTTCTTACAAAGATTATGAATTCATAATTCAGAAATGGTGTGGTTTCCTGCATGCTTCTGCATGTTGGTTGCAAATGCAAATGATGACACCTGTTAACATGGCAGACTTTTTTTTCCCAAATATTAATAAGCAGTGAAGTTGTTTTATTGAAATAAAGTATCACATTTAATAATAATTTATTCTACAAAAATATACTTATATTTATATACAAAAAATATCAGAACAAATTTTTATTCAGAAATGAAAAACATAGAATAGTGTAGTCATCATAGAATAGTGGTGTATTCATATGGAATTGCTTGTATGAATTGTATTTTATATGTCTTTTTAACAATTTATTAGATACAACATCACTGACCCCAAAGCTTTTTTTCTCTAGAAATATCCCCCAAAATATATTATAATAATATAATTTGAAAAATGTACCCCTCATCCACAAAGACCTTGACAGCATGAGTTTGTTAACCGGTAGTGTTTTTATTCCAGACGGTGAGTGTGAATATTTAACAGCGTGCACCTGGAAGCTGCTGCCCCGGGTTCACTCACCTCACAGAGGTTCAGATCTCCAAATCTGGAGTTGGACGTTTTATGCATGCTGCTCTTGTCTTCCTCTTAACCTTTTAACCTGACCCTGGCCATAGGAAAACCAGAATGTAAACCACAGGAAATGATGGGTTGAGAGAGCCAAGTACTGCATTGCATTATTGATGTTTACTCCAGTGATCCCTGCTATCTGATTCTCAATCAGTGAGTGTTTAAACTCATTGTTTGCTTCCGTGCTATTTCACTGTTAAGCTGTGTGCTCAGCTGATACGACTATGATAAGCTCTTCCTCGATTGTTTTATTCTCACTCTCAGGCTTTTGATGTTGAAACAAAGCACTTTTGCATTTGTCTTTCTTAGGAAATGTATTGATGCTTGCTGATATATATGTTGTAAGAAATTCCTAAGGAGTGCATTTGAATATTGAGACCTATTTACTGTTTTATGTAGATAATCAAGGCATGTTGTTTGAAGCTGTCAAATATGGATCATAAACAAACGTGAAGTTCCTCTCTTGTCCTCTAGAGGCACATGTGCTTCTCTTTTAAATGCACCCATGCACATTGGTTTTAAGGATTTTTTGAGCTGGTATTATCTTTTTCCAAATTTCTTATTTTAATTTATTTTAAAATGTATTCACTGACATTTATTTTGGTATAGAAGAGGTTAAAGTAAATGGATCTTGGATTTAGTACAAAAGACAGTAAAATTATATATATATATATATATATATATATATATATATTCAAATTTATATATATATATATATATTCAAAATTAATAATAATAATAAAAAAATAATAATAACTAAAATTACTTTTCTAAAAATGGTATATATATATATATATATATATATATATATATATTTATTTATTGTCTTTTTCAAAATATATTAAGTATTTTTAAATGTGTATTAATTTTGAATAGTATATGTATATATATATATATATATATATATATATATATATATATATAAAATTCTAAATTAATAATAATAAATAAATAATAATAAATAAAATTACTTTTCAAATTTCTTTAATGTGAAGTAAATACCACTTGTTTTGATGCATGCATACTGATATTGCACTTATAGGTGTGCTTATTGTCATAAGTTTGGGACCAAAAAAAAGGTAATATAAGACAGAACTGTAAAGAAAGAAACGTACCAGCTATGACTTTTGGCACTGCAGGACAGTGTTTAAATTGTGTCAAAGCTCTTGAAAGTCTCTCCAGTCCCCCCTCAATTTGAACAATGCTGCAGGATATGCAGTGAAAATGGTGTCAGAGAGAGAGGGAGAGAAAAAAAGGGTTCACACTGGCCAGTTTACAGCCATCTCTTCTTGTATTTTTTATTTTATCCCAGGCTGCCAGCAGTGAGAGGAAACTTCTCAGTGTTGGAGGGTGTGACACAGGAAACAGGCTGAAGAGGGCTTGAGCAGAAGGCTATGTAGCTGTGTGTGTGTGTGTGTGTGTGTGTGTGTAAATGCTCGAGTACATTGACATGTGTTTATGGTCAGAGTGTTTGGGAATCCACACGTCTGAATCTTTGAGGAAAAAGAACATCCAGGAATGTTCCAACCAAAGTAATTGCTATTCTCTGTCATTCCTCTCTCTGTCCGGTCCTGCCTGCTATTACACGAAATGTCAGACCGACTGCAGGCTAACCGATAAGACAGAGGCATGTGGCATATCGCACTGGCTCTGAATGTCTAGCTTTGAGCACATCTGGCCATCAGCTGATCAGCACAGTATTTCTTTGCCTTTGTACTCATAGGCTGAGTAAACTTTCAGGACAGGAAATGTAACTTTGTTATTTAATTCAGTTATTTTCAACTGGTTTTGCTTTAGAATGCAGATTTAACATTAGACAAAAAGTGTTTTCATAGCAAATAATTCTCCAGACAAATACAACAAAACAACATGTCTGTGTGTTGTAATGTTCAGACGACACTGTGTATAGAATAGAATCGAATAGAATAGAATCTTTAGTTGTCATCACACAACCACTGAAATTATTTTCAAATACTTTCACATGATGTCATCATAAAACAGCTCTGTAAACAAGGACAATTGCCTTCTGTGTTGCCAAGTCTGTGGTTGAACTGTGGAATTGGGCTAATTCTACACTTTTTTTTGTCTGTGAGTTAAAGCAAATGCTACTTTGATGGAGGAGGACCCCTCCAGAACAAAAACCATGGGGGAAAAAATGCAATTGGGCTAGTTTTGGGCTAGTTTTGATTAGCAATTGGGCTGGTTTGGTTTCTCATACCTGGCAACCCCAGCTGCCTTTGAGCAACCAGAGGTTAAGTGCCTTGCTCATAGCTCAGTCATGATGGCTCACTTCTCGTTGAAATTGTATTAACAACTACACAACACCACCTTCATGATAATTTTAATAACCCCATGCAATTAAAATAAAAACAACATTGAGTTGTTTTTAATCCTCTGAATGAAAATCCGACGGAAAATTCCCCTCCCCCAACAAACCGGCCTATAACAAATAGCTAAAAGGGTAATGAGCACAAACAAAAGTGATTTGATAAATCTCTTGCTCTGAAGTCATCTATATGCTAGTGTACCACTGAAAGTTGACCTTTTAAAAACTTGTAGCACTTTTAGCAGATTGGCAGTTTGGCCTGCAATTCTTCTCCAGTCCACCGGAGGGAACATTCACCAGAATACTAAGAAGTCACTTCCTTCCTCTTCTTTTTAATCTCACTAGAATTAAAATGTACCTTCCGCTAATACACCAGGTATTGACTAGCAATAGCAAATAGCTAAAATGCTAAGAAACCCCTCAAAACGTGATTGATTATGAAGAACATGGCTACTGCTTTCAGACACGCCATGACTGGATACCATTTTACAAACCTGAACAACCGTAAACTCTTTTGGAAAGTCTGCAACATTATGGCTTTTCCGGCCTTGACATCAGTGTCTGTCTGGTGGTCAGCGGGTCAACTGTCAACCCAACCTGTAATTGTATTGTTGGCATTCATGCGAGTTTGGGAGGATCCCCTGCGGTGTTTGACTTGGCATGTGTAAGTGTGATATGTGTGAGTCTTTTGTATGCCCTTATTTATTCTCCATTCCGCAGAACTCATAGTTAGATGTGGGCCCCATAAATCTGTGTATGGAAATGCCAGTCAAAGTTCACACCTTAGTTCATTTCATGCTTCACCGTCTTCCTCTGCGTGTGTGGTGCGGCATGTTAGCGTGAGTCTGTGTGTGAGATTTTGCATAAAAATATGCTGCTTTATCATGGAATGATTATCATTTATTCTTTTTGTGTTTGAGAGTGTGTGCGTGTTCCGAATCGATTCAAGCTTTTCTATGAAAAGGTTTCTCTCAAAGATGGAAGATTTAATCAGCCATCACAGTGCAAAATTATTTGTCTCACCTTTGCAGATGTGATTCACTGGGTAAAACAAAAGCCACTGCTTTCAGTTCTTTGTCTTTCTGGATAATAGTTCAGAGGTTCTCAAACTTTTCAGGTAAAACAAAAATTGCGGATAACCTACAACACTACTACAACCTTCAACCTACAACACTACAACACAACACTACTACAACCATCAACCTACAACACTACAACACAACACTACTACAACCATCAACCTACAACACTACTACAACCATCAACCTACAACACTACAACACAACACTACTACAACCATCAACCTACAACACTACTACACAACACTACTACAACCATCAACCTACAACACTACTACAACCATCAACCTACAACACTACAACACAACACTACTACAACCATCAACCTACAACACTACTACACAACACTACTACAACCATCAACCTACAACACTACAACACAACACTACTACAACCATCAACCTACAACACTACAACACAACACTACTACAACCATCAACCTACAACACTACAACACAACACTACTACAACCATCAACCTACAACACTACTACAACCATCAACCTACAACACTACAACACAACACTACTACAACCATCAACCTACAACACTACTACACAACACTACTACAACCATCAACCTACAACACTACAACACAACACTACTACAACCATCAACCTACAACACTACTACACAACACTACTACAACCATCAACCTACAACACTACAACACAACACTACTACAACCATCAACCTACAACACTACAACACAACACTACTACAACCATCAACATACAACACTACAACACAACACTACTACAACCATCAACCTACAACACTACTACAACCATCAACCTACAACACTACTACAACTACTTTTTTATTGTTATGATTAATCAGTGAGTAGTTCAATGTATGTGCTTTTGGGAAATTATTACATTATTTTTACATTACATTACATCACAATTATTTGTGATAAGCCAATGAACTCACCAACCATTTGGAATCGTTCACTGATCACAGTTTGGGTACCACAGGGTTGTTCAGGAAGATGTGCAGTGATTTATTTTTTTCTCAAGTATTCAAAGTTTCTGATTCTTGAGTGCTTTTCAGCTAGTTCTCATCTTCTGCCGTAATAAAAAATTGATCACCTAATTTAGCATTTATTAGCATTATATGATAAATTGAGGCTTCTTGCAAGGATCTTCTAATCTCTGTTTTATGGGCTTGTAATTTTATGGCATCTGGCTTCTTCTCACATTTTGCACAGACTTTTACGACAAAGAGCAGATAAGAATCACTTCTGTTTTCTTTGTTGTGGTTACTATCTGTTCTTTTATCTATAGTGAGTTTCTTTTATGTGACAGACATTTAAAACTTTGATCATTTGTAAGTCAATTTGTCACACTGTAGAAGATCACACTTAATTATAATAACTTCTTATTAATAATGGCCTAATACTCTTTGAACTTTGATTTGAGCAGATGACGCTATGAGAAATTAATCACTCGCATGTCTTTGAGTGCTGTCAGAGTGCCAGATCTTTGCCCTTATTTTGTTTTTTCCCTAGGAGGCAAGGGTTGATCACAGTTCATCTACCGACAAAGAGAGTTTCCTAAACCAGTTCCTGTGATTTACACTTTGTTTTTTGACTATTCTGACAAAACCTGTGAGGTATGTTGCTCTAGACCTAAAGACTAAAAGTTAAACTGCAGTCAAGGCACTGTTGATAAAGCACTTGTATTACTAGCAAACAGTAGCTAACTTTAAATATTTCATCACAAAACACCACAATTTAGGGTATTATATAACTGAAATAGACAAATGCAACTTTAACAACTAGCAGAACACCCTAATTTATATAAATAAGTATAAAGCATAGTGACAATTAGCATTTAACTATATATTACGATAGAGCTGCAAGATTAATCATTAAAAGATTGCGACCTCGATTCGAACACCCACATGATCTTATTTCTAAATGACAACGATTCGTCTGTGTCGAATAAACCTTTGAGAAAGCCATACTGGTGCATTCAAACGTTTGTGTTCGCGCTGCCGCCGATACATAGAGAGCAGTTACCATGTTTAGGTATAAAACAGCTTCACAAATGATTTTCAACCACACAGTAGCCTATTATTTCTGTCCTGCAATAACTCATATTATCACAGATTTAACAATTTAAAGTTTGCATATAAACACTGATGTCTATGATAGCGATCAAAATGGAGCAAATCATCTTTCGAAAGTAATTTTCGCTTCAAATTGGTGCTTCAAATAATTTTTGTTAATTACATTGTTTCGCCAGAAGTGACTGTTAATAAATTTATTTGCCATTGAATCATTCATTCAAGAGATTCGTTCAAAATGCTGATTCATTCAGTAATGGAACAAGTGAAGTATTTATGACCGTGTTTACACAAGTGAGTATACGTTTAAAAAAAAAAAGTTTGAAAATGAAAACGATCCTCGTCTACACTGGTGTTTTCACTGTATTTCAGAAACCATCTCTGTCTACACTACACAAATGAAAACGTTCATTCATGCAGGTACAACAATGAGCATGATGTTATTGTTTACACGGTCGTCAAGGATACACAGAGCGAATGTGAACTCCTTTGGTTCGTTTACCCTGTAATGCAGTAGAGAGTAGTGTAAACAACAGGTGTAACGGTAACAAAATGTATGCATTTTAAAACAAAAATGCACTAGTGTAGGTGTAGCCTATGAGTGAGTCATTGAATCATTCATTCAAACATTTTTTTTAATCATTAATATTTTGTCACAGACAAAACAGTAATTGTGCTACTTAGGCACAATAATTTTTTTAATTACTTAATTTACATGAACTGTTTGAATGAACTGCTTCACTGTTTTAATGAACCATTTTAGGAGGGCATGTTTGAATATTCAGCTAGCTTTAAAAACAGAGATGTAGCATTTTGCTATGCTAAATCACTGCTTGTTAGAAAAAACTAGCTTGTTACACTAAAACTTGGAAGAAATGACATTTTTATGATGTTAGCGCCATATTAGACCGCTGGCTGGCCTGTAATTGCCTCTCTCGCTAGTGTTCTGTATAACCCAATCTGTTACCATAGCCTTGCTAATGATGTTGCAACAAAAGCAGCTCTGTGTTAGCCCATCTTTTACCATAGCACCATTTATGATGTCAAAATGCTAGCGTCCTTTTCCTAGCCTGAAGTTACTACAGCCGGCTTTTATGATGTCAGATTGCAACGTGGTCCTGGAGCTTGCGTTTTATCCTTGCAGCGTGTCAGCTATTTTCCCTCACACCTCCCTTTATGAGCCCCACTGCAGTCTTTCCCACAGACATCAACCACTCTCCGGTCCTCTGTGTAAAAGCTAGTCACTTTTGGACACTTAAACAGCGCAGCCGGGAGTTTCACACAGGACTGTGAAGTCGCAGCCTGAAAGCAGTTACAGTTACAAGTTGTGTGTTATCCCTGTGATCCTTCCATTAAAGGAGGAGTTTAATTATCAGTGACGCAGCTATTAGTGTACGCTTGTTATGCTAGTAAAGAGGCGATGGGTGGTGTGGAGCAATCTAGTGTTCTACTTTCCCACACTATCTGAGCCAGCAACTGTTGAAAGAGTTGTTGGTCTTTCATTCTTTCATGTTCCTTGGAAGTGCAGTTTTTTATTAAAGGGTTTTTAGAGTATTGGCTGTATTCTTTTTTTATGAAATGGTTTTCAGAATAATATGTATTGGCTGTATCTTTAAACGAGTGTGGAATCTAGGATTGTGCACGATTCAGAATTGAGCTGAACATGCCTTAAATTTAAATTGAGGCAACAAAAAGGAAGTAGAATTAAAGTGAACTTAAATCAGTATAATTTTTTAATTAGAAACGCAATACTTTGAATAGTGAGTTGACTTAAAACCTTGAAAGTTTAAATGTTTTGAAAAATGCCTTTACAAAGCCTCTAAGTTTGAAATATGAACAAAGAAGACTAATCACTCACTCACTGCATAATATCAAGCCAGATTTTGCCTATTGTGCATCTTCATAGAAACTAGTAATTTATGAGAATCTCATCTCTTATTTAAAGAATCTCTGACATGACATAAATGCAACATAACTTGTTATCCTCAAACATGATTTGTGCTGTCATACCTGTGTATGAAACTGAATGCCTTTGAAAATACCTTGAGGTCCACATCCACCATGTTGGTTCACTACTGAAGTCTGTTAACTGGTGTATCCTGGTGGTCTGCTGGCCTTGAGAAACTTCCATGGGAAGACTAGTCACTTTCTGATATACACTTTGTTAAAGAAACTAGTTCATCATATTCTGTTCAATTTTAACAAACCCCTAAATTAAAAAAATAATAATAATTTTTGGTCCATATAATGAAAGTCATTAAGGTCCATTGTTGTTTTGGACTGACTTTCATTGTATGGACGGAATAGTTGAGAAATTCTTCCAAAATTCTCTTGTATTCTGCTTAAGCAGTGTCTGGGAGAAATTAAATGTAACGGCGTTGCATAATTTAATTCCAGAATAAATGTAACTGTAATCTGTTACAGTTACTGAGGAAAAAATGTGTAAATCACTGTTACTTATGGAAATATTAATGATGTTACATCTGAATATTAATATTTCCATTTCTTATTATGATTTTAAATCTCTATTTAACCTCAGAATGATCTCAAAGTAAAAAGAGGTGCTAAAGTCAGATTTTGTGGTGGCTGTTCTTTAAAATTAAATTATTATAATCTTAATTCAAGTGATGAAAGATTTTGAAAGTCTAAGAGTAATCAGTGTTGTAAACAGTAAACAGTGGACTACTGTAAGGATAACCCTGCCTGCTTTAAATGTTTGAAAATTATTTAACATTCTTTACAAATTTAGAAAAGTAATCAGAAAAGAATCAAATGTATTCAGTTATATTACTTAAAGTAATTAATTACACTACTTATTAGATTTTAAATAGGGTTACTTGTAATCTGTAACCTATTACATTTCCAAAGTAACCTCTACCAACACTGTGCTTAAGACACAAAGCTAAATATTTGAAACCATCTGAAGGTGAGTAAATGATAACAAAATTTGATATGATAACATCCATACTGAACTCATTTAAAACGTTCACCAACATTATTGTTTCTCTGTGCCTTTATTATTAAAGTTGAAGTGTGCAATATTATCATAGAATTAGAAATATTATTAACAAAAAAATTGTCTGGTGTCCACTCTAGCATCATGGCAGTTTTGTACGGGCATGACTTTTTGTAAATAGTAAAAAGCTAGTTAAATTAAGCATCAGAAAATCAAATATGCCTGTGGGTAGAAATAGAGAAGTGAATGTGTTTTGTCTGTGTGTTTTTGCGGGGCGTGTGAGAGAGGGTATGTATGAACTGCCATTCTGCGTGATTCTTAATTAACTCTTGAACAATGGACCAGTGAAGATCAGAGAGCCAAGTGAGGGGCTTGTTGTGTCTCCTCATGAGTAGCTTCCTGAACACATGAAAGGAACACACACTGCCCAAAAAAACATGTGTGGAGAGAGGAGGAACTCCTGTCAACACCAAACTATGGCCTTCAAAGTGAATGCCACCCCCCTGCTCCACCTCCCACCCGAACATGCAGACAGCCGAATACATTCATTAGGATGCTTTAAGCACACACTCGCACTGCATACGCATACATGTATGCATTGTTCTGTTTTTTTTCTTTTGTTTTGGTGCTCTGTCTGTCTGTCTGGCTTCATTGTCGAGGGTGGGGTTGTCAGGAAAGCAACATTTCAGTAGTCAGCACCATTACCAGTGAATCATTTCATGATTTTCGATATAATTATCAGTTCCTAAGCAAAAATTTATATGACAATTAACATACTCCTTTTATTTGAAAGAACAAAACACACACACACACACACACACACACATGTTGGGTTTCCATGTTTTATGGGGACATCCCATAGGCGTAATGGTTTTTATACTGTACAATCTGTATGTGCTATTGCCCTACACCAACCCTACACCTAAACTTAGCCCTCACAGGAAACATGCTGCATTTTTAGATTTTCAAAAAACTTTATGCTGTATGATTTATAAGCTTGTTTCCTCATGGGGACCAAAAAATGTCCCCACAAGATTCAGATTTACTGGTATTACTATCCTTGTGGGGACATTTGGTCCCCAGGACGTGATGAATACCAGGTGCACACACACACACATACACACATACACATATTTACATACAAAGAACAAGCTTTATTAATTTTATTTCTTATTATTGAGTTTATATATCATATTTGCAAAAATCCATCCATCCATCCATCCATCCATCCCACAATTACATGTTTGATTTTTATATTTCTCTGAGATAGCATGTGCTCAGTAAATTTTTTATTATTTTTTTAATCTCAGAGAAACATAACAATCAAACATGTAATTGTGGGATGGATGGATGGATTTTTGCAAATATGAGATATAAACTCAATAATGAGAAATAAAGTTGCTTATTCTTTTAATTCAGTTCAAGCATCCAAATTTTAATATACTCAGAAATTATGATATCTGGCAACTTGTTCTGAATTGAGTTGGTACTGCTGATATTGGCATATTTTGGGTCTTGAAGGTCATGAATATCCACAATACTTGATTAACAGTCGAAAAGCATTCCTGGGAAGTGAATTGACCATGTTGAAGTGATATAAATAACACGTAGGGTGTCCTGCCATGGGTCACACCCTTCATATCCCTGTTTTCTGAACTGTGGAAACAAGAGTAGAATTCTAGCCAATGCACATCAATACAGCAATTTCCTATTTGCTCATTTCCTGTTTTGACAGGAAGCAGAGGAAGATGGCTTGCTCGCGCAAACAGCGAGAGCAGTGGACTGCTGGGCAGCATGGTCAGCTGTCCTCAGGTAGTTGCACGCAGGCTTTGACCGACCGCTTACACCCTTAATGAGATTGGCCTGCCGCGTGTGTTTAGGAAAGGAAGCTTTTGTGGGGAATGCTGTTAATCATTTCTGAAGTGGTGCCCTTCTTCCCAGGACGCTCTTTTGACCCGCACACAATGCAATGCTTTTGAAAGCACCGGTTTCTTTTGTTTTTCCATCACATTCCATCCATCACTGTAATCCATCTTTCTGTGGGCAGGGAAGTTGTCTCCTCTGTTCACACCTAGCTTCCCTCAGTGGGAGTTGAGCTGAGATGTTACAATGGACCAAAGAACCATATTTCAGCTGACACTTAAGTTCAAATGTAAGTGCCTGGCTGCCCTGTGGAGATAAACACCTGCCGATTCATAAACGGAGGATCACATGACCACTCGAGTACTCGCTTTGTCTTGATAACTGTTATTATTGGGTACAGAGCCCCACACATGACAAAAAATAAAAACAAAACATAAGATATAGGAATGGCCACACATTAAGAATTTGTTTCTTGGACTTAATTAATTAGGCTTGCTTGTGCTTGTTGTATTCCTCAATTGTAAGTCACTTTTGTTAAAAGCATCTGCGAAATGAATAAATGTAAATGTAAATCCTGCCCACATCACAGTAATTCATTCACACGTTGTAGTTGAATTGTGGCCATGACATAACTAAATTAGAAAAAAAAAAAATTGCAGTTTGCCCACTATTTAACTAATTGTGGCCACAAAGTAAGTTATGGGAACAAATTCTTAATTTATAGCCACAATATCTGTTTTTTCCCCCTGAATGTCAAATGCGAGGCTCTAGAATCGGGCACTTTTGCTTGTGAAATAAATTTAATGATACACAATGTATTAGGACCATTGTTATTATAGTTTACTAAAACTAAATCACAATAGAGAAGCACACAGATTTTATTTAGCTAGTCCAGGATAAAATTTCTCATTTTCATTTAGTTTCAACTGATGTATAGCTACTAAATAACTAAAACTAAAACTGAAATGAAAAGTTAGTGATATCTATATATAAAGTCATACTAATATATATATATATATATATATATACACACACAAATAAAAAAAAACATGCAAGATAACTAAAACTTTTACTAAAAATAAATTAAAAGCAGAACATATAAAACTATCGACTAATACAATATATATTGATTAAAAACTATAATAGTATCATGGGGATACTAAAACTTTTTTTTTTTTTTTTACTTGTTTTAACTGTTTTGGCTGATATTTAAATGAACATGTTAATTTCATCTTTGCCTTCATTTAAGTTAATATTTAAAATAATTTAATAACACTAAATCTATATCTTGCATCTAATCTCAAGCAAATCTTAAAATGAATATAGATTTTCTAACAAAATATCTATGTCCATTAAATATTCTCAATTCCACCCAACACTGGCAGTTTTTTTTCCTCCTCCTGGACACTGTTTAGAAGTATTTGTGATTAAACTAAATCTTGAGACTAACGTCTTTCTCAGATTGCAACCCAGATACATTGACAGGCAGCCAGATTGCCCCGGTACTATTATGCATTGCCTCGAATAGCTAATTAGGAAATTCAGTGATTATTAACCTTGGCACTAGACAGCGATGTCCTCATTTCTTTCATTATAGCCTGGAGTTGGTTTACTCTAAATGCTAGTTTTAGTTTTATTGTAGAGAGAAAGCAATTGCACGCTGTCAACTGCACACAAAAGCCCTCTGTTTTAGATTCTTGGAAAGTATTATGCTTTGATATACTGTATACAGTACCACCTTTCTTCTTAGCAGTTTGATCTTTGGTTTACTCTGCCTTTTTAAATTTTTTAATGCTGCATTATTTTAGGACTTCATTTAGCAGACTATTATTATATCCAAACCAGTTTTAGTACAAGGACAATGCAACAGTAGCAACCTGGAATTAAATGTCGTTCTCAAGAGCCTAACCGTTTAACCATTTTTTTTTGGATTTGGATTTGAATTTTTATGTGAGAAGAAGTTTGATCCTTATGCAAAAGACATTTGACCAATCAGAATCAAGTTGTGTGACTAATGTGTAACCCATGAGAAAGTGAGTCTTGACAGGAAGTTCCTGTGTTGATGCATTTCAGTTCCTTTGCTGTGATTGTTTTGAGTTTATGTGCATGTATACAGTAGGAATGTGTGATTGCTTACTGTAAGAGTTTTGTATTTAGATGTGTTTGTATTTGAATGTGATTATGGGTGATTTGAACTATGTATTGTAAATCATGTCTGTAGCAGTAACTCAGTGAGGATGTGCCATGTGTGTGGTTATTATGTGAGTGGTGAAGGTGAGGGGTCAAAGGTCAGTGCTCCTGAATGCTTAACTCTGTTGGAGCTGCACTGGACTCCTACCCTGACCTTCAGAAGCTGCATAATTAGCTGACCTTTGACATCTCATCAGCCAATGAACCCTTCGGCACAGAGAACATGCTTACACATCCTTTGTCCTGCATTTTGTGTGTGTTTGTTTAGAACGAGGTATACATCTTAATAAGGCTGCTCAGAATAATGGAGACGATACTCTGGCATGCCTCTTGTAGTGTCTGACTTGATTTCGTTTTCTGGATCCAAACTATTACTGTTTGCCTTAACCGTGTACATTGTATGCCTATGCTTATATATTTGATAAACTAATATATCTGCTACAAAGTAGCCAATTTATACACTTTTGTAGCCTTTTATTAAATTTTTTCCCTGTGGTTATAATGTTTCTACTAGCAAATTAAACAGTCCATAATTTAGTTTCACACGACCATTTTATAACGTGTAAACTTTTTCATGCTTTGTTGCGTATGAAATGTTTCATGCATTATATTCTCAACATTGCAGACAGGGGCGCTATTGTGGGCATTAGTGTCTGTATTCTATGGTCGAAAACAACATTTTAGCACCAAGTAAAAAACAAACAAACCGGGTGGAATCCTTGCATCTCCAAAATTCTTATTTTTTAGGAAATAAAAAAACGACAGCAACGATTTCATATTTTGAAAGTGAAATCAAAATTATGAAAAACATTAAACATTATATTTTCACAATGGAGAATATTTTATGAAAAAAAGAATGTAAAGTTTTAATTAAGCATACATTCAGCATTAAATAGTGTTTATAACAAGCAAATGTTATAAATTTGGTTCACCTTTATTGTAGGGATGTAACGATTCACTCAACTCACAATGCGATACGATTCACAATATGATTTTTTTTTTTACATAATGAGATTTAAGATAAATTATAAATGAAAAAGTATTTTATTATTGCTGCATGTTTCTTAGTAAAACTGAAATATGTCAAATAGCAAAACTAAATTGAACTTTTAAAACAAATCTCGTCAAATAAATAAATAATACAACTATTATAAACCTCAATCAACTAAGGGTTTGCCTGTACAATTTCCGTTTAAAATTAGAGGCATCCACTGTATTGTAATCACAATCCAAACAAAGATACTACATACATGCAGTATGAGCAGTTTTAATCTGAATTCGATTGTGTAATTTCAAAAATTAAAGCAAAAACAGAATGGTCTGACTTTAGCTTTGTGAAACTATACTACATAAAACATATCTGCATGAAACAAAACCAGCAGACGGGCTGAATGGAAATGCAAATTCACTCTCTGACAGCAGGTGGCGCTTGTGGAACAGCAACAATATAGCGTTTTCCTGGTTACTGCTTTAAACAAAGCAGCGCTGCACCTATGAACACTACTTTAATATCCGACCTGCAATTGTATCACGATTCATTTAACATCTCAACCAATGTGAATTGCCACAGATTTTTTTTAACCGGCTCAGGGTGCATCGTTTCATCCCTACTTTATTGTTGTTTTATTTCATTTTTTTTTAGTTTGTTTATTTCATTTTAGTGTTTTAGATGAAAGTCCCCTTTGAAGTTGCTTATGACACCATTTTCTTAATATTTCGACTTTAATCTCATAATGCTATAATTTTTTTCTTGTAACTGTTTTGGTAATATTACTACTTTAATCTTATGATTTCATTCTATTGACTCAATTCCCATAAAATTATTGTTATGAGATTATTTTTAAAATATTACGACTTTATGCTAAAAAAAATGCACTTTCAAATATTATCATGGTGGAGATATGATCTAAGTGGACTGGAAAGGGAACTGGAAAGTGTCTAAATAGTACTTTTAACTATTTTATTTAAAGAAATCAACGAAAATTTGGTTTTCCATTATATGCTATTTTAAATGAACTTTGCACCATATGTCCGGAATCTGTATGATTCTAAATTCCGAACCGCAGAGCCACACTGGATGAGGTTTAGAATCACACAGGAAGTGCTCATTGACACTCCCTCGTCTGGATAAAGAGAGCCTGTAATGACGCTCAGCCCTGCTTTAACCGAGTACATGACTGAATGTGTCAGGCCATTAAAATAATGTAATGAACGCTCAATGTAATGGGCTCTCATTCATATGCAAATCAGAGTGGATTCTGCCCTGGCCTTTTTTGCTCCCTCATTGCACACTGACGCTTGTGACATCACTGTGGAGATATTCTCTGGACACTTGCATGTTTTAATTGCCTTGATGGACAGAGGACCAACAGGCAGTATCCATCAACGTTTTCTGTAAGTGCAGGAGAGATGCATTTATGTAGGTGTAGTGCTTCTAGGCCATGACAAATTGAACATATTTTGAATGGAGTTCAGGGAGAGAGCTTAAATCAGGATGGAGAGTTGAGTTTTTCTTTTCTGTTTGCTTTGTTTCCTTCAAAAGAGATATTTTAGCTATGATGAATGGCAGTTATAATATTGGTTCAGTACAACTAACCTAAAGCACCAAGGTAATCTCTCTTTCTCTCCCCGTCCTATCTTCACAATGGCCACCCCTCTCCTTCTATAATTTTGTCGTTTCAGTTCTTCCCATTATAAGTCACCTCATCATACCGCCATCCGTGGGTAGCAGATAGATTTAGCCTTTTCAGTGTTCACGTCAAGGCCATTTGTAGTCCTCCCATTGTTACCGTCATACAAGATGTATTTAAATGACTACTGTTACTATTTTTGATGAGCAAATATTTCAAAAAAGGAAAGGCGATACAAATTTTTAGTCATTAAGGCGATTCATTTGTGTGCTCTTCCTTATGTCTGCTCCAGACGGAGAAGGGTTTGGGAATCCTCTGTCTATCTCTCTGTCTATCTTTATTCACTGTGTCTAGACGTCTCTATTCACCCAAAGAAAACATTCAAACCTGCCAATCTCCGAGAGTCTTGGATGGCTGTCTTGATGCATGTCCAAATATCTGCAGCAAAAAGGCTTATTAAATTCTGATGTCTATTGGACTATTTCATTGACTTTTTTGACACAAATTTAACAAATATGATTATTTCTTTTGCAAAACAGCCACAGTTAATTTATTTGTTTATTGGTTTGTTACAGATTTCATGATAACACTCTACTATATGGACCAATTTTCACTAATATTTTGCCTATTAGCATGCCTATTATTAATATCAGCTGTTTATTAGTACTTATAAAGCACATATTCTGCATGACCATATTGCCCAATACCTAAACTTAACAACTATCTTACTAACTATTAAAATAAAAGCAAATTAGGAGTTTATTGAGGCATGTTTATCCCAAAATTCCTTGTGAAAAATAGATAAATATGGCAGTTGCTGATAATTGCTGTGAACAGCATTACACAGATAATTTGATATTAGCAGAGTTGATGATAAATGTTTGAGCTCATAATGAAATCTCAGACTTTGTTGCAACTGAAACTCGTGAAACGTGAGATTTCCGAATGTTTATTCAAATGATTTTTGAGAAGCTGGAGAATCAAACAGGTAGTTCAGTTAACACCCTATTTAACATGATTTGCTGTCTAGGAGAAACAAATGAGATTCATGATTAACAAGACCTCATTTTTCTTTCCTTTGAGTCGGTCAAACCTGGCCTTATTCCAATTATTTTGACATATTGAATTACATTTTAATATGCTGAAAGACGATTGTTGTTACCAATGAAAAATGGTTTGGGTCACTGGTTGCCATCTTTCATCATTGTTTTTGTAAATTATCTGTATATATTATCTGGATTTAAATTGTGTTTTAAAGGACATTTTGACAGTAATTTCACCAGCCCGCAATTTGCCTCACATTTTTATGCAGCAGAGAAAAAGAGTTTTCATACTTCACATCTTTTGTCTAACAGATGTCGTCCTGTGAATTATGTAGTAGCCGGAGTCATCTAATCACATTCCACTCCAAAGTTTACAGACTCTGAGCGGTCTAAGACATCAGTCTCTTGTGTGACTTACTCTGCCTAATTATGCTGATGTGCTGCTTTAGATGTGACTTTGGAGATTGAGTTCCTGGGACGAGTGCTTTAGAGCGAGCAATCTCATCAGTTCCCGTGCTGCTGGTTGCAGACGAGTGGAGTTCATGCAAATTACTGACGCGTGTGTTTACCTCTTCCTGTTTGCATTTATCACTAGGTAATTAACTTCTCTTCTTGCCCACACGGGCTGGTGTGTGTTAGAGCTGAGAGAGCAGGTCTCTGTTGAAAGCAGATGGCTCTGGGAGGGCTTTACAGGAAGTTGAGATGAGGCTTAGAGCTGTGGAAAAGTTCATGGAAGTTGGATAGAAGCTCTGTTCAGAGTGCAGTGTTTGTGGATTGAGGTGTATAGAAGTTGAGTACTTGTGTGCAAAGAAAGTTTCAAAAGCAATTTGTACACACATGAATCGAGATTAGCTAATGAAGCATGTGAGTGCAGTTAGTAATTAGTAGTAATGTGCAAAACTACCAGTAGCTGCGTTTCCATTCCCCTTCAAATTGTGCAAATTTAAATTGAGAAGTGAATACACGTCAATTTCGGAAAAAACTCCCATATATTGCAAAAAAGGTTTTGCGCTCGCATGAGGTGGTTTTTCAGGCAATTCAAAAAAGGAATATATTGCAAAACTGCAATGTAAACAGTTTTTTTTTTTTTTTTTTCGCATTTACATTTACATTTCACCTTGCATACGTAAAAATCACATGATCATTTAATGTACTATAACCTCCAAGAAACGGCTCATCCTCTCAAGTATAAGAGGCTTTCCTTGCCATTAATGCTTGGATGGATAACCCCTTATTTACACTGCACACGTTTGTGGTGCATTACGGCTCCAACACGGCCAGTCTAGTCAATGCTTTTGTTTATACCAGCTGTGCTGTGGCATGTAAGCATCCCAGAAGCGTCTCTCCATGCTGCTTTGCTAAAGATACACACACATGTCTCTTCAATTAAAAATAATGGCTAGTATATGGCTGCGATAAATAATGGCTGCGATTATACGTAATCCTACCAACATTCCTTGCGAGAGGAAAAAATTAGGTTTTAGTTGGATACGCAAAAGTTTTGCACAAATCTGTAATCACATCTAGTTTTTTATACTCGACTAGTTGGTAGGTTGTTTGAAAGACTGGCTGGTGTTAAGAAAGCACTATATATTTAAGCCTATACTGGAAAAAAAGTAAAAAGAAAAAAAAGTGCTGGTAATTTTTCTGCCAGGACATTATCCATTAATTTCTGATAACTATGCAATGCAGTGCAAAGTTCAAAATACAGATAAAACACCTGTAAAAAATAGCATGGAAAATACCTTGTGCCTATTTTATGTATTTTTATGGAAAACAAAATGGTGTAGATTTTTTACTCATAAATTGCTAGTAAATGTCACACAAAATTACTAAGAAACCTCAAGTAACACTTTGATTTCAACTTTAAAAAGTATAACAATTTAAATAGTGTTTTGTTGTAAAATGTTCTCCAATAATAACATTGAAAAACATTATTCTTAAGTTTTTATGCCACATTTAAAACCACATTTAGAGGTGATTTAAACAGAGTGTGTTTTTGCATTTAAAAACACATACCAGTCGAAAGAACCAAAAAAGGCATGTTTTTTGTTCTTTGTTTCTTTGTTGAACTAATTTTAACATGGGCACTGCGTTTTAAGAATAACATATTTTGCGCGAGACCCTGCAAAAGGCACGAGAGACGAGTTGATGGTCCAACACATGAAAACAAATGCATCTAAGTGGAGTGCAAAAACACTTTCTGTGTGAATGGCTCCCTACTCTGTATGCTCAGCTCTTGCACCTTGAATTTTTGGTGGTAATTAGTTGGTCCACAAGGTGGCGACACTGGTCCGACCTGTTTTTCCATTGTCGGAAAATACACTACAGAGCAGGAACACCAACAAACTACCAGAGACGCAACAACACTGGACTTTGCACTTTGACTAGTGCTTCTAATAGCAATTTACATTTTAAAAGAATGGGAAGACATCTTTATCCCTTATACCTTCTGCAGACACTGGACAAAGAAGAATCTTTGTAGCACACATTTGTTGTCAGCCATTGTTTCAGCCATGCGATCAAATGAAGTTCACCTTGAAAGACTATATGTTTGGCTGTAGGCATATGCAAAGTGTTTTTTGTCAAAACTGAGGTGTTTTTCAGTTTTTGGCTTTGTCGTGCCTACTAGATGTGATTCAAAGAGATTATGGACATTATTTTGGATTATGTTTGATAAATCAGAATTTTTAATCAGACTGGTTGGCTAACATGTGCTGCCTGAAGTCAGTCATGTAGAAGCATTACTATCAACCAAAAGTGCAGTGACTTGGCAGCCTGCAGTCAGGTTGAACACACATTGACTCTTCACTCAGGGGCTATTCTTTCCCAGAGTGCTCACTGGTGCCATCCACCTTGATTAGCTTATTAATAGTCAAGAACACCCACAATCCCTTGCAGCAATTACTTTTCCTTCTCTGTTCTTCACCTTTCTGCAGGCAGCTGTACTTCTAAACAAAGTGAAGAGTTGATTTATTATTTTTTATTTCCATAAACTCTGGCTAAATAGATAAATAAATCATCAAGAGCAGTTTGGAGAGTTTCCAGACAGTCTCAGCAAATCAACTATTTTAATTACTTGCGGGAAATAACCGGTGAGCATGTATAAATATGCATGCGCAGAAGTCTCCAGTGCAATATAAGGCGCCGTTGTTAGTTTAACTAAGTTTAACTGCTGTATTATCCCCGGGTCCTGTAAAACTGCAGCTGAATCACATGCAACCGCTCTTAGGTCACGAAGTTAGGAGTTCTGCTCCAAAACCTGGTGAGCTGCCTATTCCTTTTGTTAATGTAATAAATGATTTTGTGCATCAATATGAAAAAGAAATTACATTTACCTAAACATTTCTTGAATAAAATATGCATTTTGTGATACAGACTGAGCCTTTCATCTACAAATTGATGTTAACTCAAAGGTGCAAGATATAAACTAAACATTGTGAGAATGTTATATATCACAATTTTGAAAAAAAAAAAAAGTCTCAATTTGTGAGATATAAACTTGCAATTCTGAGGGAAAAAATGTGAATGTAAGATGTTAACTCAAAATTGCGAGAAATAAACTCAGAGTGAAGTCAAACACACAGACAAGTGTTTATAGTTTGTCTTGCAGCAATAAACCAAAATTTAAACTTAAAGAATTTTGGAAATAGTGGTCTGTAGTTACTGTGGCCTCAGTACTGACTGGCTGCCCATGCAAGGTCTGACGAGTCACTGACAGCTGGAGTGATCCATGTGGAGAGAATGGGAGGGTGACAGACAGAAAGGAGACAGTATTGTGGGTTATCCAAACAGTTCAGGCGAAAACTGGTTTCTTTTTCAAGCCCCAGTGAGCAGGAAAAGCCATTTATGTGTCCGAGAGCAATCTATAATGGATAGTGATTGGGACATACCTGCATTCTTTTTACACAGACCTTGGAGTTTGGAGAGGTGCATGTCTTTTATAAAACAGCAAAAATAAAGGAAATCCATCATAAAGTATATCTGCAAGGTAAAGTTACTCAGAATATATGTGAATGGATGAAGTTTTAAAAACACTGCTAATGGAAGACATTATGATTGTTTTTAGGAAAGTTTTTATTTTGTCTTGATCAAATTGATTTTTTAGACAGTTTTTGCTGGTCAGTAATCCAGATTACTATAAATAAATTTCTCAAAAAAACATATGCGAGATTAACTTCAGCACAGTAATCATATTTTTTGTTAGACACTTTAATTTGATGAATTGATATTTGCATTGTGTGATGTATTTTATTATGTGTTTTTGGGAAGGTTTTCACCAGAAAACTAGAACTGAAATCTATACAGTTTACTTTTAATTTTACAGCAAACAAATAAATGACATGAAATATGAATTCAAGTTAAAATGATTGAATTTTACCAGAAAAAAACTAGTGCAGAATTATACGTGAATTCTAAATCTGTAGTAGAAACTGGGCAAACTGGGCGCTCACTACACAAAAATATCTGACAGCAAAATGCTGTGATTGGACAATTACATTAAAGTATTCGAGAGAGACATGTAATAAGTAGTTGTATCATGCGCGTGCAGAATACAAGAAATAATGCCACTTACAGAGGATATAATCAATCAGACAGTAATGAGAGAGCACCAAGTGTGGCCTGTCAAGACAGTCACTCAGCAGACAGACAAATATCTGTGTTTCTAATGACCCTCTGTCTCACTCTCATGTGGTGTGAGTGTGTGTGATCGTCTTACTGCAGTAAACATGTGTTACTAGGAGCTGAGCTTTGCTGGTTTTCACTGATTTCACTGGTTTTGCTTCTGTGTATTTTTACAGAGATGTACAGCTCTGTTTGTTAAACAGTCGCAATTTAGAACCTACTGCTATTGGTAGTGCAAGTGTTTTCCCTCAATTAAATCATAATTTGCTGCTTATTGATATTAAGTAAGGATCTAGAATATTGTCATGCAGAATAAGGCACTGATATGCACTAATAAAGAGCCAATAATATGCATGCTAATAAGCAACTAGTTAATTGCGTTCTCTAATCTAAAGTGTTACGAGTTTTTTCTTACTTACTGGCAGCTAAGGAAAGCCAAACTCCATATGCTTTTATTCCACACAAACACACAGATATAGATGCAGGTGTGCAAGCGCACACACCTGCTGCCGTCCTATATGCTCCTGCTTCTGTAATTAAAGTCATAGAGGCCCAGAGGATCTCAGAGCTCCTGCTCTATAGCATACAGTATGGCCCTGCTTAGGAATCCCTCCTGGCCTGCAGTGCTGTTGGGTAGATTGACCATGGCATATGTGTGTGCGCGTTTGTGTAGAGGTCCATGGGGATTAACGCTGGATATGGTCTTTAGCTTTTTAGAGTATAGTAAATGTAATCTGTATTAATGGCCTGCTGTGAGAAGACCCAGCGCTCACCTTTTCACTACAGGGTGTGTAGCAACAGCTGTTCCTGGGACTTTCACGCAACCCGCTCTCCACCCTCAATACCTGCAGCAAAAGTGCCAGGTCATCTTTACCAGTTGCTTGGACCTCAGTCAGTAGTGTATTCGTTTATGAATGAATATATGTGTAATTTTAGTGTTTCAATTTTGTGGGCTGTTCTAATACAATATACTCCTTTAATTTCATGACAAGGTTGTAAAAGATAACATGTTGTTCCAAACTTGCTTGAATTTCTGTCTTCTATGGAACACAAAAGAAGATATTTTAAAGAATGCTTCAACTGTTCTTTTCCATACAAAGAAAGGTATAGGGCAAGACTGAAAGGCAAGGATGGTGGGTCCATAAAGAAATGTCATTGGGGTCCAGTTTTATTTTGGGCACCACTGATATTCTTTTAATGGACCAACCAACCTTGCACCATTTTTTGTGTGTGTGTGTGTGTTCTAGAAGTTATACAGGTGTAGAATGGCATGAGAATGAGTAAATGATGACAGAAATGTACCATAATCTTTTTCATAGAATTTTCATAATGACTTAAATTAAATTAAAAATAATAAATATTTCTTCTTTTATCTATTTTCCCTCAGCATCTTTTGTTTTTATTGAAGAAGTTAGAACATATCTTTTTTGGAAATTCTGGATTTACAAAATTAATTGAGTTGATTCATTTAATGTATCCCATTTTGTGTTAATAGAAGTGTTTGAAAACAAGCAGCTTTGTCAGCAGAAATGCTTGAAGAAATATTTTATTTTATAATTTTTTTGGACAATGGGGTATACCTTCGATTTAAACAGTTGCTGCTTAAGGTGAACATCTAATTCCCAAAAGCATCTTTTTTTTTGTCTACTGTAAATTCACAGAAAAATGGTTTCTTAGCTTTGACATATTGAATGAACTGTAGGCTACTTCGGTTCCTCACAGCCTTGTTTTTGGTCTTGTTGAAGTAAATGTGCTATTTAACTAATCCTTTTCATTCGTAGTGGTTAAATATCATAGATAAAGTTTTTTTTTAATCATCCATCATCTCTTGTATTATTCTCTCTTTTCACTTTCTCATTGTCAGTCATATCTTCTGCATCTCGTTCTTTCTCTCTTTTTTTCTATCTCTGTAAGTCCTCCCCCACCCTCGTATTCTCTGTCCTTTCTCCACACTCATATCTCATCATCATTAGTTTTAGAGACAGTCAGACTAGCGGGCTGAGGGCACACATGTAGTCATTTATCCTTCTGTTCCCTTTCTGTTCTTTAGTGCATCACTAATCAGTAGATAGGCTCCTGCATTCATCCCCAGAGCTTCATAAAAACCCAGAGCTGACTGCCAATAAAGTCACACAATGGCCAACTACAAGCCCCAAGGCCAGGGGTCTAACCCTCATCTTACCTCGCTCACTCTCTCACTTCTCAATTTTTTATAATTCTCTTTCTGGCATTGGTGGATGAATGGTACCATCCTAATGGTGGTGCATTTTACTGTACCACAGCAAGTATATGTATGTCTTTAAGTCGATGTGAAATCAGAATTCAACCTATTTACTATCTTAACACAAGTGTTGTATTGTTGTCCATGATTCTAAAAAAAAAAAAAAAACACTTTTTAATCATTTTAAATGTATTTTAATTATATTTTACTGTAGTAAAATATATCAAATAAATATATTATATAAAATAACCTGTGGTGGAAAAGTTGAATTTTCCGCATAATTACTCCAGTCTTCAGTGTTGCATGATCCTTCAGAAATCATTCTTAATATTATCAATGCTGAAAACACTCTGAAAGCAATCCTTCTCATTAAAAAAAAAAAAAAAAATCTTTTGAAAAATATTTTTTTTGAGCATCAATGTACCATACAATGTAAAAAAAAATAAAAAAAATAAATACCTTCATGAAAACATCTGCAGAATGTTGCTCTACCATCTGACAGGGAACATTTTAGACATAAATTACAGATGAACACATATTCTGCAATTTTCCGTTTGAAAACACACATAAATCATCTCAGCACGGCTAACTTATCTGGTTCCTTTTCAGTATCCTTGAGTATATCGCTAGCTTTCTGTTCCCAGCCTGCACTATTCAACTATTTATCTAAATGATCATCTTTAAATATTCATGCCCTTCTGAATAGTCCCACACAGAATATTTATAATAATTGGACTCCAGTGCACCTGAGTTGAGAAGTTTAAAGTCAGGGCACAAATCACAAACATATCTGCCTGCATTCCTAACGATTGTCTGTCATAGGAGACCCCATTGTGGGATGATTTTTGCTTACATATCGAAGTCTGGCTTAATTGAGATGCTGGAGGAGACCTAAGAGGGTTTTGTGTAGTAATTATGGTGTTAATTCCACTAAATATCCTTATTTTATGTCTCATAGTGGATGATTTATGTGTTGTGGATGTGCCTTTGGGCTCTCACACATCCAGGTTATACTGTGGCTAAATCAGGCACCATAAACATTAATGTTGCCCTGGGCTTCAGTCAGGGTCTAACCTCACTAATACTGATCTAGAATGTGAGGTATGTCTCTCAGAAGACCAGAAGTGCGTGTGGATGTGAGAGAGAAATTACAGCATTAGAAATGAGTGACTTTTTTCCTTTAAAATTAGAATTCTGTCTTCAATTACTCATGCAATTCCAAAACCTGTTCGAGCTTCTTTTTTTCCATGTAAGAAATAAAGAAATGAAACTAAAATAGTGTCTAAATAATGACACAGTTTAATTTTTAAATGAATAATTCCTGTTAAAACTGCTTTCAGTGAAATTGAATTCCTATCAATTCCTTGTTTACCTTTTGTGTAAGTGTTTTTTCTAAATGGTGTCTGGGTAATCCTTTATGTTCGGTAGTATTATCATGATAAGTGATCCTGTATTGTAGCAACAGTTACCTGCTCCAAGCTCTTCATTGTGTGTGAGTGTGAGTACACAGACATAAGCCCCTGTCCATCAGGTAGACTGGCGTCATGCCCTTGGCATTGAATGGGAGATGATTATTTTCATGCTGGGTCTCTTGTCATATCTCTCCCTGCTGGGAGTCTTATCAAATGTAAATACACGCTGCAATGTTCTTCATGCCTAGGCTCAGCTGTTGTTTTCTTTACACCCTATCGCCCGCCACCCCTCCTCTCCCCTCCCCAGCGCTCAAGCCTTCCACCCACAAAACTCTCACTTTTCAGCTCTGCTTAGTTTGAAATATTATAATTAAGATGAGGCCTCTAGGAAAACAAGGAATATCTTGTCTAAATGTCTGCAAGGAATGGCTTTGCTGGTTTAGATCAGTAAAGCACATGCAAATATCCTTTTTTTTTGTTGCATATTTGTAAATGGCCTGCTAATAAAAAGCTGGTTACTGTGATAAGAACATTGTGAATTTTATTTATTTATTTATTTATTTGATCACTTTGAGGAAATTAGTTTTTTTTTTGTCTGCAAGCATAGCTAAATCTGAAAATATAAAAGAAAATATATACTTTAAAATAATTTTATTATATATCCTTTATTCTAGGAATATAACTAGAAATAGAATCATTTTATAAATAATAATAATAATAATAATACAAAAACAATAATATTGTGAAATTCCAATCTTTTTATTATATATATATATATATATATATATCAAGTCAAGTCAAAGTCAAGTCAAGTCTGCTTTATTGTCAATTCTTCTACATGTATACATACAGAGAATGTTTTCTATCATTTTTAGCTGTATCTGTATTTTGTCGTCTCTTGCTCTCTGTAGGACCCTGGATTTGCTGCCTTTATCATTGACCAGCTGCAAGTGCCTGATTGGTCGCTGAAAGGCGGACATGAAGGAACGAGGTGTCAGGTGTGCGGCACACCTGCACAGCAGCTAAAACAGCAGGCACTGCAGACTCTCCAAGAACTGTACCCTGATTCCGACATGCCATGCCTGCCTCCCAACACCTTCCCTGGACATCCCACCAGGCTGACAACACACAGCGTGGTCACTCTTTCCTCCAGACCTACCAGATCGAGGATACCTCACCCAGCGCACAGCGTCCTGCCTGTGGGGGAGCGGCAGCGTGAGTTGGGCTGGTCTCAGAGCCCGTCTTCCAGCACTGGGGCAATGAAACCCAGCGTGCAGGTGACCATGGGAGGAAGACCTCTGACGGGGACCATCAGCTCAGTCACCATTCAAGCCCAGCAGTACTTGGAGGGCATGTGGAGCATCTCACGCGTCAATAACTTCCTGCCTCAGCCAAACCCGGTATGCAACCTTTCATTTCTCTCCAACTATGAGCTTATTTGTTTAACGGTAATCACTTGATCCCATTTACTACTAAAATATTAATTCTCACTGTGTTTAAAATTTAGAAGTGGCCATGTTTATTCCCTGCAAAGTCTTCATCTTTAACAATGGGAGCTTTTGAAGGGTGTAGGGGTTGAAGATAACAGTTGTTTGGATATTTTTGACATCTTTCCAAGTCAAAAGAGCTGCTGTTGCTGCCATACAGTGATTGAGAGGTATGGAAAAGTTTGCTTTGAAGGGTTCTTTGAAGCATTATTATTCACCAGCATAGGCATCTGTTGACAATTGGTCTGGTTATTTGAGCCTACAGCTGTCTGAATGAATTGCAGCTGAAAACACCTGCATAATTGAATCACATGCACTCAGTAACATAGAGAGCATGCTTGAAACATAATGTACTGAGACAGTGTGTAACAGTGTGTAACAGTTTATGCTGTCTCATTTACAGATTTGTACACTTGTAGTGCAGTTACACATTGTCAATGCACCTGTTGATTTATGAGTGAGTGATTTGGAAATGTGTATCATTGTCAATGAATGTAGCATTTGAGTTTCACTTACACTTTACAGAGATATTTACAATGAGGTAGTATATACACTACCAATAAAAAGTTTGAAATGAGTAAGATTTTGCATTTATTTTATTTGTATTTTTTTATTTAATTTTTTATTATTTTATTTGTATTGTTTTATTTAATTTTTTGTCTTTTATTCTATTTATTTTTTTCAATTAATTAATACTTTTATTTAGCAAGGATGCACTAAACTGATCAAAAGTGACAGTAAAGACTTTTACAGTGTTCCGAAAAAATGTATTTGAAAGAAATTCTGTTCTTTTTACCATCATATTAATCAAAGAATCATAAGGAATAAAATATCACGGTTTCCACAAAAAATATTAAAAAGCAGAAATGATTTCAAATGTGAAAAGAATAAGTAAGGTTATTTTATCACCAAATTAGCATATTAAAATAATTTCTTAGTGATCATGTGACTGGAGTAATGGCTGTTTGCCATCACAGGAATAAATTATATTTATAAATATAATAAAATATAAAACAGTTATTTTAAATAGGAATAGTTTTTCATAATATATATTTTTGATCAAATAAATGCAGAATGATAATGTATGGTATGTATGCAGCAATTAAAATAATTAAACAGGGACGGTTATCGACTGTTGACATTATTCTCATAATGGCTGAATATGATTATTCATCTGGCTGGTATATTGGTCTCTGCCTTAAATCGATCGATCGCCAGAAAGCAGGTTTGGCAGACTGACAGCTTGAGGAGTTCATTTTATTACTCCTTTGTTTTATTGACTAGCTGCCTTACGGCACTGTTACATTCCACAGTGGACTGTTCATGTGTACTAAGTGTACAGCTTCAGCATGTTAAACTAAACAAAACTCACCACCACAGGTGGTCAGCTGAACTATTCCTGACTGTCTTTCATATCTGAGTCTGTGTTGCGTCAGAGCTGTGTCTAATTGTAATACAAATAACCTCTTTCTGCAGTATTGATGTTGCTTTTACAATCTTTTGCAGTTGCCTCTGATAGATCCTTTTTATTCCTGCCAACTGTTACTGCTTTTGATGGCAGGAGATTAACAATAGCCTGTGCATTTCCTATTTGAGTTAATGTCAACAAGTGCTTTTATTCCAGTGTGTAAGCCGCCACTGAAGCTTTTAGCAACCAGCATGTGTTTGTGCACAAAGCAAAAAGCCTTGGACAAAAAAGCTGACCAACTGCTGGCCCAGAACGTCTTGAAAAACCAACAGAAGCTGTCTGCTTTACGCAAACACACAACTCGCACATGTAGGCTTGTACAGGAATAGCTCTGAGCTCCATGCTTTTCCCTTGTTCAAAGACGTGCCTTGTATAATTTGGAAAGGCTCCTTCCTTTCATTAGATTGGAGGGATAACAATAATGCATGCAGTGCGCTGGGTCTTCAGCGGAGCCTTGAGCAAAGAGCTTTAACTCATCTGATTTCTGTGGAGAGAAATGACAAGCAGCAAGAGAAAAGAGGAGGAGACAAAGCCATTGAGATGGACTGAGTCTGACAGGAAGTCTTTGGAGGGGTCTTGTGTTCTGTGAAGTAGATTTTTATGTCTGTGCTACTTGGTAAAGGCACTACTTTTGAAGCAGGTGAGAGTTCCTGGAAAGCAAGTGAAACATCAAATGGCAAGAAACACTTCAGAGTGTTGACAGCTGTCAAATTTAGATTCAAACGAATTCTTGAAATGCTTAGACCACATGTGGTTTTTTTGAACATGTACAATTAATACCATTGCATTCCTTTTAAGTCTCTTGGATTGCCCATGGTAACAAATTATTACAATATTCAAGTACCATGATATTACCATCTGATGCTATCAATGTGCTGCCATCATAATACTTGTTTATAAAGCGGAATAAGAACATATTCATACACACACTCAAGAACGAGTCTGTTATTTTGAAATTTGAATGATGTGTTTTACAAATCCACTTACAATAGTTTATAATTCTGCTACTGAAGTTCTGTTCCAAAACGCCACATTTTTAGATCTCATAGCCACACTTCTTCATATGACTTGCCAAATTATAAGAAGGTATCGCATTTAACATTTTCAATGAAGATGATCCTAGAATTTGTTGCAACAAAGTAGTGTTAATTTTGTCATATTTTTTATTTATTATAGCCCTATTATAGCCCTCTCTCTATGTACATTATGAAAATTGGTAAAACAAACAAACAAACAAAAAATATTATAACATTGAAATTCCTAATAGTAATTTAAGGAGATCGCTAAACTCCAGTTTACTTTCAGATCATCATCGGCACTTCCGTAATGAAGAGCGAGCGCATGTGCATGGTTGCCAGATTGCAAAAAAATAAGCAGAAAATGCATCCTTTTAAGAGAGAAGCTCTAATTTGGGGATTTCAACACAAAACTTGTGTAGTAGAGGCATGTACAGTAGTCCACAGTAATATTTTGTCTCCTTTTTTTGACGAAAAAAAGTAAATTTTAAAGTAAAATTTTGTTGGTCACGTCTTTTATTGTCAACGATATTGCATGTTGTTATAGTCACAGTTATCATTCATTGACCTTATTGTCGCCTTGTCATCATCACATTTTAGTCAGGAAAAAAATCTCATCAACTAACATTTTTCATCATAGTTTTCATTAACGAAATTAACACTACAACAAACAGTAGATAAAATGTTTATGCTTCGAGCATTTGGTCAAACTTTTTTTACAATGATAAGTAGCACACCTAAAAAGAAAAGAAAAACTGTCTTGAGAGCAGTACTTTCAGGTTTATTGTTCTTTACTCGAGCTGGCAGATAAAATTATTAGAGCATAGCGGGATGGGATTTTTCATGTGGGTTTCATATGGGCTGGGATGACCTACTGGCCTACAGGGAGCCCAAAACCAGGAATCCTTAAGCAGCGTGAACAGACTGTGATCTGCCTCCCTCTGAGCAGGAGAAAGAGAGAGAAATTATGCTGCTCCTTCTTAGAAAAGAAAAGGAAAGACATTCGGAAGGAGATGGGAATAGTTGGAATTTCTGGACTCTGTGTAGAGATGAGGTTGTAGACAGGGTGTAGTATAAAGAGAATACCTGATTTTATCAAGTGCTGGGAGCTCTCTCCAGCTGTACTTTAATGACCCGACCTGGGGATACAGCGTGTGCACCTCGTGCTCTGTGTCTGACACTCATGAAAACAGCTTGACTGGAGGGCTTAAGTCCTCAAAAACCCATAGTGGGTTTTTTGACAGCTGCTTCAGTGTGTGTGTTTGTGTGTGTGTGTTCGAATGTGTGTCTAATGTCTATGTTTGTGCGTCCCAAATTCTGTCTCGTTTCGACTGCGTAGCCTCTTTAAACATCCTGTTGATGTGAAATGTGACACCCGTTCCTTCTTTATCTGTATGTGGGGATTACCATTCTGTCCAGATAGACACCATTCGCTGTCAGTGTGACGCTGTTTTGATTTATCATGGCTCATCTGAAACCGGAATGCCATGCGCTGCGATATGACTCTGTCATGTCATGGATTCATCATGGCGTTTTTTGCGTTGATGATTGCGTGAGTGCTAAGTTCATAGGAGCCCTTTCTGACTTGTCACGAGCTCAAAGACCTGGACACCACAATTGGTTTTGATCCCGCCTAAGCTGTAAAAAAGCTCTCATAAAAAGCTGCAGTAACAGCTATTGTGTATGTATAGTCATTCCCCCCAAAAACTAATTGAAGTTTAAGTCATGTCCACATGCATGCATTGTAATTTTGAACAATGGAATTGCCATTTCTGCTACAGAACTGACAGACATAACAATTATTGATTTCAACCGTACACAGAAAGCAATTCTAGACATAAACACAATCCTGGAGCATCTGAATAAACAGACGTAAACAACTTAATCAAAACAAACCCTTTTTGCTTTGTTCAGAATCCTCCAACCCTCAAATCAGTTGAAGCTTACGTAATAGTAATTATTCAACCAAATGTCACAGTTTAACAAAAAGTGCAGACTAGAAACAGAATGAATGCTGCTTGTCGTACTCCGTCTCATGCGAGTAATCCTTCCATGTGCCTGAAGGTTTGTGATATATGGAGCTCATATGTCATCCAATGTATAGAAATAGTTCTCCTGTCAGAGTTCTGTTGACGCATCACGCACTGGATAGCCTATGCTTCATGAAAAGTTTGAGAATGATGTTATTTTAGTTGCCAGACATGAATCCAGAGCAAACACGAATCCAGCCATTATGCACAACCACCGCAACATAGATGACATGCCACACTAAAGCCATAGTTGTTTATTGCTCAATGTGTTGTCAGTGACTAACTCATGATATTCTCTGGGAAATTGCCCAACCTTACCTGAAGCCTTTTAACACACTGCCTACATTCAAAACAAGTGCTTGACAGGTCATATTGATTGTGGGTTTAAGCTACTTAGTTACTCACAAGCCTCCGAGACAAAGAGCGACTCTGGTAAAATAATGAAAAAGTCAGTGAATGAATGGGCTCCAGTGCAAGAATATATAACAACTACAAACCAATATGTTCTAGATGTTTTATTTTATTATCTGCGAAAAGCTATTTCTCACAGACTTCATGCAAGAATTATGTAACAGTGTTTCAAAAATCATAGTGTAGAGTCTCAAGCACCTAGATTTTGAGATTTTGTGGGAACTCCATTGGAGACACCGACAAAAGATTAGTTTCTTGACATGTCCACTTTCTCGAGAGCTGGCCTGTATTGCCTCAAGTCATGGGAGACCTGGTGGACCCATGTCTGGATTGACAACCTTTGAATCTTACTATGGTTTTGGCTAAGGAATTCACATTTCTTGTGAATCAGTTTAATCTCTTCCCATTGAAGTCCTATTCATACCATTAGTACAGGGATCAGTGTTCCTCCCTGGTGGTTAATTATGTACTTTATGATAAATGCATGTGAGTAAGTGTTACCTACTTCTTTTTACATGTGACCTTTGAAACATAATCCATAAGGGAACTGCCTCTTGCTCCTTGTAAGGACTTGCTCTATTCCTTCAAGAAGGTGTGATCTTCCATGACCTAGGCGTGTGATTCATGGAACTATGTAAGAAGGTAATTTAATGTCATATTATTGGGATCCAAAGTTTGATTTCCTCTCCTGCTTCTTCCCACCCCAGACACAAGGCCTCATAGGTCAAGCAGAGCAGAGCGAATGGCATTCAGACCCCACCATCTCCAGAGTCTCCCTGACTCCCTCCAGACAGAGAAGTCCGGTTCAGATTGGCCAGGCTGTGCCTGCTTCGTCTGACCATCCCACTTCAGCTGCAGCATCCTTTTTTATCAGGTAAGAATTTAACATGGATCACTTAATGGACCCTCAAACATCCTTATGTAGCAAAGCATGGTAGTGAACTAGATGTCTCTGGATCTTTCCCTTACTTAATGTCAGGGTTACAGATTTTGGACTTGGTGTGATATGGTATATTATTATAGGATGGCGTGGCATAGTAGCTATTGACTGGCAACCAGAAGGGTTCCTTCTTGATCAAGGCACCAGTCGAATTATTCCTGTAGAGTTGCATATGTACAAGAAAACTGCTTCAATGTATTAGTTTCTCAATTCCACTGGTATTTGAAAAAGGGTGGTGACAGGAATGCTTCAAGAATGGTCCTGGAAAACACATTTGACAAATTTCTCAAGCCAAGTGACAACATGGGACATTAAAGAGTGATCAGGGGCCTCTCCCTTTGTGCAGAATGACGGCAGCTAAGTTTTTAGATCCGCTTGGGATGTTGCCACCTGCCCAAGCACTTCCAGGTCATTCTGAGACAACAGACAGATGTGACCCCATGTAGGACAAGGTTAATTTTTGCAGTCTGATTTATAATTGCGTGTCTGTTTTCTTTGGAGTTGATCTCAAAAGAAGTGGATAAGCAGGGAGGCTGCTATGTCACAGAAACAGAATGACGAGGAAGAGGGAGAAAATAGATTTGTTTTTCCCTCTTAATTTAAACTCCTGGGTGGATGAACAGAATAAGTAGGAAGTTATGTTGGGTACCACCTCTTGTTTCATCCCAAATACTAGTGCCTGCCAGATATTTTATTGTTTTGGTTTGGAATAAGGTCAGTTATCATTTTGGACACCCTGGCATTCTTTGAATACTGGATATAGGTCATACTTGACTTTTTGTTACTAACAGCCACTAATTTGTGTAATTGGCATTCAATTAGTAAACAAAGGCTGAGAAATTGAAGTGAAGTGACAAAAAAATGAATGAAGAGCATCCTCTAAAGGAGTCATTATCAAACTTCTACATTTAAATCAAGAGCTGGTAGTGAACATCCAGACCTGCAGTTATTCTGCTTGTGTGCATTGGGCATTTAACCTGCTTGTACAACAAGCAGCAGGCTGGATCCTCTCTTGTAAGTAAAATGTTAATTAGATTTCAATTAGAATTGGAGGAGAAAGTGATGAGGGACAAGGTCAATCTGTTTCCAGTCAACCCTTCATGATCTTTGATTTCAAATAACGTTTTATGAAAATTAATTTTCAGAACAGCAGTGGTCAGAGTCCATCCCTGACCACCTCTGAATGTGGTTGCGGTGATTGAATCACAATGTGTCTTGGGTGCAATTATTGTAAACCCAGCTTTTAAGTGTTATCTTATTGTAATTCATTCATGTTAATGCAAGGTATACCTTCCAATTGCTTTACCAAACAAAATACAATGTTATTACCTTAGAAATGGACACCTACATAATGTACCCACATAAAGTACTGTTTAAGTACCTTAGTCTATGAAAAAGGCACTCATTGGCAAGGTAAATCAAAGTTCCATGATTGCTGAACCATGTTTCCATAGTCTTTTTGTAAGGCATCTTTGGCATCTTTAATTCAGCCTGTACTGTATATTAGTCAGCATCTAGTGAGAAAACAGAGGAGCGGATGATGGCTTGATACATGGCTGAGAAGTTGACTTTTCCCTAACCCTCGTTCTCGGCATATGCTCCAGAGTGATGGAGCATATGATTAGTGTATTGACATTCTAGCTGGCTTCTATAATGAATGCAGACAGAGGGCCCAAAGAGCTTCCCAGAGCTTCAGGATGCACTGTCACACTCAAAAATCAGGTGTGCTTTGCTATTCTGCCTCGGTGCTTCGAAAGATGAAATGGTTCAAAGCAACCCTGAACTGAGCATCATGTACAGGGTCATGTGAGTGAATCATCTGATCCTTTGCTAGGTGGGAGTTGGGGTAGAACTGATTAAAAGGATATGACTGTTTTAGATAGCCACATGCTCTATTGACTCCAAAGGGGATGAGAGAAAGAGAAAGAAAATGAGGTTGAGAGATTTGTCTGTCTAGAGATCAGAGCGGATGTCCATGTGGGTAAAAATGTGCAATGAATGGTAAAAGATTTGGTGTGTGTATGTGTGGGTGTCAAAAGATTTAAATGGGAAAGTTCCAAATCCTTTCACTGGAGGTTTGAGCAAGTGGACTAATTTGTGGGTTCTTTGAGCACCTAATTAGTCTTGTGTATATTTTAATTATTTGCTGCTGCAGTATGTTGTTGACCAATCAGAAGTGATCAAATACATGGTAAAATAAAGACCAAAATATACTTTGTTTTTGTATGTGTATGCTAGCATATGTGTACAGTCGAACATGTAACCTTACAAAGTATACTCAATTTGATAGGCGGTTGACACATGCTCTCTGGAAAGCTTCATCTTAGTCCAGTGTCTGTGCTATTTCTCTCCAGTAGTTATGACCAACTCTATCTCATGACTAATTCGTACATATTTTACGAGATGGCTAAGTCGTATGCATTCATATAACCTCACTTGTATGATTTTGTACGATTTTTCTAGACCCTAGTGATGAGTAAGTTTAGGGGCGTAGATCACTCGTATGAATTCATATGAACTCATAAAATACGTATGATTTAGCAAAAATTTTACAAATTTGTACAAGTGAGGTCATTTGAATTAGCCACCTCATAAAATATGTATGAATTGCCATGAGATTGGGTTGTTATGACTGATAAAAATATTTTTGTACTCTTTTAAACTAAAGTTGCTGCTATTTCATAACCCCTCCCACAGGTGCTTGTCAATGTGGGTGTCTGTTGTGAATGCAGTCTCTGCTATTTCTTGCTGTTGTTATTCCGTCTATTTAGTTTCATTTTCTACTGTGAAACAACAGCCTGTGCCAGTGTTGCCACCTTGTGGAGCAACTGATTAGTGCAAAAGAGATTCAATGTGTATATGCGACCTGGTGGTGCACATACTATTCTGGTGACCCTTGAGTTTGTGTAAAAACCAAAGTATACTTTGGCCTTAAGTTGTTCAGCAAAACCTTCAGCTGCAGTTTTTTAGCACAAAAAAAAAAAAATTAGGTTCCTCCTGAAATATAAAGGATAGTTGTTTATGGAGGAAAAAAAAACCCTTTTTAATTTATATATCACTTACATCTAGCAAGGAACATAATATTTACATAATCTTATAAATCTAGCACGTAGTTTAGTCTTTGCTAGATTGTTTTTCAGTGCCAAGTGAGTGGTGACGTGACATGGCTTCTCCTATAAAAGCGGTTCTGTTTTCACTGTCTACATGTGATGCTCATTCACATGTGGTATAGACATTGAGTGTCTTTATTAAGTCTGAACTTCATTTCTTTTAAATTGCTGCCACAATTCATTAGCTGACTACCTATTCCAAGGTTTCAAGGTGTGTAAATGGAGGGTGTATACTTGTATGTGCATGCATGCAGGTCAGCATTGAGAGGCACAGCTGTTTGGCGGTATGCGAACTTGCAGTGGCATTGAGCACAACCACGGTGAAATGTTTTTTTATGACCTAGCACTCATTTTCAGTTGCCTGTCCAGGTGAGCTTGAACAGTAATGACTATGATTGGAGTAAACATTCCACCGTAATTACACGTACAAACAATCCAGGCTGTCACTAGACAAGTTGAGCAGCCGAAGTGCTTTGTTGCACTGGTCTTAGGGAGTAACCATAGAAACAAAGGGAAGTTAATTCATGGCATATACATGCTGGGCCTTGAATAAACATAATTGCCTACTGAAGATAAAAGTGGGAAAGGGAGGCGTTAGTTCACGTGAACTGCGAAAATTACATTCCTTCTTGTGCCATGTCTGAACTGCTTTCCTGGCTCTATGCAATTGTTCCAACTAGAATAGATAGTATATTTGTTCACAGAAAGCCTGAAGTAGAACATTATATGTTTTGTTATCAACTAATTTACTCATACCTCCTGTTATAGGGGCATTCTCTAGCTCGTATTAGCATTAGCATCACTGATCTTTCTGCACTTTAAAGCAATCGGTCACCCAAAAATGAACATTTACTGTTAATTTAGTCATTCTCAGGCCAGACAAGATGTAGGTAACTTTTTTTCTTCAGTAGAACAGTAAAGATTTTTAGCTGAAAGCATTGTCCTTAGTGGTTCATAAAATGCAGGCCCCAGATACCATCACTTTGAGAGTCAAAAAAGCATATACAGGCAACACTAAATTATTACCATGGCTCCTGACGATATATATTGAGGTCTTATGAAGTGAAATGACTGGTCTGTGCAAGAAACTGAACGTTATTAATTGTAATGCATAGCCTAAGGGAAATGGTCCTGAGCTCGTTCACGAGAATCTGGAGTGCAAGTTTGCTGTCTTTCTGACGTATGTGCAGGCCATAGACTGTAAAAAAATATGGACGTAGTGTCCGTGACGTCACCCGTAGAGTTCTGAAGATCGTTTTTGAAGCCTAAAGTGGGCGTAGCCGACCGTCGCCATCTTGGCAGCGTGTCACTCCCGGATAAACGAAAATGGGCAAAGAAGCGGTACCTGGGTGGAGCTGAGGTGCCTGGTGCTGAAACCACGCCCACCTACCTCGACGCAAATTACGTTGTCTTGGATACTACAAGATATTGGCGCCGGCAGAAATGCTAAGATTAGTGGCTGGAATTTATTTATTTTTACGATAAATTAGCTGAGGTAACGTGACGGCTAACAGACAGCAGACACATGGCTAATGACCACAGCAGCGGGAATCCACCTGTCACTCAAACGTGGACACACCCTTAATTATGCAGAACTTTAAGGATTAATCAACTAAACGGATGAGTTATAAAAAAATTCACCCCCCTCACAGTTGTCATGAAGGGCAAAATTAGCTGTATAGACCAAAACACATTCAGACACCAGGCTGTAAACACGTTTTTTTCTGCTGTAAAAGTTGGCATTTTAACATGGAGAAGATACAGATTTGACTCACTTCTGACACCAGCCTCAAGCGGCCAGTCAACGAATTGCAGTTTAACTCACTTCCGTGTTGGTTTCAAGAGAGAGACGGGGAGGTTGCCGCTTGGTGTAGGCGCAAACTCACACGTGAGCTGGCACTGTGCTTGTTTACAATAAAGAGGATACCTGTGTTGTATTGTTCATCAAAATAGTACTTGTGCTTATCTTGGACGTCTCAACCTATATAAAAAGATTACATTCGCATACACAATCTCAATAGGAAGCGACATAAAGATTACACTTTAGACTCTCGTGAACGTGCTGTTTTTGTCTTTCTGTCTTCTGTCTTTTCAGCTTTTTCGGCTATATAGGTACTAATTTCCCATTATTTCCACTGGTAAAACACAAAATAAGTGTTATAGTGTCTAATTTTCACTCTTTGCATGACCAAACAATATGCTATCTCTACAGAGACAATGAGCATGAGGAATAAGTAAATAAATTAGTACAGTCTTCATCTCATGAGTGTACACCATTCAGATAAGGCTATTTTTTTTATTACTGTGTAAACGTTTTAAATTGAATGCACATTTAAAGAACTTCCATTTAGCCTGTATTTTGATTTGTTTTGCATGTGTATACTTACCAAAGACTGCAAAGCTTTGAAGTAACCTTTCATGAGTGGCTAACAGCGCATAAGTTAGATATTTAACAATTCTTCCTCTTGTAATGAAAGGTCAGTTGATGCATTTGGGAACTTACCGCTTTATGACAAGCATTGCCCCCAATTCTTGAGTTCACACTGTGTGCTCCAATTTAAAGTCAATTAGGTACATAAATGCATCAGTTTAATCTCATTGTTTGGAAGATTTGCTTCCTTCTACTGCTGTAGTGGGGCAATAATGATAAAGCATCTCAAGAGTTGTAAACAGGGGGATGCCATTCACCTTTCCACCCACATGCTGTGCCAATGCTAATGTGGACAGTGGTCTTCTGTTGGGTGGGACAAGGGGGCGGGTCTCTAATGGAGCCGATGAGATGGTGACATGGGGGATGGTTGACTGCGGTGTGGTGAGGTGAGTGAATGAGAAGAGAGGGGTTATTGAGAGTTCCTGCACACAGTCACAACAGCACTCAGCTAAACTGATAACGCCGGCTCCGTAGGCCACCCATTACAGCGAGGATTACAGCGAGAAAGATATCCAGAAACAGAGAGGAGGGGCAGAGAGATGGAGAGATAGAGAAAGTACACAGAGGAACAGAGCAGAGGAGAAAGAAACAGGCAAATTATCCATGTGGATGGGTGCTTTTTGAGTGACAGCAATAATCCCTGACAGGGACAAATTGGGAAAACAGATTAATGCTGAGTGGTCGGGGCCCTGGAGCGGAGCTGGGCCCTGCTGCGCAGCTGCGTGACGAGAACCGGGAAACAGGAGCGCTTCAGTCAAGGCTGATAGTGGCAAACACACCAATGTACAGTTACTTTGAAAACACTGATTCAGTGAGCTGGTAGGCAGTGAGGTGAATCCACACACATGGTGGGCCGACTCGGACTAATACCCCACACCGACACTCGCAGATGGAGGGAGAGAAAATTATGGAGTGTGGAGGGAAATAAGTGGAGCGGCACCATGAAACTGGAGTAAGTCACCATGTTAGAGAAACTTGTATTTTGAGATTAAAAGTTTTGACTTCAGATTATTTACTGAAATTGCTGGTTTAAATTGTGAAATTATGGTTCTTTGGGGCCTTCTAGACATCTGACTGTGTTTTTAATGATTATTTTTAATGATTGAGTTGGACCGGTCAAAGCATTGCAGACAATTTTAAACAATCTGTGTAATATATTTGAAAAGTGATGAATCAAATGAACCAATGAGTCATTTTTAAAGTGGTTTATTGAAACAGTATGAAAGAATCAATGCAATTTGCTGTTTTTCAAATTAATCTGGCTTTGCAAATACTTCTGCATGAGTTTTTCCATGGTCATTACTCAAGTGAATCAATGAATAGTTTTTAAACGGGTTTATTGAAACAGTATGAAAAAAAAATCGATTCATTCTCAGTTTATCAAATAAATCTTGCTTTGCAAATGCTTCTTCACAAGTTTTTAAAGAAGTAGTGTATTCTATGTATTTTGTGAACATTGAAGTTTCATTCTTAAACATTTGGTCCTAAATTATCTCCTTGATTGTTGACTTTAGCTGCAGTAGGATCTGTTTTGTTGTCAGTTCTGTGTTGAGATGTGCCTTGTAGTTTTACTGTGTATTTACTCTGGCTGACCCTTCAGCTGGTGGTCTCCAGTCCTAATCATGTTGTCAAGCTTGAGTTTGTCTGTAAGTGTGTGTGTTGTGTGTGTGTGTGTGTGTGTGTGTGTGTATGTGTGCAATGGTCACGGAGCAGCTGAGGCTGGGACTGGAGAAATGGAGGCTGGGAAGGAATGTCCAGGTGTGAAGAGCCTGCGGTGGGCCGTGAGAGGTTCTGCTGTGTGATTTTTGGGTGGTGAGGGTGGATGATGGAGGTGTTGATGGATCTATCACTCTAGGCCACGGCCCCAGGGATCTGCTCTAGCCAAGCCCACTTCCTGTCATCAGGGGGTTTGCACTGATGTGTCCAAATGGACAGATCCAGAAAAACTCTTTTATATCATCATCTTTCAGATTTCTATAGTAAATGTACTATTAATATGTCATATTTTCAAAACTTTAATAACATCAATTAATAAATAATTTCTGAAAGATAATGTGACACTGAAGACTGGAGTAATGATGCTGAAAATTCATCTTTGCATCACAGGAATAATTTACATTTTAAAAGATATTTAAATAGAAAATAGTTATTTTAAATTCTAATAATATTTCACAGTATTACTGTTTTTACTGTATTTGTGATTAAATAAATGGTGAGCATAAGAGATTTGATTAAAAACATTTAAACACCATAATGTTTCCCAAGTATGCATACATGCACTTTACATAATTTTAAAACGTTGAGAACAAAATATCATTGAAATATAATATTACAATAAAAAACAAAATAGTGGTTGTTTGTTATACTGTACACACGGTGTTGACGTCAAGTCAGTGGTTCTGCTTCTTCTGTCTTGTCTTCACCCCCCCACACCTTTACAATATGTCACCACTTAAAATCACTCCTCTGTAACCTGTGACCACCTCCGCTGAATGTCTCCCACCCACTCTTCATTATTCCCCACATCTTCTTGCTTTTTACACACCCCCAGGTTGTGTGAATAACCCCCATGTTGTGAGTCTCTCGTCCCAAACAGTTCTCACTGGGGTGATTATCACCTTCGAGAAAACACGAAGAACACTAAAGCTTCTTTGTTTAGTCTGAAAGGAGGCAGACTCACCTTTGAAGCACTTGTGAAACAAATGTACTGTCAGCATTTTAGCATCACAATAGATCCTCACTTATATGTCACAACATTGAAGCTTTCTACATTTGTTCTACACAAACTCGTTTTTGTTAACTTATGTTCCCACTCTGTTTAGAAGTGTAGTGACAGCAATTCATTTACAGAAAATAGACTACCAGATAACTAAACTTGTGAAGAGTGTTTTCTCATCAAAACATCACCAGCTACTTGAACAGCTTTTTGCACATGTGTTACTCACAGTGAAATGTTTTCACATGATATAACAGCAAACCTCAGTTGACTGGCCAATGGCAAGACATCTGGACCACATTTACATGTGGTATTGACATCTGTCTTGGAAGATCGGATCACAAGTGGTCAGCCGAGAAAGAGATATACACTATGGTCAACAGATTGGAGTCTGTATGATTCTTTTAAAATGAAATACACACTTTAATTAAGCAATGATGCATTATATTGATCAAAAATGACAGTAAAGACACTTATAGTGTGACAAAAGATATCAAATTGCTGCTTTTCTCTAAACTTTGTTCATCAAAGAATCCTGAAAAATATGTAGCATTGTTACCCCAAAAATATTAAACAGAACAAGATTGATTTTAGACATTAATAATAAGAAATGTCACTTGCTCACCAAAATCAGCATATTATAATGGTTTTATATTATTTTCTGCCATATGGACATCATCTTGAGATAGTCACCACTGATAAGCTCCTACTAAATATAATGTAGAAATGATTTGCATCGTGAAAAGAGCTATACAAATAAACTTGAATTGAACTGAATTGATTATTACATTACATTTTAAAACATATTGAACAGAAGATAGCTATTTTAAATTGTAATAATATTTCACAATATTACTGTTTTACTGTATTTTTGGTCAGATAAATGCAGACTTGGTCAGCATAAGAGGCTTCTTTCTAAAGCATTAAAACATAACTATTCTAAACTTTTAACCAATAGTGTCCAATATTCTGAAGTCCTTGTGCAAGTAGGTAACCCTTCAGTGTTGTCCGCGACACAGTTATGCATAATTTAGCATTTATTCTGTAAATTTAGCAGGGCTTTAGCATTTCACACTGCGATTGCATCCTTTGACAGATTAAAAGGTCCTTTCACTTTACTGAAAAACCCAGGAAGTGTAAAAGGGCTCAAATTAAATTTGAAGTATGGAACAGGGCAGAACAGAAGATCCAAAACATTAAATTTTTTGGGGACAATTATGCAAACTGGGCATAATATAGCACCCACCTAAACCTTTTTCCTGAATAATCAAGGACGTATACAGCAAACAGTTGGTGTTTTTCATGCTTACAGTTGGGGGTCTGTGACAGCTCAGGGAAAAGCATGAAAACTGCTGTGTCAGGAAGACTAGCCAGCCCACTTGCATACAGTCACCACAGGAAGAGCAGCAGGCATCAGCGAGTCCGCTAGACAGCATGGATCTGCTGATTCATGCGTATGGACTCAATAGACGTGGGGCTGTGGAAGAGCTGATGTTTGCTGCAACACTATAGAGGAAATAATTGCTGTCAAATCAGTCAAATTCCAACTGCCTTATGGCCTAGGGGGTCTCCATATGTCAGTCAGAGAAAAGTGATGCTGTTTGCAGGCCTTTAGGTTATTAAAAGTATTTTTTGAACTGAGATTATAGGTAATCTCTTGTATAGTGCGGGAAAATACATTCTTGGTGGTTGGACATGTATGCTAGTACTCATAATAGAGGCTGTAGATGCTCACAAGCTTCCCACGGTTTGGTAGCATAACAAGGATTGATTCTTAATTGCTTCAGCTCTGTACTTCGCACAGTAAGCAATGCATGACAGACAAGTTACCGTCACCACCTTATTAGTCGTGTCAAATCTTCCACTTCTCGAGAATGCTGATTAAAACAAACCCTAAATAATAATTGAAACCCATTTCACTAGGGAAATAAGGAACAAGAGGGAACTGGCGGCTCTTCTAAAGAGGTCTCCGGTTTGCCCGGATTTGTGGAATACAGATCAGATCAACTGAGGTTATTAATTGTGTTACCAGACCAAGTGGAATATACATTTAAAGGTTTATTACCTATTGTCTTTTTAGACCGCAGATGTGGTTGAAGTTGAAAATTCCCATGAGGTCATCCCGCCCGAATATCCTCTGTTGTGGCTGGAGAGAACAAAAGCAACGGCTCACAATCCCATCACGATCCACCCGGTTAAGCTTTGAGCCTGGGCAGGGGAAAAAAATCTGAAAACAGTGTTATGTCTAATTAGTGTTCAACCTTCCCCTGATTTCCCAGCCCAATACCACCCAAGTGCACAGTTCATACTTATTCATGTAGCATGTTTTACCACAACTCAAGCAAAATTCCAGACTACTTAATGAGATCCCTGTTGCTTGTCATTACAAACACACTCTACTGATTATACACATACTACTGATTAAATTAAGAAGTTTTATTGTCAAACGAGGAATTTCTATAGCCTCTACTGTTGCTTAAGGATATGTATAATACTTGCAGAGTATGTTAGCATTCATATGATTCTCTATAGCAGTTTCCCAGGTGGTGCAGGAAATTGAAATCTGCCATCTTTACTCATGGGTGCTCAGTTTTGCTGCCAGGTTGTTTGCTAATGCTTTTTGCTGCCCTGTAATAGTTAGCGCTTTAGGAACAACTGGGTCTGTCTGTGGAATCGAGGTGAATCTTATGTTTTTTTAAGCAAACCCGTCAGTGTTAGCTAACAGCATGCTAGCTTAGCTTATACTTGATTCAACGGATGGACTAAATGTTCAGAAAGCTGATCTATAAAAGTCTCTTTCAGTGTGTTATTTTTTTCTCCATTTAATTGCTTCATTGAATATTAATGGTTGTTTATAATGCTTTTTGTAGTCCCCGACAACTAGCATTTCAGGGAAAATTTGGTACGGCTGTTGAACAGAGTTGATTCTTTTATTTTGCAAGCTAACTTTTAGGTGTTAACTCATAGCATGGTAGCTTAGACTCGATTCAGCAGGCAAACCAAATTGTTTACAATGGCATCTAAGCATCTAACAGGGACTAACTGAATTAACCATGGATTTATTGTAGTAAAAGCGTAACCATGTTTTTTTTTTTTGTTGTTGTTGTATTGATTACCATTTGTATAATGACAGTTTTTACTTCAAATACCATGGCTAAACTATGGTTAGTGTAGCAAAAGGTTAGTATTGTTTTTTTTATTAAAACCATTTCGAAGGGGTAACCATACGTTGACTGTTTGCTGTACGTAGCCCACAAAATCATTCAGGCAAGTGGTCTGTAAAACTAATATCCGTAGCTTAAAGTTTCTCAATTTGAGTTCATTGAATATTAATGATTATTTTATAGGATATAAAATTGTTTTCTCAGCACATTGAGGCAGTGAGGGTTTGTGGTAAAGAGTGGGGTGGTGTTGGAAATGAGAAACCGAGAGAGTTTATCTGCTGTTGAAAGCTACTCTGCATGCAGATTGTATGAAATGGAGTGGATTACAGCCTGTAATCAGTTCATGACCCAGCATGTGAGAGAGCCTGTTGCAGAGAGCTGAGAATCTAGCACTATCGCACTCTCTCTATTTCAGTAATAAGTTGCTAGTACCCAAACCCTAAATTCCTACAGTAGCACCAGAGGGCGCTTGTAAAAGCTTATGCGTAGGGCTGTTATTATTGGACATACTTTGGGTTATTGCTATAACCTATGGGTTTCTTAATGGCATGGTTCTTGGTTTTTGTCCATAGCAAGACTATAAGCTGTGAGAATGCGTCACATCGAATGGATTGATAGCATTCCTGCCGTGTAAGAGCACATCTATGCACATTGCACTGGTAATGATTATATTGCAGTGTGAAGGTCACCACTGAATGTAATAATCTTCTCATACACTAGTGGCTATGAAGTCATTTGAATGATGTTATTAGTCCTATGAACCCGGTAACTGTAATCTGTCTCATCCTGTATAGTTAGGGGAGCATCCATCTTTCTGTCTATGACAACATGATCATTAGTCAATAAAGACTATTGACATATTTATTGCATTTTTGGATGGGAGATAGGTTGATTTCCCTTGGTACCTTGTGTCTTTACTTACATAATTTTTACTATGGTTGTCGTTAACAGTTATTTCAATATATATATACAGTATTTAACATGAATGCATCTTTTCAGTTTGACATTTATTGCTGTTTCTTTTTCTTCCATGTGATTCCTAAAAACTGAACAAAACCCAATTTGAGCTGCAGTGCACACAAAAGTCCAATTTAACAGACTTATGGCTCAATTATTTGTAAATCAAACCCAGATGGTACATTTAAAAGCATTAGAATAATTTGTATTCTTTATATGGTGAAATTTAATTATCATCAAAGCACAACAAGTGAAATATGCACATTGCAAAACACTATAAAATTCGTAACACCAGTGGGAGACAGCGGCAAAAGCATGTACATAAAACATGATTTTTTTTCCTCTTAATTTTTTTTTCATTCATTTCTGTGTTTGCATTTCCAGGTATTTATATATATATATATATGTATATATAAAATAACTGGAATATATATAAAAAATTTGCATGTTTGAAAAAGTAATTTCTTATGTATTATTTTATGTGCACTTAATATATATAAAAATTTTATTTGACTGTCAACCCTAATTTTTACCTAAACTCTGTCTTGCTTCAATATAACCAAAATGAGCTTATGTCAACCAAAAGGTAGTCTCGCGTAGCCAGATCTTCAGACTGATGGCTGAAGGTCTGGAATCTATGGCAGGTTTCATTGGCCAAGGCCTGCCCACAAGGCCGTTTGACTGACATGTCAAACAACCAATCATAGTTCTTTCGTTCATAGTGTCACGTTTCGGGGCGTGGAAATGTCGCCACAATAACAAACCGGTGTGTGAAACTCTCGGATGTTTTTGAAAATCCAGTGTTTAGTTGAACCTGATAAGCGTTCGTTGTCACATTTGTAAACACGGCGGCTTTCTTCTTTTGTGAGGGGGTTTGGCGCCACGGCATCTTTGTTTCCCGGCGGACCGAAAATAAACGCGACACTCACGGCTCCTGGAAATCCAATTGAATTAAACCAGTCAGATGACGACTTCGACATTCCTGAAGTGTTTCCAGAAAAGTGTGCCATATGCATCAGACGTTTAGCCAACATTCTGTGGGCGTGACGTCTGAGGCTGAGACTAACCAACCAGGCAACCTTCATCCCCCAACCTTCTTTCCAGCACATCTGTTTTTCCTCTGTCCTCTACCCTTACCCTGGTCACTTTCTTTTTCTCTTTCCCCTCTTCATCTCTTACCCTGTTGTTCCAGGCCGTCTCTGATTAATCATGCGCAAATACTCCCAGCAGCCACTGGAGTTGTTTTCTGTGATAGCCTCTGAGTGAAAGAGTGAAAATAAATAAGGGTTAGGTGTCCTCCCTGCCAGACAGTGATTAATGAATGAGTGCCGAGGCGAGGTGTAGCGGTAGGATGCTCTTGTTGTCCCCTTTCCCTATCTGCAGGGCAAGGCCACCCTACGTTGAAAAGCTTCTGTTTGTACCTAATGGGCAAAGTGACCGTAATTTATAACAGTCAGCTATACACAATTAGTTTTATGTCTGAAAAGGCTGACACTTCATAATCACATAAGCATAGTTCAAGGTCCTGGTCAAGTGCATGCCAGGCATCTGATCGGACTCAGCTAGTTTCACCGATACCTTCCTAACTTGGGTTGCACTTTTTGTAACGTGTGGAGACAGGATTATCCCGTTCCACGCACTTGTCCTGTAATTAAATTCCTTTTCCTTAACACCCTTTTAGTGAAACCCGATGCTATGGGTTGTCTACCTGTAGAACAAATCCCAGAGGTGCAGAGGAAAGAGATAGAGAGATGTATCACGGATGAGATGAAAGTAGATGGTAATCTTTGTAAACAGGGAGAGGGAGTGTGCGAGAGAGACGTGAGTTCTGGTTATCTGTCAGTGTTCTGCTGAAATAGAATTGATCTTCCTTAAACGTTAGCTTGCTGTGCTTTTAAGCAAATTCTGGGAGAGCATCCAGTCTACACCTCACATGAATAACAAGAGAGCATCTTCAAAAAAATATGACAACCCCATTACTATCTTCATTTTGTGGCTTTCCAGAGCTTTACTCCAGGGGCTCGGGTTTGAACGCTGCAACTCATTAAATAACAAAAAACCCTGCCCATGTTTATGGCTTCTGTTCTGCCTCCCCACCAAGGCTAAGCCACAACAAGGCAAACCTGGATTAGCTGCACATCCTGTCTCTTCATAGATGCTATTGAGGGGGTAATTTAGGAACTGCAAAAAGACAACAATGCTTTTCTCTTTTACTCGCTCACCTCTTCAAAATGCTTTTGCAGCCCTTTTTCATGCACTGTAAACAGAATCATGCTCTCTTTTCTTTGCTGTTGTTATTATTAGAGGTAGTAGGCTTGACATTGTGGACATGTTTGGTGGTACTTTGATTTTTATTTTACTGTTTTATGAGCTAGCACAGGAAGCAGGAACTGAAGAGTTAGCACCTAGCTTCTAGCTAAGCATTCTAGTGAATGCACAATAACACCTAATAAATAGAGAATGTTTGCTAAATAGACATACTAGTCTTGTAGAGCACAAGTAAAAAATTTGGACACACTTGACTGACTTTCTCATGATCGTAGAAACCTTTTGACCAAAAGACTGATGCTTAAATAAAGGATTTTTAACTATTGTCCTGGAGGGCCAGTGTCCTGCTGAAATTAACTCTAAAGCTGGGGTGTCCAATCCTGCTCCTGAAGGGCCAAGATCCTGCAGAGTGTAGCTCCAACCAATTCCAATTTTCCTGGAAGACCTTGAAAGGTGTGTTTAATTGGGGTTGGAGAAAAAGTCCCTGCTCTAAAGGCTCAGGTTGTACTTCATTCTCATGCACAGTTTAAATCCGCAAGACTTTTGAACGTCTTCTTTTTTGTCTGTGAGAGGAGAAGGATGCATTTGGAACTTGTGGATTTGGTGGACTTTTGTTGCTCAAATCACTCACACATGCACTACTTCAGCAAACAACAGCAGACTGTACTAATGATGAAAATTACGTCATGCAAACTGTCCGAGAGACAGAGGGGAATGCAGACAAGAGAAGTACATTTTCGACTTAACCCTAAACCAGGGGTGTCCAATACTACTTCTGGAGGGCCACTGTCCTGCAGAGGTTAGGTCCAATCCTAAGTAAACACCCCTGAACTAGTTAATTAAGGTCTTCGTGATCACTAGGCAAGTGTGTAGGAGCTAAATTCCTCTGGAAAGAGGCCCTTCAGGAGTGTTGTAGATGTTAGTTTTGTCTCATATGCATGAACTTCTTGGGGAAAAAAATTAAAAATAAAATGGCTAATATATTGGTTAGCTGGCCTTACCTATTCTCCCATCTTGGCCAAGCTGATGTCTAGCAGTGTGACCAGCTGAAATGTGCCCAAAACCCATCTGGAACCAGTCAACAGTGCAGCCTGACTAGACTGGGAGACCAAGGAAGATCATTTAGGAAAAGCAGTTTTTCATAGGAACTCCTTCAGTAATGTTTGTAAAACATCCCATGATGCATCTCACAAAGTTAATAAAAATAAATAAATAAATATATAAAAAAAGCTCAGATCGTGCAGAGATTTCAAACTATTTGCAACATATTTTAATGCTTTTAAAAGAAATTTGAACAAGTCAGCCAGCTATTTGGTGTAGAAATCTGCACTTTCAAATTCATGCATTGTAAATGTTCATGCAAGTATTTTGCATAAAATAGATAAATGGTTTAACATGCAAATATAAACATAGTCTAAAGAATCACAGCATTTCCCAGTACAGTACATCTTGGGAATTTTCTTCTCAGTTTTTTTCTTTTTAATTAGAACATTTTCCATTTAGATTCAGACTGCTTCATTTGTTTGGGTCTGGCTGGGGATTTCCACCCTGGGCCGCCGAGGGAACGAGACAATCCCTAGCTGAGCCCGGCCCGACTCGAGCGATCATTTTTCAATGTGCTACTCTCAGGCTCAAAATGATTTACCTCCATTCAGACAGCCGCTGCCTGGCTCCCAGCCAAAATACAAAGACCAGACTGATCACTCGAGCACTCTCACTATCTCCCTTTGAGACGACACTCTCTCACTCACTTTCTGGACATGTTCTGTCTCTCTTCACTCTCGGGAGGTCCTCACCCTCTTTCTTTTTTAATTTCCATCTCATTTTCAGATTTTTGGCTCTCTGGTTTTTCACCTCTGTGTCTCATACTCAACCTCCCCCTCCTTCCTCTCTCCTTCTGTCTCTCCATATATTGCTGTCCCTCGCTCTCCTCACATTTGATTCAATTTTATGCTTTTTATTCTCCTTCCACCTTGTCCTTTGTCTCTTTTCTTGATTTTTCTCACTCTGTGTTTCTTTTTTAGTTTCTAATAATAAGAAATAATTCTAAATGTATTTACGGTAATAACTGTGACCCGGCCAGTTTTTATGACATATATTCTCTCCACAAGGGGGACTAAGAAACTCTACAGCGCATCTGATCTCATATTACACAATTGTAATATGCAATATGCAGTAGCCCATCACTTTACACATCTCAATGACGTATGGTTATTATGAGCTACACTACATTATGATTAGGCTATATTTTACAGTAGTAGCTCAATGAACAGCCAAAGCTGCCCTGTGGTGATTTCCGTATTGACATAATGCTCCAATTTTACAGATATCACACAGCGTGCTCTCATGTACACTCTGTTTTAATGAGGGATAATGTTACCGGGTGACTGACGCCTCAGGTCAGAAGTGCTCCAAGGAAGTGTTTAGTAATGGAGGTTGAGAGCAGCCCCCCTTTTCCCACTGCTGACAACAAAAGAATATCTGGACTGTGCATCTAATTATTCCAGTGAATGAGGTTTAGATTAGTCTTTTTTTACTTTTGTGATTAGTACCTCCTGTAGATTGAGATTTTTGCTTTGCACTTGTGATCAAACCCTGTAGCACTAAAGTATACTATGAGAAAGTATGTTGCAGATGGTATAAAGATGCAGATGGGGGAGTCGTGGCCTAATGGTTAGAGAGTCGGACTCGTAATCCAAAGGTTGCGGGTTCGAGTCTCGGGCCAGCAGGGATTGTAGGTGGGGGGAGTGAATGTCCAGCGCTCTCTCCACCCTCAATACCACGACTGAGGTGCCCTTGAGCAAGGCACCGAACCCCCAACTGCTCCCCGGGCGCCGCAGCATAAATGGCTGCCCACTGCTCCGGGTGTGTGTTCACGGTGTGTGTGTGTTCACTGCTGTGTGTGTGCACGATGGATGGGTTAAATGCAGAGCACGAATTCCGAGTATGGGTCACCATACTTGGCAGTATGTCACTTCACTTCATAAAGAATGATTTTCAAGTGATTGATCATTTCAGTCAGTGTGCAGCTGTGGACCAACATCACTTTCTCACATACTCTTTCTGGATTTCATTCTGTCACAACACCATTTCTTATTTCCGTGGGAAAGAAACTTAAGACTCCTAGTTACTGTACAGCCAACTCCATGTGTCTTTGGTTATTTAAAGAAATCCTCTCACATGTCTTACGTTGCATCTATAGTTCTTATTATGGCTAGGAGAAACTTTTAAACAGTAGCCATAGAGTATTAGGTAAATGTTGAAAAAAATATGAGAGAAATAGATGTTGATGTTAAAATTAGGCTACTATTAATGGGACAGTGCACCTAAAAATGTACATTCCTTTGTCTTGTATAACACTGTCTTTCTTGCATGTAATGCGATGGATGTGTTTAGGAGAATTTACCTTGAAATGGAGGTTGATGGGAAACCGAGACAACCATGTTCACCATTCATTGTATGGAAAATAGCGTGACGCATGAGTTTCTACTCTCAGCCTTTTGACCTGACTACTAAATCTTGTTTCAGGCCAGTGGGTGAAAGACTATGATATCATCCTTCAATGCCCATGATGTCATAATGCCTTAATCACAGGAAGAGGTTAAGCCTTGAATGGCACGTTCTTTATTCACATTCATTACTTTAGTAAGTAAATAAGGACTAAATGTACCTTCATTGGTATAAAAGACTTACTATGGCCAGTTCTACTGGATATTGTTTTTGTTTTTCCAATACTAATCAAAACTGTTTTGGCTATTTGGATATGTAGATCATCCTAAACTGGAAAATTGATTTAGCTGAGGTTGTTTCTCATTGAATGTTCTGATTATCGGGGGTTCATGGCAAACCATAAACATACTAGGCCTATTTGATTATTTCTTCTCATTGATAGTTATTAAAACATCATTATTGACTCCAGAGCATTGTATGCCATACTTTTAGATTTGTTTGTAGTTTGATAACTCATAGCATCCATAAAAGGATAAAAAAAGCACATTTGCTTGTTGTAAACAAACTGCCGATCTTACAGTGATGGATGATAGTTGGAGATAAGGGTATGGAAACGTTAATAATGTAGTCTGATATCACTCACCGTGGTCCATAGTGTCCGTAGCTTTGTTATCCTTTGTCAAGAGAAAGAAAAAAGACCTTGTTACTATAAAATAAATGTCATGGATGGTAAATAGGGACGAAGAGAAAGACAGGCAGAAATCCTTACAACAAGCTAATGGCTCTACAGGCTAATGACTCAGTTGGCTTGAGGAATTCCTCTTTCTAATTTGACAAAAGCTGAAAGGCAGAGAAGGCCGTCTGCAAAGATTATTGACAACAAGCCAAATGGGTTGGCTCTCACAACAGTAGATAAGCAAGCCAGGCATGATACGTGCATTGGTTTACACATCCACACACACTCAAAATCCCTTTCCTCAGCCCCCAGCCCTATGCACACACACACTCAAATCCATTTTGATTTCAATAAAAGCTCACAGCACCTTTTATATCACTTGACAACCATGTATGCCATTTATTTTAGCCATTTGTACATGTTTTCCGTGCTGTTTGTTGAGGAGAGATGAAGAAACTGATTGATCTTGTATACTGTCATCACTTATACACTGTTAATTCAAATAAAAATCAAAATACAGTATGGGTTATTTATTTATTTATGTATTTATTTATACCCATTTATCCTTAACGTAGACTTGTATTTTTCTCAGATTATCATGATTTTTTTCATGATTCATTTGTTGTGAGCAATTCAAATTAATATTTTATTGCATATATTTCCTCTACTCTTTTCTAAAAATTAATGAATTAAATAATGAATTAATTAAAAAAGATGAAAAATACAATGTGGTTAATGTATTATGTGTCGTGAAAGGTTCTATACAAATTAATATGAATTGAACTGAATTGAAATTAATTTCAATATTTTGTTGCATATATTAAAATGTGCATATGTTTTTTTTTCAAAATAAAAAATAAATAAATAAACAAATATATATATATATTTTTTCTAATTAATCAAGTGTTGAATTAAGATCTAGTGCATAGGACAGACAGATTTACTGTGATTTAATATGAATAAAAATGTTTGTTTATTTATTTATTTATTTATTAATGTAGAACTTTTATTTTAATTAAGAAAAAAATAAGGTGTTCAGAACATTTTAATGGTCATTTATGATTCATTTAAGTGGGAACATTTCTATTTTCAGAGCATTTAAAATATAGTACTGTCTTTCATCTTACAAATCAAGGCTTTTGTGTGCTGTTTTCAGTATTTTTTTTTTTCCTCCACGCCAAAGAACATCTTTCCAGCACAGACGGATTTTCCTTTTAAAGCGTTATCAGAGTACATAATTTCAGTCATCTAGTCTGTGCACCTAGGGAGCTTTGATTGTGCCCATCTTGGCTAGCGGTGTGCGGCAGTGGGAGTCTGAGCTCTGTGTCGATATGTAGGGCAGTGTGTTAGTGGGGTGCTGGTGTGCGAGCCCTGCTGCAAACCGACAGAAAATGAGTCTCTCGCAAACATTCCCTCTTATTTTCTCTCTTTCTCTGTCTCACTCCTGCTCCTCAACTCAAATTAGCAGTTTAGTGAATAGATCTCTCTCACATAAAGAGCTTAGTCTTGTTCCAGCTGCTGCTTTCCCCCCATCTTGCCCTTACCCACAGGCCAAGGGCATCTCTAAGCACCGTATGTGTCTGGAATATGATTTTAAAGTGGTGGTCGCCCAGAGATGTTTGATTTTCTCTACACCTGAACACACACTATGCTACGGCACACCTAGCATATGCTGTGTGCTGATTTCACGTACGCGATAATTAATAGCTTTATCCCACCCGTCAGAGCAATTATGTTTGTCACAATGCAAACATTTAATGAGATTTTCAGCACACACGGAGACACAGGTGCAGGACGTGGACAAACACACTTCCTCGCGCCCTGTATTTTTCTTTTGTTAGCAGCACTCACTAAGGCTAATTTGAACAAACCCCTAACGCTCTGCATTAACCTTCAGCGTGTAACTCCACCCATATTGTTTGAGGTATAGAATGATACCTCAAATTGTGCAGCTTGTTGAAGAGAAGGGTGCTATTACTGTTCTAAACAATGTGACTCACAACTGCATAACACCCTAGCATCACACAACTCACACTTTTTTTTTATATTTCCCCCTTACTTTTATTTATTTATTTTTTAAGTGTGTACATAAAAAAACATATTATGCATGGTCAAAAAAGTTTTTTCAATTAAAATATCAGAATATCCATAAAGCAATGTATTTATTTATTTGTTTATTTATTTGCAAGATAACTAAATTCATTTGAAGGGAAAAAAAAAAATATATATATATATATATCTTTAGCACAAACACACACACACACACACACACACACACACATTATGCACAGTAAATAAATCAATACATACATAAATAAGTAATATCTGAATATCGCCAAAGCAAGGAACAGTTGTTTATTTATTTACCAGAAAAAAATAAATAAAATTAAACACATAAAACAACACACTCTTCTCTACAGACATACAAAACACCTAAAGAAGACACACACATACACACATAGACAAACAGACAGGCATGCAGCACATACTAAGCAAATCTGTTTGAAGTCTGGGGTAGAATAAAAAAGAGACCCTTCACACATGAAGAATTCATGTAGTAAGGGGCGTGTGTGTGTGTGAGGATGAGTGAGAGAGAGAGAGCGAGAGAGCAAGCGACTGAGTGTTCGCAAAGCTCTGATTCCTTTTCTGGCCATGGGGAGTGAAAAGGGGCTGGACCGTGTAAAGAAAGAGAGAGGGAGGAATCGTGCTAGTGTGTTTGAGTGCAGGGCAACTGCCAGCACTCCTCCGGCAGCAAGAGGCAAATCCTGACTGCTGGATTCCAGCCCCTCTCCTCTAGGAGACGGATAAAAAGAGGGATAGATGACAAAAAGGACCAGGATGCCTGACACAAGAAATGGACTAACTGACTGTTCCAGGGAGAGAGAGTATTAAAGGCAGAGAGAAGTACTAGTGGTTTGGTGCTCGCTGGATGGTGCAAAGAGGAATTAAAACGTGAAATTGAAGAAGAAAAGTTCTGGATATAATTGTAATGACTTTAAACTTCCATCATCTGCAGATGTTTGTGCACTGAGAATGGGCAGTGATTACCAGGGAAGCACTGGCAGTGACTTTGTAACTAGTTTGTTTCTGAATCACTCTTTTTTGATGGCAAAATGTGGGAATGGACACACAGACAGTACCGTTTTTTTGCATCCCACCTGCGTCGATCTGGCTATGAGTCGTGTATACATTAGATGATGGATTGGAAAGAAGTGTGAGTATACTTTTAAAGCTTTTTTCTCTATGTGTGTGTGGGTGCAGCAGGTTTTGACCCATAGATGTCAGTTGCAACACACCCTAGGAATTCTTAACGCTAGAAATTCTTGCTCTGTCCTCTGAGCTCACCTGCCAAACTCTACAAAGGCTCCTGTCTGATTGTTTATACATACTTGGGATATGGATTGCTCCTTGACTGTGGAACATGTCAAAGCTTGTTTGTTTAGTGTAGCGTGTGCGTGCTGCAGAGAGTTTGAGCAGGTGGACAAGTAGAAAGTGCAAGCACATGGACGTGTGCGTTATAGCCACTCTCCATTCATGAACTGAGCCAGCTTTTTTTTTCAGAGGAGATGGGGAAAATGAAAGAGAGAGGGAGTGAGAGAGCATGTGTGCTTCAACAAGCAATTAATTTCAGCATTAGTGTACAGGTGTGTGTGCTGAGAATGCTTGAGCTGTTGTTGAGGATTCATGAATTGCTTTATTACTGTACAAGCATTTAATTTCAAACCTCCCCAACTTATCACTCGCATTTTTGATTGAATATAGAACAAAATAATATTCATTCTGTTCATGCGCTATAAAACATATTTTTTCAATGAAAATCATTAAAGTAAAATGTATTTATTTTATTTAAAAATAAATAAATACATAAACAAATAAAGTGATCAATTCTATTTATTTGTTTAGATTACTAGATCAATTTAAAGAAAATTTGTATTTTATTTTATCATGTAGCTGTTATTTCATAATATCTTCGTAATACTTCACATTTCTGGTCAAACTGATTGTAAATGTCATCTTATAGTATTCTACATTTTTTTAAACTTAATTGTTTTTTTTATTATGCCATAAGACATTCAGTTTAGTATTCTTTTATAGCTAATATTTATAGTGATTTTTAACATTCTTGAAGATAATTTTACAAGATAAATATATGTATATAACATCACACACAAAAGCTTGATTTGTCTGATTAACTTTCTCTCTCTGTCTATTACTTTCTGTTTTTTCTTGTTCATTTCTCTGTCTTTTACTCATAATGCTTTCTGAATGCATCACTCACACATTTCTTCAATCCCCTTCATCTGTTTGTACACATGCAGGCACAGAACAAACTGTGTGTGCTATTGCCCTACACCAACCCTACACCTAAACTTAGCCCTCACAAGAGACTTTGTGCCTTTTTAGATTTTCAAAAAAACACCATTTAGTATGTTTTTTAAGCCTTTTGAATTACGGGGACATAGGCAGTGTCCTCATAAACCACCTTCATATTGTAATACCTCTCTCATAACCATGTCATTATACAAATTTGTGTCCTCATAAACCACATAAACATGCACACACATACACACACACACTTGCATCTTCTTGTGGGCCGACAGTTCCCCAGGGAGGGGCCGCTCCTGTATTCCTCCTGGATGTTATAATTATTTCATCAGCCAGCGGTGTGTTCTCTGAGTGCGCTCTTGGGCTGAGGCGGAGGGGCGAACGGAGCTAGAGAAAAGAGGGTCGGGGCGGAGAAAATGGAGGGAGAGAAAAGAGGAAGGGAAGGGTTGTCACCTCTAGAGGTATGATGCAGAGAGGGGTAGAGAAAAAAAAGGGTGTAGAATTGCCAAAAATACTGGGGAACACACACATGATCATCCAAAGGCCTGGTGCCTACGCTAATGATCAGTGCTTGTGTGTCTCAGAAAAAAAAAAAGACAAGACAGACATTTATTGTCACAAGCACACTCCATAATGCCCAGCTTTTACTGACTCCCACTTGTTCTCTTCTGCTTTCCCATCTCCTGACTTTCATTTGATTTGATCTTATCACAGGTTATACAAACATTATTAGCACACAATTATTCCATAATTTCTGAAATTCTAAATCCATCACTTTTTCATTGTAGGAATAATTGACAGCATCATTTTATGGGCAATCTCTAAACATTGGTTTAACCATGTGACACTTGTATCTTCGAAATTAATGTAATTAATAGTTGTAGTATGTATTAATAAAATAATACTAATAATAAAGTATAATAAAGTCATGCGGTGCAACATGCATAATGCAGAAACATTGCAAGGAAAAAAGCAGTCAATATCTGTGTCAAGGTCAGTATATATTTTAAAAATAGAAAATGATTTGACATTAATTCAGGTAATTTCTGGTTGTAAAATGTCATACATACCAAAACATAGTTATCTTTATAAATTAATAACTAATGATATTTATAAAGTACTTTTCTACCTTATTTTTTTCTTTAAAGCAGTTTTGAAAATATTGTTTAAGATGTGTACCCTCACATGCATTAAAAATAAGGAACTTACCTTTTACTCGATAGTTACACCACATGACTTTTTATAAAGTCAATCAATATAAACCTTTCATAAAAAGAGTGTAAGTCACATAAAGGTAACATCATTTACTCACACATTACCTGATCTGTCATTCTACTCTTCTTAAACAAAATAAAAAAAATATGCTCTCCAAAATGTGTGTAAGGGATTAAAAAGGAAGAGTGGCATGGCAATTACATCCAATGTGCTACTGTAATGTGTGCTCTTAGCATATAAGTATTGTTCAGAGTGTGATTTTCAGTGTACTTCACTTTTGATTATTGCTGCATTTAGTGTGATCAGTCGGTCATGTTTAAAAACAGCTTTCTTTTAGTTAGTTCTCCACTGTTACACTTCAGCCCAAGAGAACGGCCTTAATGCATCTCTTAATGTGAGCTAAGCCCCAAAACGTCACTTGATAGCTTTTGGTTTTTCACCTTTCTTTTCTCTCTCTCACTCCCAATCTTTCAGTTTCCCTCACTTACACTCATTTGTTCCTCTCATGCTGTGATTTTACTCATAGGTTCATTCGATCACCAGAACACTTGTAAAGTTCAGTCTTATGTGGTGGGTTGTTGGTAAGGTAGCTGTTACTTAGGTAAAGGTCTTGAACCTGCCATTATTACCTCTTCATCTACTGTTTCTGGAGTCCAGTAGTGACATCTCACATAGATTTTTAGATTAATTTCCAGACTGTAACTGGGTCACTGTAAAGCCAGACTTAGCAAATGGCTAATGTTAGGGCTAACTACAGGGCTGACCCCCATTAAACACCCACATTTTTAGAGGACATTTTTCAAGGGTTTCTGAGCACAGTGTGCCTATTTAGTTGTGAAATAAAGAGGGGGAAGGCAGCCTGTGGAGAAAGAGTGAGTTGTTCTGTGTTTACTTTGGCAATGCGATAGGGGGCTTTTGACCTTTCAGGACTGATTTTATAGCATTGCGTTTTAAATGTCAAGCTCTACCGTTAAATCAATCAGGAAAAGACCAAAAATGGTTTGCGGACATGCACCCCTCTGTCTGAGTGAAAAAGAATATTCTTAAAACTGTAGGGTTCCTTGGAAAGTCATTTTTCGCTGTGGTGACAAAGAGATTTGGCTTGATTTTAATGGAACCCCCTTTGACAGAGCAACGGCAGTTGAGAGATTTCAGTCGACTGCTTCGATGAACCTTTGTTTTTAATTCTAAAAATACCTCATTACACATCTTTGTAGCACATATTTAGGGCCCGAGCACCGATGGTGTGAGGACCATATTGGAATTGCTCCGTTTATTATTATTATTCTTCTCCAAAGTGAATCGCATTTTTGAGAGCCTAAACATGCTCCAAAGCTCATGAATCTTTGCACACGGGTCAGAACTGGCGAAAATTTACATCTGATATTTGTTTCAGAAGTGGGTGTCAAAATGGCTCGATAGCGTATACAATTATAAAAAAAAGCTACGTTTTATGTACATGCACAAAAATCGGTACATATGTGTAACACACCATCTACAAAAAATATCTTGTAACAAAACCCAACAGGAAGTACATTATTTTGAATTTACTGTACGATTTTTGAGCAGTTTTGCAATTTCCAGGCCTCGTACTTTTTAATCGGATCGTCTTCAAATTTGCTGCCTGTTAATCATAAGGCCTTTGCGATCAAGGGGAGTGTACCTGATGGCCTGACAAAGTTTGATGTTTCGCCATGAAACAGGAAGTTGCTGTAACTCAGGCAAGAATTGTCCGATCTGCCCCAAACTTTGCACGTTTGATAGGAGTTCAGTCCTGAACACATACTTTTGCCCATATTCAGTTATAGTCATAGCGCCACCTGCTGGCAACAGGAAGTGACATGTTTGACACTGTTATGGACTCCAAGGCGCATATTAAAACATATCAGCAAGTGTTAAATAGGCTGGCAACATGCTAGTAACATACTAAAACAAGGTAGAAACATTTGGCTAAGTGCTAAAGCATGCTATTAATGCAGTGAAACAGGAAGTTGCTGTAAGTTGCAGTGCCCAAGTCCTGTCCTGAACACTTCTACATGCCAAGATTCAGTTATAGTGATAGCGCTACCTACTGTCAATAGGAAATGACATGTTTAACACTACTAGCAACACAGTAAAGTATGAAATTGTGTGCTAAACATGTTAGAAACATGCTCAAACATGCAAGCAACACATACTAAGTGCTAAAGCATGCTATTAATGCCATCAAATTATTTGTTTCACACTAACTTAAACATGAAATGTCTGATGTGCCCTAAACTTCACATGTTTGGTAGGAGTTCTGGCTTGAAGACATCTACATGCCAATATTCAGTTATAATCATAGCGCCTCCTGTTGGCAGCAGGAAATTTGGCACATATAAATGACTTTGACACATTCCTTCTGTATTTACCACTTTAAAAACATATTGCCCGCTGTTCCCTGTTTTCCTATGGCCACGTGATGGCGGTGAGCCCGGGTGCGAGGGCCCTTTCATCGCTGCTTGCAGCTTTAATTTATCTTTATAACTGAAGTCTCCAAAGAACACTGAAATGTTATTTTTCATGAGTGTTTTCCACCCTTTGCCCGACCCATTAGAATTGAGCAAACTTATCGTTTGCATGCATAAACGTTTTTACATTGTGGTTTAAAAAGAATTGATTTTATGTAGTTGAAACACAATCAGCATCGAAAAAGAACTAATTTCGCTATATGCACACACTGTCTGAGAGACAGAAGACTGCTTTTGAGCGCTGTCAGAGAGGCACGCACACGTGAAGACGGTGCTCATAGAGCGCAGGAGTATTGAACGTAGTTATTTTTGCCACTTTATAGGCCTTGCACAGTTTAATACACACTTGCATGTGTCAAAATGCATATCTTTGTAAGTATCCTCATAAACACAGCAATTTAGGTCTTAAGTGAAAGCAAACAGCTGAGAAAGAAAACGTGTAGCAGTATATTGGATCTGAGCAGCTCTTAAAGTGACAGCAGTCACTTTATATATATATATATATATATATATATATATATATTTCAAATTACACAGTGAAGAATAGATTTTATATATTTCATTTAGTTTTCTGTGATATTGACACTGGTGACAAGAATTATGAAATTTCTGTAGTATCAAAAATTTTGAAGCAAAAATAACTGTATTGTGATATATTTAGTTACCATGATATAAAATTACTCATATCGTGATATAGGATTTTGGTCATATCAACCATCCCTAAATTCATCAGGATTGGATTAGTTGCTTAATAGGTCTTTTTTTTTTAAACACATGTTATCGTGATTATGGTTCTGGTGTGACTTGTATGATGATCTGTTTCTCAAACCAAAAAAAAAAGAAAAGAAAAAGAATTCATTTGACTCAATATTATAAGCTCTTAATCTGTGTTATATTTTTGTCTGTTGTCTCAGGGCTGCTCAGAAGCTGAATCTGTCATCCAAACGGAAGAAGCAGCAGCCGCCACTGGTATACTCCCAGGAGCCCTCCATCTACCCCACTAACTTTAGTGCTGTCCTTCAGTTTTCACCTCCACCTGCTCCACCATGTCTGCTCAGGGCAGGGTCAAAGGCCAAGGAAAACCCTGGCATGGGCAAGGTCAGACACCCACCGCACCACATCAGTGCACTATGACAAACGCTTTCTTCTTTTAACTTAACCATTAAGGTTGTTGATTGGGAATTCTCACCATTAGTTTTTTGCAGAATTTTTGCAATACTCCGTATCCATTATCCAGTCGAACCCAGATAGAAAGTGGCGGTTATTTTGCTGATTATGAACAGATTGTGTATTTGGGATTTTGGATTGGGATAGTGGCCAAGAGTAGCAAGTTGTTCACCATCTACACACCACCCCTCCTCATTGTCCAAAGGGTTTGTCTTTAGCACCGTATTACAGTATATATATAGTGATGGAGAGGATTTGTTCCAGATTAGATGCCACCTGCTCTGAGAGATGGTTGTAGAACATCATGCCAGAAGCTGTAACCCACTGAAATGATTGATAAGTACCCACTGAGAATGGACTCATTACATCCCAGCCTCACTAATGAGCTTCCTCTTCCTACAACGGCAAACACGCATCTGATGCTGCCTGAATGGACTCCAGTTGTTGGCAGCTTTTGGGAGAACTATAAAAAGCTATGGGCATTAGAATAATTGCCCAGCCGTCTGTAACCATTTTGTTTGCACAATGACCAAATTGTCCAGAAGGATGCAAGACATGTGCTGTAATTCCAGTGGCTGTCACGCTCCAAAAATTGACAAAAACAACATCAAAGTGGATCTTATGACTCTTGCACTCTTTTCCAAGTCTTCAGAAATCATGCAATAGATTTGTGTGAGGAGCAAGCTGAAAATAGCTCCAGTGGAGCTCTGAAATCCCATTCACATGTCATTACCGATGTCAGTTTGGTGCCATTGGTTCTCACGCGTCTCATGACCAGTTGTGACATGCAAGATTGAATGGATGCAAATGCGATTGAGTGAATGATGGGGAAGTTATGATGGGGGGTTAGCCAACTGGCAAAAAATTCTGCACCTGTGTGAGAGGAAAATCTCTCCATATCAGCAAATGACAGTAGTCTGTATTTGTTATTCAAAAATGGAAATGGGAAGTTTCTGTAAATATACCAACCATAAAAAAGCAACACTTTGCTTTATAAATTTTACACCAATCTCGCTCATCAAAGACAGATTTGTTGAAAATCATCACACATAAGATGAAGATGAAAAATAGAAGAGACTTAATTCATTCTGAGCCCTATTGACTTTGTTTGTTAGCTTTTGTCTTCTTCTGTTTTTTCTTCTTGTTCCCTGATTCGCTAAGTTATCAGAGTGATCTCCCTCACTAACAGGCTCCAGCAATGATTTAACTTGCTTAATCGGTTACAAAGCCGCTGACGGTGGTCTGACTAATACGAAACACCACAAAAACGAATCTGACTTATGGATGCTCATACTTATTTAGACTTTATATTTTTGTCTGTTCCTCATACATAGCCAGATGCCTCAAAACGTACAGAGCACTAGTTGTCAGTAGATTTTCACATCAAGATAATTACTGTTCGGATTGCCTCAGAAACTTGTGGGACATCATTTCTAGACCCGAGTTTAGGAGGTGTGAAGCCAGCAGCAGCACTAGGGGGATCAAACCCTCCTCACGTATCAAATTGCCAACAAATGTAAAACTCAACGGTTCAACCCAAGCCCACATTTCTGTGGTGTCTGGGTGGCTGGTCCCATTCGGGGCCAGTCATATATGGGAGCCTATTTCCAATGTCACGGCCGGCGTAATTCGTTCACCATGTGCACACGTCCATCAGTGTAATCGGCCCCTGTGGAGCCGGGAGGGGGAGTTCAAGCCAGGCCGCCGCTGTGGCGCAGGCATGCCGCTTGGCCCCGGGTGCCGTGGAATAGGATCAGCAGTGCAGACATTGTTTCGTAGCACTGGAGCCCAAATGTTGTAATTATATCTCTGCTACAAATCACCCGTGCAATACTGTGGCTTTGTGCAGCTCTGAATGCTGTATTAAGGGCATGAGGTTCTCTTACAGTATGTTTGTTTTACTTTACTGTATTTGCTGCAAATGGTCTTAGTGGTGCACCGTGACGCAACCGTGACAATGTGTGGTATTACAGGCAGTCTATTTGTTAATGACTGGTTTTAACAGTGATGATACGATAGTTTTTTTTTTTTCCTTGGCAGAAAGTTTGACTTATAAAATCAGTTATTGTTGAAACAGTAACAGCTACTCCAGTCATAAGGCATTTGTAAATAAAATTATATAATGATAATTAATGATATAATGATATAATCTTTCTTTCTTTCTTTCTTTTTGGGCTATTATTATTATTTTTTTAAATACATAAAAAATACAAGTCATATGGAAAATGTCTTAAATACACCTCTTCTGTGATTAGCACGTTTTAAATTTCTGAATTAAAATTCATTCTATTATTTTTTGGGGGAAATAACAGATTAATACAACTGTCCTGATACCATATTGAAGGAGGAGGGAAACACTATTAAAAGTGAATATCTTAAAAAGAAAACTTTTGAATTTCAAAATATAATTGTATTACTTTATTATACTTTTTAAAAAAAAAAACAGTTTATTAATATTTGGAATAACTTTTTCTCAAATCAAAGTCATGTGGTGAAACCAACATTTGTGGGGGAAAAAAAACATGACATGTTTAAATATGTTGGCCTTTTTCTAACAAGGTTATGTTAGTTCAGGTTGTAAAATGTCATGTGGTGTGACTTACCAAAAATATTATTATTATTTATAATTTTTTTATCACTTATTAATACATTGTTCACTTACATGATTACACAAGGTGTAAGGGAAATATGTAATTAATTTTTGCTTCATGGTTACACCAAATGACATTTTACATTACATTTACATGTGTAAATTTGGCAGTTGCTTATATCAAAAGAATTTTGAGAGGTGTGACTATTTTCTCAAAACTATATGAAACCAACGATTTGTATTGAATCAATACAAAGATTACATTCCAAGAATTTGGCATGTGTTTTAAAGGTGCTATAGAATGGAAAACTAAAAAGCAATCGTGCATTCCAAAGTAGTTTCAATGCCCCGCATATTAATAGCGGCTCCCTAATGCCCACATTTTATTTACAGTATAATTACCCAACAATATAACTGGGTGAGAATGTATTGAAATATATATTTTCCCCGTGTTTCCTTCCTGCTGTGTGAGCTACTGAAATGAGCCGCACTGTGAAACAGCCAATAAGAGCAGAGCTCAACATTGACCCACACTGTGAAACAACCAATAAGAGCAGAGCTCAACATTATTATTCATGACCCTTCCAAATTTCATTCTAGGGACAAATTCTAGGGTTTTAAATGGACATGTAAAACCGTTTCTGGAGATTTTTTGCCCTTACCTTAAGTCACATACCTTCTATGTAGATATCAGAGAACAATTAAAAATATTGTGTTGATGCATTCTATGGCACCTTTAAACTGTTTTCCTTCTGGAATCATGGAAGCTCTTTCTTGTCATCAACGTATCAATCGTTTTATGTGACCTACAATGTTATATTACAGTGTTAATGGAATTTTCTGCTTCTGCTTATCAATAGCATTTTTTTTCTATGTGCTCCAGGTCAAAGTTATGATGCGGATTTGTCCATCACTGGGGATTGTGGATTCATCCGAGTCACTGTCCTTCCTGAAGGTGGACACTCGTAAGAAACAATTGACCCTCTACGATCCCTCGCTCAACACACAGCCCACCTCAGTGCATAGACGAGCAGTGCTGCCCGCCCCAAAGATGTTTGCCTTTGACTCTGTTTTTTCCCAAGATGCCTCTCAAGTAAGAGCCGCTGTGAAGATGTTATCATTTTGTTGGCATTTGCTTTTGAAGTTTGAAGTGAAAATATTTTGTTAGTGTCAAAAAGATATTTGAGAAGCACACACACACACATTCTTTGCAGGGCAAGGGGCTTAATGTAAAAAGGCCTGTTTTGGGACACCATCGTTCTTCAAAGTATGAGCCCAACAGCTGTTTCTTTAAGTATAGAAAATAGTTTGAATTCCAGACTCGCATATTTAGCAGCTCATTCACAGTTCATTATCTGTCCTCCAAAGCTGCAGTGGCATCCATCTTAAGATAAGTGGCTAACAAATGGACACAAATAGGGAAGAGGAACTGTAGGGGACTGAGAAACTTGATGATTAAGTGTGAACAATTTAGATATGCCACTTCAAGACTAATAAGGTTGTCACTTGAAGTACTTATGTAAAGAACCATAAGAAAAGCCAGATAAGTTTCTATTAGATAAGTTTATAAGTTTCTGCTTCAAAATATGTCATAAGCAAAGATAGGCAAGGACATTGTGGTGTCTTCTAAGATACCATAGGTTTTAGATAAATAATTTTGGCCAAATATTAAAAGACAAAAGTATACATCCTAATTTACAACCAATCAAATATTCTTTATTTGACATTATATCAGTAGAACATATAGTTTTACCATGGTATTTGTAGTTGCCAATAATGTTCCAAATCATTCACTTTCGAGGCTCCATTTCAGTTTGGATACTAATTTAAAATGCAGCTCCATATGTGGACAGTGGACAGCAAAGCCATTTACTTTGCTTAGAAACCGAACCGTAATAGAATTTTCAGTTGAAGAACTCGCATGCACAAGACAAGATCTGTGGAGCTTATCGATTAGGAGTTCCTTTACTCATGGCCAGCAGAAGGCTTTTAGGTCTCAGTGCTCAGTGCCAGTGAAGTCATGTAACTGTAAATCCTCCAAATCTACTGTGTGTGTGGTTTAGTGGGACTGCAGGGACATATTTCTTAGCAAAGCACTGAGCTGTTGTTCTGTTTTTTTTTTTTTTTTTTGTAAGAATGTGTGTGTGTTATGATGTATGGGAGGAAATTGCTGCAGTCCCAAATTGTCTCCAGGGACTGGGGCTAGTGGAACAGATTGTAGCGTTATGGCCACACAGTGCAGCCTGAGTAAAACCCCCATGTCTGATGAATCTGTGATGAGGATCTGCCTTGTTGGTGCTTTCTGTGGTTTTCTTTTGCTAGTGAATAAATCAATGATCACCGGATCAAAGAAAAGATTAGGTTCTGTCTACTCTGCCAAAAAAGATTTAGTTACATTTCATAGCTCAACTGAATGTTAAAAACCAGCAGAACATTGATTATTAAGATTCTGTTGTGCACAGTTGTTTAGAATTTTAAATAAACATTTTCCTAAGAACAGTATAGTTACCATAAAAAAACCCATCTTGGACTTTATTCATAGTTGACTTGCTATATGATGCACATGTTAACTTATTACAATGCCAGACAGGTTTTAATTATTTAATTGTTTTCCACAGGCTGAAGTTTGCTCAGGGACAGTGGCTGAAGTTATTCAATCAGTGGTTAATGGAGCCGATGGGTGTATTTTCTGCTTTGGTCATGTCAAAGTTGGTAAGTTATCCTTAATACTTTGCAGTTAACTGAATATGACACCCACTGATCTTGTTCCACAGTTTGCAAAGACACTTTGATGTCTAATATCAAAACCTAAGGTAAAAAAAGTGCTTTTTGTTTTCAGAATGGGCATGAGTGGGGCATTTAATTGTGTGCATGTGTGTGTGTGTGTGTGTGTGTGTGTGTGTGTGTGTGTGTGCATCTGTATGAAACACCAGAGGCTAGAGAGTATAATTAAAAGCTGACTAATTGACCCTCACAATAGACTGCATTAGAGTTCTGCACTATTGCCAATTATGCTTGTTAGATGTTGTGATGGTATCCTGCATCATTTACTACATGCAGTCTAAGCATTTAAGCATTATTTATGACACTTTTAAAGCGAGACTGTCCACATGGAACAGTATTCATCACTATTTTGTTTTATTTGTATAATTGATGTTCTAAACCATGGCGTTTCTTTAACGTCTCTTTGACATAACACTGAATATGTAAAGGGAAATAAAGCAGGAATTTTCCTGTATCTGAGATACAATTTTATTGAGAACATAAACACATTCCACATATTAATTATTTACATTTTAACATAACCTCTTATTTATTATTTTACCCTTCCATGCAGCCTTGGTTATGTTAACAAAACTACTTTCATGGTAGAGAAAGTAATTACATTGTGATAAAAGGAAAACAAACTTTATTCTTTTATAATAAAGAATAAAATTACACTCCAAACGAGATGCGATGCAGTAAGATCTCAAAGATAAACAATTTGTCTGTTCAGAGTGAATGCAAAAATGCACTCGCAGCCAGTCGTATTTAATGGCTGTATGAAGCTTGATTTTGGACTGATGAGATTTGTGGGCCAACCAGCATGATGCAGCAGAAATAGAGACCAAGCTGTTGACAAAAAACAGTGTCTTAATTGGCGTAAGGACATCTCTCGACTCATTCTCCCATTGTCGGCTCCATTTTACTTCATCCCCTTGCCACAGCATCTGAAAGGGTACAGTGAAAACTGAAAAAATCTGACATTCCAAAAAAAATCTTATTTCTTGTCCGAAATTTTCGCACGTTAAAAAAAAAAAAATATTACCTCTTGTTGTGTTAATCACATTTAAACACTGCCTCTGAAACTTTCGTCCATCAGAAAAAATTGGGATCAGGTTTGATTTTCTGCGTTTTTGCATCTGTAGCAAGAATTTTGATAGGAAAGTATTACGAATACAATAAAATGCATATGGAAATTTAAGATTTAAGGTCATTGCACACTGAGTCCGAAGTTTTTGCATGCGTTTTTCCGTTTTTTCGTATTCCTCTTCCTTTCCAATCAAAATACATGCTATGGATGCGAAAACGCAGAAACCTGATCCGAATCTTTTTATGACGGACGAAAGTTTCAGAGGCAGTGTGTAAACCTGATTGACACAACGTGAGGTACTATTTATTTTTTAATGTGCGAAAATTTCGGTCAAAAATTTCAGACTCAGTGTGCAATGACCTTTTGTGTGCAAGGATCTTGTGTCAGCAGTTTAAAACATCAGATCATCAGATGCTAATAATGTGTTATGATATGTGTTTTATTATGAAAGGGGGATATCTCGTCAAATCAGTGATAGAAATACCAATGCTTAAAACACTTGCTCATTGAGTGCTCATCATCTTCATCACCTTGCCAGAATCAACAGCTTTCTCTCTGCCTGTCTCTCACCAGGCAAGACATACACCATGATTGGCATGGACAGCTCCACACAGAGCCTTGGCATTGCACCCTGTGCCATCTCCTGGCTGTTCAAGCTCATCAACGAGCGCAAGGAGAAGACTGGCACGCGCTTCTCGGTACGGGTGTCAGCCGTGGAAATCTACGGCAAGGACGAAAGCCTGCAGGATCTGCTTTCTGATGTGCCCACAGGAAGTCTGCAGGACGGCCAGTCGCCTGGTGTCTACCTGCGTGAGGACCCCATCTGCGGCACACAGGTCAGTAACACCACACCTGGACGTCAATTTTAACTTCTTTTTCCTGATAAAGCACTGACAGTGTTGCTTGTCATGTAGTGACCAAGTGTGCCTCACATGTCTTGAAAATTTAAGCCAAAATATTTTAATCACATCCTTGGAGTATAGGTCAGAAACCCCACCTCCTCTCCATGTAAACGAATGGGACATGAGCCAACCAAAAAAATAGTAAAAAATAAGTTTGGTTTTCAGTTAGTACTTTGATGTTTGATACAAATGGGGAGTTACAGGTGCATCTCAAAAAATTTGAATATCGTGAAAAACTGAATTTTTTTGTAACTTATTTCAAAAAGTGAAACTTTCATATACATTTTAGATTCATTACATGTAAAGTAAGACATTTCAAAAGTTTTTTTTTTTTTAATTTTGATGATTAGCGCTTACAGCTCATGAAAGTCAAAATCCAGTATCTCAAAATATTAGAATATTTCCTAAGATCAATCAAAAAAAGGATTTGCAAACCAGAAAAGTTAAAGTTCTTTAAAGTATGTTCATTTGTGCACTCAATACTTTGTAAGGGCTCCTTTAGCACAAATTCCAGCATCAGTTAGGTGTGGAATGGAAGCGATCAGCCTGTGGTGCTGCTGAGGCACTATTGAGCCTTCAGCTCCTCTGTATTGTTGGATCGACTGTTTCTCATCTTTCTCTTGAAAATATACCATAGATTCCATATGGAGTTCAGGTCAGGCATGTTGGCTGACCAATCAAGCACAGTAATATCATGGTCAGCAAACCACTTGGAAGTGGTTTTGGCACTGTGGCCAGATGCTAAAGTCCTGCTGGAAAAGCAAATCAGCATCTCCATAAAGCTTGTCAGCAGATGGAAGCATAAAGTGCTCCAAAATCTCCTGGTAGACGGCTGCATTGACTCTGGACTTGATAAAACACAATGGACCAACACCAGCAGACGTCACGGCACCCCAAATCATCACTGACTGTGGAAACTTCAAACTGGACTTCAAGCAGCTTGGATTCTGTGCCTCTCCAGTCTTCCTCCAGACTCCAGACATTGATTTCCAAATAAAATGCAAAATTTTAATTTATCTGAAAAGAGGAGTTTGGACCACTGAGCAACAGTACAGTTATTTTTCTCCTTAGTCAAGTCACCTTTATTTATATAGCGCTTTTAACAATACAGATTGTCAAAGCACTTAACAGTATGAAATTGGTGTATAGAGTGTCAGTAATGTATAATAAGATTAAACACTCAATTTTCAGTTAAAGGCATTTCATTATTGAATTCAGAGATGTCATTTTCTAACTCAGTTTAGTTTAAATAGTATCTGTGAAATCAAATTGACGATAATCGCTAGAAATTAAGTGTCCCCAACTGAGCAAGCCAGAGGCGACAGCGGCAAGGAACCAAAACTCCCTCTGTGACAGAATGGAAAAAAAAACCTTGAGAGAAACGAGGCTCAGTCGGGGGGCCAGTTCTCCTCTGGCCAGACGAAACCCACAGTTCAATTCCAACCCCAGCCATGTCAGATTGTGCAAACGGCTTATCTGATTCCCATGGTCTTGTCCCAATGGGGCATTTTAATTGATAATTTAATGTATTTGTTATATTTGTGTTTTATTCATTATTTGAAGTTTTTCATTTATATGATTTATTCATTTGCTATAATCGTAATGTATAGTTTAATGTATTTATTGTTTCTCTGTCTATTTTTATCATATATATTTGTTTATTATAATTTTAATTTATAGTTTAATTCATTTAATATATTTATGTTGTATGTATATATATATATATATATATATATATATATATATATATATATATATATTTTTTTTTTATATTGTACTTTTTATTATTTTAAAATATATTTATTCATTTTTCATATTTGTATATTATTGTTTTAATTAAAATTTTAAATGTATAAATGTATTATATTTCTATTTTTATATTGTTGCAATTTCTAACAATAATAGTATTATGTAGTTAGGTATTTTATTATATTTTGAGTTATTTTGTTTTATTTTTATTTTTATTGTATTTTAAGTCGAGGTCTTCACTGGGGATATGGCTCATCTAGGTGTCCGGCCTCCGCCGACGATCAGCGCCGCAGACATCATCTCCCGGCGCCGATCCACCATCTGATCTGGACACGGATTGAGAAACAGAATAAGAAAGAAACAGACAAATATTAGCGTAGATGCCATTCTTCTCATGATGTAATGAGTACATCATGTGTTATGGGGAGTGTTCCCGCTTCTGGTTGATCTAATTAATGCAGCCTAACAATCCTTTAATGGATTTGAATAATAGAAGCGTATTAGTTTGTTATGTGTAAGCCAGGTTAAAGAAATGCGTCTTTAATCTAGATTTAAACTGACAGAGTGTGTCTGCCTCCCGAACAGTATTAGGTAGATTGTTCCAGAGTTTGGGTGCTACATAGGAAAAGGATCTGCCGCCCGCAGTCGATTTTGATATTCTAGGTATTATCAAACTGCCAGAGTTTTGAGAACACAGCGGACTTTTTTGAGATGCACCTGTATGTTACAGACAGACAGATGCACTGTCCATCTTGTTTTACAGTTCATGGTAGTAACATACTATAAAAAGTGAAAATGAACAGTTATTGCTAGTGGCTGACTGATTAAGGGTTTTCAGTGATTGATTTTATATTATTGTAATTTTTGAATCAATCAATCAATCAATCAATTAATCGATAATGGTAGTGTGTATATTTTGTGTTCTATATTATTTGTGTTGTAAAATGTAAAAAGTATAATATTAAAATAATTAAAAATAATTAATATTTATATAAATTTTTACAATATAAATATATTTTTTATAATTTTACTATTATTATATATATTTATGTTAAATTATAAAACAAAATATATTTAGTATGCTAGCTGTATTTTTTTATTGTAAGACATTAGAGATTCTGAGAGAGACAAGGGAATGGGATGAAAACTCACTATCTATAGTGAGTATACTATGCCTGGGTCACATCTCTGTTGATCATTGTATTATATTTGTTCTATCGTTAAGTAGTTTTCATAGATTTTAGCTGTCCCTCACTTAACAATAGAAGTTATTACAGATCACTTTTAGCTGAGATTAATCACTAAATCTCAAATTAAAGGCCAGATGTTGTGGTGGTTGTTTTTACTCAGTGCACCATCAGGATCCATCTGGGTGAGCTGCTGCGCTGTTTCACCCTCCCCCTTGCCTTCTTTCGGAAGGGGGTAAAAATCAGAAGGGGGTAGGTAGAGGGGTAGTTAAAAGCGCTGCCAGGTGTTGGCATCAGATGTTGTTGTTTTTTTTTGGGGGGGGGGGGGGGGGGGGGGGGGGGTCCATATGAAGCAGCACATCAAAGCCTGCCTAGAGGCTTGTGAAGTTCAAATCTGGGGAGTGGGTTTGAACACCATTCTCGCCTCACTTTAGTTTAGAGTGGCTCGTTGGCCACAGGCAGTTGGCGAACACTCCAGGAAAGTGGCCGCTATTGTTCTAAAGGAATATGTTTTTGATGGCTGTTTTTTTTAAAAAATACAACTGATTGAGTCAGTAAGCCTATCAGGAATATCAAGGAAAGGCATGCAGGGAACTAAGATCCATTCTATTCAGCCTAATTGCTTCCTTGAAGAAGACCATAAATATGGTCAGTGGATGTTTCATTTGTTCCATCAGGCTTTTTGCAGGAGCAGAGATGCTGCCCTCTTGCCCTCTTTATCCACCACTCACTCTCATCAGTAATCCTTCTCCCTCTATGGGTGTATTTGTTGCTCTTATTGCCCCAGAGACTCAATTTAATTGTCTAGAACTGTGTAAAGAGGCTCAATTATCTCGAGCTCCTTCTTCGTCAACTCCAACTAGGGTTAAACCTTATGACAATATAGTATAAACAATATAACAATTTGGAGTTGACACTTGAAGATTCTATTTCTACCAGGTCTGAACTTTAAACAAATATAGTAGTTTGTAGTCATAATGAAATCATATTAAATAATATTTTTTGACTTGAATAACATCTGTTTATTTTTACTGTAATATCTCATTTTAAATTATATGATACTTTGTAGTTTTCATTTCCAATAAAAACTTAAATTAAATTAAATTGACAGTATTTTACAGAATTTTTTTTCACCATATATAACTCAAAAATCATATATAACTATATATAACTTAAACCTAACAATTATCTCCATGTTGTAGCTCCAGAACCAGAGCGAATTAAGGGCTCCCACTGCAGAGAAGGCCGCCCTGTTTCTTGATGCTGCCATCGCAGCACGTAGCACCAACCGGCCAGATGCAGATGAGGAAGACCGCCGCAACTCCCACATGCTGTTCACCTTACACATCTACCAGTACCGTATGGAGAAGAGCGGCAAGGGTGGAAGTAAGTCTTGTTTGCACTGTATGAAATGATACTGCTACATTGTTGAAGGCTCCACTTGTGCTAAATCGATTATACTCAGTCTAGTCTAATTCCTTCTCCTCCTCCTCATTTTCTCAGTGAAAGGGAAAATACATCTCAAGCTTATTAATGTAATAGCTGTGATATTACAGGCCAAATCAGAGCGCTACCAGAATCCCTTCAATTTGCCTCTCGCTCCATCCTGGTAGGAGGGAAATCAATCATGTGTGCTTTGACCACTTCATTAAACTTTAATGGGAATTTTAACAGATAGTAATAATTCATGAGCAGCTAACTGCTCTAATCATAGCACTGTAGTACCTGTCACTGTCATCATGCTGCAAATTTGCATAGGTAAATACAGTGTTGGTCACCATCTCATAACAGTGAAATTGCCATGGAAGCTTCTTTAAATGGCTTCATTAAGCCTGCTGATTTTAACCCACTTTTAGAAATGGCCAAATGGCAGACAAAAAAATGGCTAGGAATAGAGGAAATAGGTTCCCCACACTTTTCACAAATGTAATGATATAGTGTTTCAAGGTCTAACGTTTCTCTGTATCATCATGTGTAATAACATAGTGTTGGTCGATTGTCAATTCACCCATCATCCTTCTGTATGACTTTGTGTGAAATAAAACAATTGTAGCTGAACCATGAATTAAGAATGTCTTTTAGTGTCCTTATTTTAGTGAATGAGCAGGAACTACTGTATATTCATTGTACTTGCTAGACATAGCTGAGGATATACTCATTGAAACAGTTACACGTCAGTACAGCATCCAGATTAACACATCTGGTATATTCACAGGCCAAAGATGAGTAGATCACAGAGACTCACTTGTCTATATATTTAGAGTATAGTATGAACATAGGTGTTTATCTAGGCCAGCTTGTTCTGTCTTTGAATCATAACGGGCTGGGTACCTTACTCATGAATAAATCACACACAGTCTTGTCAGCCGCAGGTCTTCTCTTGGGATGTTTATTAATATATCTGTTATTTGCCACTCCTCACTTTGCCCGACATTACCTCAGTGTGGGAGTGTCGTCAGTTTGGTATAACCTCACTGGCAGCGTCTCAAACTTTCAGTGAGACCGGTAATGAGTGGGGTTGACAGTGTATTTGTAGCTTCCATTACAATTGTAATGGAATCCTTAAGGATTATTAAACTGGAATTATCTGTACAGAATTTAATCTGTATTATCTGTACAGTCAAGCAATCATCTGTGCTGTGTTCATTTATTTAGTTCGGTCAAGTTTGCTTTTTCTGCAACCATAATACTTTGGAATTAAACTTCATAATGTAAGTAGTTTTATTTGCGATAAGCTTTGGGAATTAACTATTTGACATTTACTCTTCTATTTGCTTTTGCCTATTGGCTTTTATCTCTCTAAATATTTATAAACACTATTGTGTTTCCATGATTTTGTTATAATTAATCTATACAATGAATGTTAATGAATGTGAATTGCTAGATCAAAGCAGAGCTGGTGTAAATTTAACTGAAATTAATTTTTATAAGTGGAAGGACAGTAAATTTGCACCGGTTGTAGTGTGGGACACCAGGGATCACCTCCCATTTCCTTTTTTCCCCCCTCCATCAGTGTCTGGTGGTAGGAGCAGATTGCATCTGATTGACTTGGGAAGCTGTGAGAAGGTGCTTTGTAAGAACAGGGATGCAGGAGGAGGTCTCTGTCTGTCTCTGACTGCATTAGGAAATGTGATACTGGCTTTGGCCAATGGAGCTAAACATGTTCCATACAGGTAAGAAAATGTAGATCTTTGCCACAAAATAATAAGAAAATCATATTGCTTCAAATGTGTAGATATGGTTCTAGCATCTTTGATATAAGATTTCTAATAAAATAGCATTACTAGCATAAATAGAATTTCATGATAATTCTGAATGTCTTCCTGAGGTCTTTTGCGTTTTTATAGAGGATGTAATACTGAAGCATTTGAGCACATAATGAAAGATGTGAGCAACAAGCTTGTACCTGTGATCTTTGTGTTGACAGGTTTATTGTTTGACTAATGCACTGCTATGTATCTGTATTTTGCTGAACTCATAGAACATGCCCCTCTTTAAAATAAATAAAATAAAATATTGCAAATTGCATATGCCTTATTTCTCACCATTCTACAACATATTCACATTTGGCAGAATTGCAGTATAGACATATCTGTAGCTTTTTGTGATTAATATCTTGGTAGGACTGTATAGTGAACCTTTCAATGGTTCTGCACTTTTAGAGAACAGTTAGCTTCCTCAGTACTTCAGTAAACAGCTGACTCTCTGCTGTCAATCTATCAACCTGTGTTTATGCTGACCATGAAAATTTATTTTTCCAGGGATAGCAAGCTCACCATGTTACTGCGAGATTCCTTGGGGAACATCAACTGTAGGACAACCATGATTGCCCACATCTCTGACTCCCCTGCCAATTATGCAGAGTCTCTTACCACCATTCAGCTGGCCTCCCGAATCCATCAGATGAGGAAAAAGAAATCAAAGGTAAATTATTAACTGACTAGAATTTAGGAATTCTTAAAATAATTGTATACTGTATTTGGAGAATCCAGTTAAATCCAGTTAAGATCCAGTTTTATACCAAATTATATCAATTGTCTTGGAATAATGACATATAAATATGTTTAGTGCACATTAACAGCAACAATTATAAGGAGATTGTAACGGAGTATCATAAGATTTACTGTCATAGGGCATAAAAAGTCACTTTATGTATTGCCCTTGTGTTCATACTTAAGTGACACGGTTACAACTATACCACACCAGAGTTCCAGGGTTTTTTAAAATGATACTTTGTCTTTGTTAAGTATGCATCCAGTTCCTCTGGAGGAGAGAGTTCCTGTGATGAAGGAAGGATCCGTCGACCACCACATTTGCGCCCCTTCCATCCTCGCACTGTGGCCCTTGACCCAGATCTACCATCATTCCTCAGTGATCCTGACTACTCTTCAAGTAGTGAGCAATCATGTGACACTGTGATTTATGTTGGTCCTGGTGGTGCTGCCATCTCTGATCGAGAGCTCAGCGACAACGAAGGACCCCCAGCCTTTGTTCCTATCATCCCCTCTCTTAACCGTAAGCAACGAGGGAAAGAAGGGCCAGTTGACCATGATCACTTCAAATGTAACACCTTTGCTGAACTTCAGGAGCGATTAGAGTGTATCGATGGTAGTGAGGAACCTACAGACTTTGTTGGAGAATCTGGAGGGAATTCTGCAAGTCCTAAAATGGACCGTGATGCAACCAAGTTGAAAGACGGCTCTGGCTACATTTCAGTTTCTCCCAAGACTCCTACCAAAACGCTCTTATCAACACAGGACAGCATATCCAAAAGGTCAATTTCTGTAGACAGTAAACTGCCTGGCAGTCCAAAACACAAATCCAAATTAGAACATTCCAAGTTTCAAAGTACGACACTGGACAAAGATCTCAGAGAAATGTCTGAGAGTAGGACAAGTGCAGATGGTGAAAAGGTGCAGATGTCAGATAATGGAACACTCCTATGCACTCCAGTAAAACAAAGTAAACTGACAGTATCCCAAAACTCAGAGCCTGTGGTTAGGGAAAAGGTTTTTTTCAGTAAAAAGTTACCCAAGCCTGCTCCCCCACCTCCACAACAAAAAGACTATGTCAGGGTCAGTAGTCAAGGTGAAGAAAAGTCAGCCACAAGGATACCACCAATTGGGATGAGTCATCAAAAAAGAGGTGATTCAAATGAGAACTCACCTGTAAAAGTCCATCATCTTAATCCCAGGACGTCAGGGGAAATGAGGTCCAATCTTAGGGAAAGGTGCATGGAGAAGGACATATTAAGGACAACTGTAACCCTTAAACAGCCAGTGGAGCTAAATGGTGAGGATGAGCTAGTATTCACTCTTGTGGAAGAGTTATCAATTGGCAACATTGTGGACAATGGAAGGCCCTCCAGTATTGTGAGCTTCAATAGTGATTGCTCACTGCAGGCCCTTGCCTCGGGATCACGACCAGTGAGCATCATTAGCAGTATCAATGATGAATTTGATGCCTATACATGCAATGTTGGTACCTCAGAGGCAAACATTAAAATGGTGGCACCATTAAAGGAGAAAGCATGTACTTCACTTGGCAGCCGTGGTTCATCTATCACTTCATGGCTTAGTGAAGTAAGTGTCTGTACTCTGGAGAGTGAAGGTGCCCAAACAGTAGATGTCTTTCTCCCTCAAGGTACTCATACTGTCCCAGACAGCAGCTTCTACCTTGATTCTCTTAGGATGTTCCAAAGCAGCCCTCAAAAGGAACCTAAAAACTCTTTGAATGATAGTGGCTGTAGCTTCTCAGATTTGGACAGTGACAGTGCTATATCAGGCAAACTCTCTCTTACCAAGTGCCCATCCACTCCAGAGGCCCCACAACAGTCTGCCAATAGTTTACCAAAACTAGCAAAGGCAAATACCATTCATTTATCCAATCCCAAGTCTTTTCAAGATTCTCAAGTTGTTCAGTGTAGTCTTTCCAGGAAATTAAAACCTACCTCATCCGCAGCCCAGAGTAGCAGTATCAGTGGAAGCAGCTCCAGTAGCAACTGGAGACGTGAGCCACCAAGGCAAGACTGCATACCAGATCCATGGCACCAAGTAGATAGCTCACTGGAGTCTTCTATAACCTCTAATTCAGGTTCGTCCAGACTGGTTAAAAATGGAATGAGTGGAATTCCTGCAAGAAAAGCAGGCACAAGCAGCAACAGTGTACCTCGATTTCCCAAAACACTAGGGTCAAACCCATCCCAAAGGGTGGTGGATGGATGTGAAAAATCTAGCAACAACAGAAAGATGGAGTCCCCGAGCAAGATGCCACAGCTCAGACGAGGTGCAACAACACTCGGGACAGTTCCAGTCATACATTCATCCATTGATGTCAAGCTTGCTCAAGATATTGGTTCCTCAGGAGGAAGTTTAAAGTTCTCCTCTTTAGGAAAAAGTGGAAAAGCAAGCAAGCAGGAGGAGAGTATGTCAAAACCTGCCAATGTATCCCCACCTCCGCCTCCAGTTCGCAAATCTAGTTTGGATCAAAAGAATCGAATTCTGTTTCCCTCAAGTGCCTTAAAGTCTGCTTATGAGGCAGGAAAGTCTTTAGCACCAAGGGCTACAGGTTTAGAGGATGATATGGATCTTAGCTCTAGAGGAGATTCAAACAGTTTAAGAACGTCTAACTTAAAGTCAGAGCATAGTTTGATAAAAGCAACCTCTAGTCTCAAAGCTAGAGGAGCTAGAGTTGATACAGGGCAGCTTTATGGAAGCCAGATATCTCTAGAAAGATGTGACAGTTTGTCATCTTTGGGGTCGAAACCTGCTCTTAGTCGAGAAAACAGTGGTGCTAGTCTCAACAGCAAGTTAAGCAAGTCGGTCGGTAGATTTGGTTCACCTGTTGGCACCTCTTCCCCAATTGCTACCTCTCCACCTTCTTGTATAAACCCAGTAAAAAGTGGGATTGTCAAAGGCAGCCTTAATGCTAGACAAATACCTGTTAATGCAAACAAAGCTCGTACATTATCTGCAAGCAATTCCAAAGCCCTGAGCTCATCCACTAAGTCTCTTGTGGCACCTGCAACAAGGAATGCCAACCTTCCACCTTCAGGAAAGACTGCATTACCTCGAGCAACAGTGGGAGGCAATGGTAAATCCACAAGAGGAACAATAATGGGTACCAAGCAAGCAATGCGGGCAGCAAACAGTCGTGTTAGTGAGTTGGCCTCGGCCAATCCTTCTGGGAAACATGCAAAGGGCTCGGGTGATTCAGACAGTGGCAATGACAGTGGAGTGAACCTCAATGATGACAAGCATACCCCAATCCCCATTCTCCCATCTCCATATAGTAAGATCACAGCCCCCAGACGACCTCAACGCTACAGCAGTGGCCATGGAAGCGATAACAGTAGTGTCTTAAGTGGAGAGTTGCCTCCTGCCATGGGACGAACTGCACTCTTCTACCACAGTGGAGGGAGCAGTGGATATGAGAGCATGATCCGTGACAGTGAAGCTACTGGTAGTGCTTCTTCAGCCCATGACTCCATGAGTGAGAGTGGAATGTCCTCCTCTGGCCGCACAAGGAGCTCCAAAGCACCCAAGAAGAGGTCAAATGGTGAGTACATCTCTTATTGTCTATGAAGACCTGAAGTTTTTGATTAGCTTAGAATTCTCCTATTACTCAACATATTTTTGCTTGCTTGCTATTTCTTTACCCATCCATGTAATGTTTCCATGTCCTAATTACTTTCCTGTATCACATATTCCCCTTTGTCTCTCCATGGACCAGGCCTCCAGAGGAGGCGTCTCATCCCAGCTCCCTTACCGGACACCTCCTCCCTGGGGAAGTCTGGGACCACGGGACAGTGGGTTGACCTTCCCCCTATATCCGGGCCACTGAATGAGCCTTTTGAGATCAAAGTGTATGAAATTGATGACATGGAGAGGCTTCAGCGGCGAAGACAAGAAAAGACAGATGAGGTTAGAATGGGTTGTCTGGGTTTTTTTTTTTTGGAAACTTTAGATCTGGTTTAGTGCAATCATATTTATCCTTAGCTCCTTCTCATGGGAATGTAAAACATGTTATACATGCTTGCTTATTTATGCATCTTACATAGGATAGTTACAACATGTGATGAATAATACATGGATGAATAACTATGTATAACTATGCTTGCACAGTACATAGCTGAGATGTCAGAGACCAATTTTGTCCGTAACTACCTTCCCAAAGAATTACTTTGATATAGATTTTCGTATATAAAGAGCAATATTATTATCTCAGCAATATGCTTCATGTATTATATTCAAACTCTGGATACTGAGTGACGGTTTTGTCCTTTGCTTCTTATTAAAAAGTATTAAGATAATGTACAGCGTAGGGCATTAAACTACCAGTAATAGGGAATGAGAAAAACAGGTTTTTTTTGGGAAAAGGAAAAATGGTTGCATTTGAAATACTAGAGTGACGAAAAGCAATTTACTATCTGGAATTAATTGGTTTGGGCAGGAGCAAACAAGCATAGCAGCAAGCAAGAAAGGGTGTAAAACTGTTGAAGTAAAATGATGCAGTTAAAATAATGTTATCTTTTCTCTCATTAAATCAGCAGGGTAATGTTCTCACATAAATCCAAGAAGATAATCTTAAATTTGTCTGTCAGTGTTTTTAAGACCAATTGGTATTGCATTGGACAATATTTACCTCAAAGCATGTGTCTTATATAGCATTATATATACATGCTATAGCATTATAGCATGCACAGGAGTATTTATCCAGGCATAGGGGTATTGAATAATAGGAGGGCATTTATAGTTCCCATCAAAATTATTCAACCCCCAGAGACTGTAGTATTTTACAAATACAAGCTTTTCTAAAGATCCAGGATTTTATAAATGCATCCATAACAGTTTACTGGTATATCAATAGTGATCGTGTCAAGATATAATGTAATAATTGTAGGATTTAATAACACAACTATAACATAATTATATAATAATTATTCATCCCAAATTCAACATTAAGTCATGGGAAACTAAATTGTCTTAAACCACAATTAAGAATTTGAAGAAAGCAACGGCTATGTGGCTATAAACCAAAGATTATCAGCGATCTGAAAGCTTTTTCATGTGAGGAATGGGCTTAGATTGCAGTAGAGAGGTGACAGAAGCTTCTAAGCACTTACAGTATAGGCAGCGTTTATTGGAGGTTAGAAAGAATAAAAGATTCTGCACCATATTTGACTTTTGGGGGTTGAATATTTTTTAACCAACTTTGCATTCTTAAAATCACTCAAATATGTATTCATTAACTTCCTCCAAGAGTTTACTGATACCTTTGTTGAATTACTTTTATAAAAAAAAAATTCTAGACAGCAAATTGTCTTGCATGTGAAGGGGGTTGAATAGTTTTGATTGCTACTGTATGTTTTGTATCCACACTTCTTAGTATAGACATTCTTTTCCTCTTTGTTTCTACAGTCAGTTCAGGATGTTGAGAAGGTATGTTGATTAACTGGCATTGATGTAGCTCGATTGTATAAATGAACCAGACTGTAATGCAAGGACGCTTTTATTCTTCCATACAATGCCTGGAAAATATCACAGTATTATTATAGTCCTGTAACACATGCTTCCTTTGTGCAGCAAATGTCACAGTCAGTAAGCAATTTTAAGGAACCAGCATTGTGCCACGATTTTCCTTCTAGTCAAAACAGATAAGCCAAAAATTAGTTAGTTAATGAAACTGTCAATTTATCCATTATGTCAATCTTCTGTCCACAGGGCCTGATGCATTTTAACACTAAATTAAAGGTTCTTGAGAAACGGCAGCAGCAAATCAGAGATCTTAGAGCTAAGCATAAGACTCTGAAAGAAGAGCTGGAGGACACAAAGTCTAGATTAATGATGGATCCCAGCAAGTGGATTGGAGAGTGTAAGTATTATATATTTAGTGTTTGTAGTGGTTTTTGTTGACAGAGGGGAAAGTTCATGCTAAATGCTTCCAATCCATTTCTTTGTAATAACTCTGTTCTGGTTTGTTTTGCAGTTGAGGTGGATGAAGATTTGGATCAGGAGTCGCAAGAGTACTTGGAGGCATTGGAGCAGGCTACGGCTGAACTGGAATACTGCATCAACCTATGCAAGTCCCGCGTCATGATGGTGACCTGCTTTGACATCCGAGTAGCATCTGACGTACAGGAAGGACCGCGAGAGGTGGAGGTTTAAGAACAGAATGTGGTGATCGATGGACAGTGACAAAGAAATTGAGGAAGACAGGACCCTGGATGTCTGAAAGGAAGGATAATGAAATGTAGCAGCCAGTCCGGCGATTCCGAGGAAACACAAATGGATCAAAGAATGATCTTTATAATAGGATGGCACACTGAATTCTGCATGAAGTAGGAACTTATCTTCTGGAGAAGAGAAAACCTTTCTGGTTATATGCAGTGCCTCATACCAAACATGGAATAGACTTACTCAAATGGAAAGCCAACCAGCTTTGATGTGTTTGACGCATTTCCCTTACACAAGGAAAGAGAAGAATCTCACTTACCGAAGAGTTATTCAACCACACCACACCACAAAGTGCCTTTTTCATATGACTGTTTTGTACATTTGTTGTCAATCATTATTTTTTCTACTGGTGCTAGTGTTATGACCAGCATACCCAAGCCGAACCATATTTTTTCTGTTATTTTATTGCATTGTATAGTGTATTTATATGATCATATAGTGTGTGAAATATCATTTTGGGTGCGAAAGGAGAGCAATAAGCTGACTTTCCGTGCTTTGCCTTTGCCTCCTGAACTATCACCTCTGTCAGCATATTGATATTAAACCTTTTGAGCCTTACATTGTATTTGTAATTCTCTGTCTGAGTGTTTTTTCTACTTTTCAAATCAAATATCTGTCTTTTTAAGGAACATGGTATCACAGCAATGGACAGTCATATGTGATGCAAGCCAGTTTTAATAAACATGTTTGGTTTGGTTGCCTTGACTCTTCCAGTCGGACTAAAAATGGATACATATCTGACTTAAACATGTTTTTAGTTTTTTGTTTTCCCCAGGGAATCATATAGGTGATTTGAAATGGTACTACGTTTGCTTAGCCATGTTGAATGTATGTTAAAATATTTGAACGAACAACACAAAAATCCCCAAGAATGTAAAATCTCAAGCATCGTTATTTGTTCTTATCACATAAATACATGCAAGTCAATGCCATTGTTATGCTCGCGATGGATGCATGTTGCTAGAGAGGCGTGATCTATTAAAATGCAGATTGGCCTCTTGTTCTTGTTTACTTTAAATAGACACTTTGGCAAAGGCCATTCACCAGTGTAACCTGACATGTCTAGCTCAGCCTTTCTCTGTGGACACAGAGTGCGTTGCATTTAAACAGCTGCGGGTGTGATTAAAGAGGGGTGAGGTGACATGCGTTACAAGTAGGACTCTTTTCCATACCCATTCAGACAACAGCGTCCAAAAAATATATCTGATGAGATTTTAAACATTGTGGCTTGCTCAATGGTATATTTAATACACTATTAATACACACTTTTTATAGACTAAGGGAACATTGATTATGTCAATAAAATCTTGACAGTCTATGTACCCCAAATATTATTACGGTCCAGTCCATGACGCATTGCAGGTTTTTTAACTCCACTGTGGATGTCTATCCGAGCCTTAGTCCTATGCATCCATGCAATCATGGTCTTAAACAAACAACCTCAGAAAATACAACAGGAAGCATTTAGCACAACTGACCCTAGTCTCATAGGCTAGCCTTTACAGGACATACTGTAGAAACAGTGTTTTTCAGCACTCAATGTGCTGTTTAATAACTGCTGTAAAAGACCACCTGCTTTTCTTGATTCCATCACAGAATTCAGTGTTTTAGCATGTAGCTGCCAGAATGACTTTCCTGTTACTTGTCTGTCAAAGGCTGTGAATGAACATTAGATCTCATTCAACATCGACGCTAAGGAACTCAAAACCTTTTCTTGGATTTATTTACCTTTATAAACACACTCTCAGGCCCTTTTTCAAGATGCTGCATGAGATTTGTATTTTTTTCTAGACTTTATTCTTCATCTTTGAATTTTGTAATGATTATGCTGGCATTCACTATACTTTAAGTATATGGATTTAACTGAATTTTGTAATGATTATGCTGGATTTCACTATACTTTAAGTACATGGATTTAACTGACACCAAACTGAAACTTTTTTTTGAACGAAAGCCGACAATGTATGTTGCATCATGTTTCATATCAAATCATATTTTCTAACTTTTTTGGTTTTGTAAAGAATTTTCTGACCCTCTGTATAAATGTATTATATGGCAGCTTGGGATAACACTGTTTTCTTGTGAATAAAAATGTCCTTCTTATATGTCTTGGTCTGTCCAGTTATTTCCTTCAGATATTTCATAAATATTTATTTCATTATTTAGATGTTTGTTTCATATAATTTGTGTTTCAAGAAACATGCAAAACATGCAAATTCTAGGGTGTTGTGGGTTAGCGTTAACATTAATAATGAAAAAAATCTGCAAACATCAGTAATATTAATATGAAAAAATATATGCGCCTATTAATTTAAAATATTGTTAAAAAGATATGATTGCCGTCCTTTTAGTGAAGTCCATTGCTTAGCTATCAGGTTTGCATTCTCACCACTGATTGGGCAAAATTTTGTGACACACTGCAAAACGGCATGACTGTCACACCTTATAAAACAACCAGTGCAGATTTTGTTGTCTGAATATATTTAATATAATTGTCATGTCAGTAAAGCATCCCTCACTGTTTGTAAATAAAGAACACTTGTGTTATTGAAAATGCCTTTCAAATATGGTAACTGGCAAGGACAAACATATGGCTAAAAACGTGATCACAAACTAGTTTAGTTTCTAATACATCTGCCAGAATGTGTTTAGTTCCATTTTTATCTTATGAAATTGTAAATATTTTGTCTGTTGAGTATTAATACACACAAAGTTGAAATTTCATCCAAGCTGCTATTTAAACACAGTGGAATTCTAGTTTATAAATCAATCATTCTAGCTTAGTTTATCCATCTTGGTAAACACAGCAAGTACTATATAAAGAATGAAGAATATGTCAGCAATCCACAGGTGTTGGAGAGAAATATAGAAGGTGATGAGCTGTGTCGGCAAACCAGCACAGCGCAGATTCACTCAAAAACACATGCACATGCATTCAACACGGTGCTGTCACCTCGTCATCATGTTGAATGCATGTGTTTTTGAGTCAACCTGGTCTTATTTTCACACACGAATAGTCTATTTGATTGGGGAGTACACACATACGCACACACACTTGAGCACATTCACAAACACACACATTTACCTGTCCATCGGGGTGATTACTGCTAAATGCAAAGCTCACCTCTTGCAATTTATCAACCTAACAATCTAAGATAACACTTTAGCTTTCTTCTACAAAGAGGTTGTGTATGGTTCAGATATTTTTCAGTGCACACTGCACATCCAAAACACACAAGACCATAATTTAAAATAAAATGCAGGTGTTTAACCAAGCTGTACAGCATGCTAATGCTAGCTGGTTATGTTGTACATATGTTGACATCTCCCTGGCCCTATAATTCCCCCAGCCTTTCTGTCTTCATTCCACTGAAAGCTGCAGTAATGATTTGGCTATTGTGTTGCAGCAGCTGGTCACTGTATCGCTAATCAAATCTGTAGCCTTTAGCCTAGCAAGGCTTGAGTGCTTTTTGACAGCAGGAAAGAGCGCCAAATCACTCCAATGACAATGATTAAAATGTACACACAATCTATTCTGGGATACTATTTCAAATTTCTATGTCATGTATTACTGGTATAATCACCATAAATGGGAGTGATAATAGGACTACATAGGTTATGGGCATGTTACCAAAGGATTGCTTTGATACTTTAAAGCTTATGTGTTTTAATTGAGTAAACTAGTCAGTTTAATCTGTTAAATATATTTAAAGTGATATTTCTGTTAAATTTAAATTTAAAGTTTACTATTGTTCATTTCTTCACCCAGATATCTTTCCAGACCTGAATATTTAACATTTAGGAATTATATACTTAAAGTTATCATATGGTTTTAGATGGTTTGGAATATGGTGCACAAATTGTATGGACTTGTTTTTAAGTTGTGTTTTTAAGAGCCTCTGAAACCTTCCACCTTCCCCAGTTCCACCTGTCTAGATCCTATCCTTTCTGACAGATTTATGTATGCGTATTTATGCGGTGGGAACATATCTTACATGCTCACTGCAGTCTGTCTATGTATCTATTGACAGTAGCAAGTCTATACTTGATTAGCTGCAGCAGCAGTGTGTGTAGCAGATGTAGTCTGCCGAGATCAAACACATTAATATTGTCATATTCATTTACATGCTAAAACTGTTCTGAGAGTTGTCATGAATCTAACTATTTGAAGTCTGTGTGAACTAGAAGTTGTGAACAACTTATTTCAGTTTTATATGATTGTATTAATGTGGCATATATTATAGAATAGTATCCATAAAAACTTGATCATTTGATGAGTTTGTAGTAATGTGATAGTGAAAAAGATATTCTAGATATTAAAACTTAAATTATATTCATATTCATCACACTTTATTTTGATATTCCACTTTAGACATTTTACTAACTTTAAGTAACTTTGCAACTAAATGTCAACTGACTTTGATCAATTTGCAACTACATGTCAACTAACTTTCATTAGGCTAGTTGACTATTAGGTAAAGTTAGGGTTAGTAGGATAAGTTAACATGTTCTTGAAAAAGTTACTTATAGTTAGTAGAATGTCTAAAATGAACTATGAAAAATAAGTGTCACCTTCATATTAGCTTATGTGAAATACATCTCTGCAAAATATAGCATGCATTTGTATGCTGTTGGAAATGTAGGGATACGATGCAAGTCTAAAAAGTGACAGCCACTCATTAAAATACAGAGATATACTGTATATATGCTGAAATACTGTGCCTACAAGCCTCAACAGCACACACACACACACACACACATGTTTGTTTTTGTGAAAAGTGGGGACATCCCATAGGCGTAATGGTTTTTATACTGTACAAACTGTATGTGCTATTGCCCTACACCAACCCTACACCTAAACGTAGCCCTCACAGGAGACTGTGCATTTCTACTTTCCCCCAAAAAACCTCTCTCTGTATGATTTATAAGCGTTTTGAAAAGTGGGGACATGGGGCAATGTCCTGAAAAGTTACCTTGTAATACCTATGTCATACCTGTGTCATTATACAAATGTATGTCCTGATTTGTCACAAAAACGCACACAGACACACACACACACACACTGTCATATATGTATACATAAAACTACCCTAGTGTGTAGATGAACAAAATATTTGGTCACACTTTATATTAGGTGGCCTTAACTACTATGTACTTAAATAAAAAAATAAGTACAATGTACTTATTGTGTTCATATTGTATTGCAACACACTATTGCTGCTATTGAGGTGGGATACGGGTAAGGTTAGGGACAGGTTTGGTGGTATGGGTAGGTTTAAGGGTGGGTTAAGGTGTAAGGGATGGGTTAAAAGTGTAATTATAAATGGAATTACAGAAATTAGTTACAGATGTAACTACATATAGGCATTTTTAAAAATATAAGTACAATGTAAGAACATGTATGCACACAATAAGTGCATTGTACCAAATGATTAATTTAAATGTAAGTACATAGTAGTTAAGGCCACCTAATATAAAGTGGGACCAAATATTTCCTTCTTTTTTTTTTTTTATAACATTTTTTGTCAGGGTACTAGATGATAGCACCCTAAAGATAGCAGAAATCACATTTGTCACATTCATGCCATATTTTTTGTTGAGTTTATATCTATTCATGCTCATGCATTATTAACTTATGTAGCCAACTTCACTGGTGTGTGTGTGTGTGTCTTAGAACTTCAAACCGTCAAACCCTTCAGCTCTCACTAAGAGATCTCAGCGTTTAGAAAGGGCCACAGCTCCTGCACCCTACCCATCAGAAGTGGACCCGTTACCATGGAGACATCACGGAGTTGCTGTAGGGAGATGTGCTACACTGCTGAGTCTTTGGTTTCAAAGGGCCATTTTGACCCTGATGCTGAAATCAGAACCTCTGGACGCTCCTGCAGGGGACAGAACGTGACGGCAATGTGATGAGGAGGAGTTCAAGGAAAAGTCATGAGAAACCCCAGCAGTTCTGAAGCAATCCAAGATATATTCATGTGAGTTTGAAGTCTAGAATATAGAAGACTTAGTATACAATAGTTCATTTTGAATGAACCACTATTATCTTGTATGGTAAATTATACCAATAGTGATTGATTGACTGACCGATTGATCGATTGATTGGTTTGTTAATTTGTTTATTTATTTACTTTATTTTAAGACTGTTTATGTAAGTTATGAAGCGCCATCACCAAGCGGGAAACATTATTGTTGCTCCCAGCAATGCTGAGTGCACAGACCGAGAGTAAGTGATTGTTAGATTTACTTCCTCTTGTCATTTCTAATGAGTAGAGCCTTCAGCACCTTAATGACACAGGGTCTCTCAGTCGGTCACTCCCATAAAAACGCACAGTTGATTTGTGAGGGAACTGAACCAATCCCTATATTGCTTAGGTAGATCAAGGAAAACATTATCATGCCCCCTATAATTTATTTTGGTTTACACCTGACATGATAGGTTCATGGTTTAATTTAGCCAGAGCAGTATTTACACTTCCATCCTAAAAGTTCTCTTCCACACCTTGACTTTTTATGCTGCTCCATGTTTATTGGTTCAAGTAGATTGAAAAGATTTGTCAGAATAGAGGATCCAAAAGTTATAAAATTAAGCTAAATTGCAACGTTCTACAACTACAATATAAAGTTGTATTTTATTTTATTTTGGAAACTGGTAAAACAATACAAAAATATGTTTGTAAAAGTGTAAAACACTTTTTAAAGTGTCCTTGTTACGTGGTACTTACTATAATATGTTTACTATAGTAATAACAGTAAATTATGCATAATTATAAGCAACTGAATGACAGAAAATGTATCTATAGGTGCATGCTATTAATCACTATTACTCAGTACTGTAACAAGGACACCTTAAAATAAAATATAACATTATTTTTGTTTGTATGTTTTTAGGTATCACAAATAAAAGAAAAGAAAACAAAAGGAAATAAAATTATTTATTTATTTACATTACATTCTAGGATATGATTCCTTGTCCGTCCTTTCCTCTTCCGCATTCAAGCTTAGACTGTTTTTCTGCCTTTGATACTGTAGGATTGTTTGTGCCACCCATTGTCTCTGCAAGTTGGAAAATTAAAAGAGAATTTATGAGTGCCCTCCAGTCAAGGGGTACAGCAGCCGGCCCGGGCTTTGTTAGAAGAGCAGCAAGAGTAGGGATTTACAGCTTTGCAATCAGGCAGAGTTCGTGTACTAAAGCAGGGGCCTGCTCTTTTAAGAAGAGCAATAAACTCAGCCAAATGCTGCCACTTACTCTAAGTAATTAAAACAAGCTGGTTCAGAAAGAGACCTTAAAGTACCCGAGTGTGTGGGTTAGATTTAGTGCTCGCACATGCCTCGCCCTGCCTAGGGTTGCTTCAGGGGTGCTGTAACTATTGACAGACCCTAACTAACACACATATCACTGTCCAGCGGGTCAGTCCTACCCACTGCTTTAAGCTGAGCCTTCCCATGGGGCTATGAATTTGGTGCTCTCATGTATGGTGCTGTCTTATGATGGAAAACATGGTTATATTGGAGACTTTCCAATGCATTCAAATTCAAAAAGAGCTCCCATTGGTGAACACGATTTTGGAAGGTATATTAATCAAATCAAAGTAGTGGTTGTAAAGGGAAAGTTCTCACAAAAATAAAAATTATGTCATAATCTAATCACTGTCATGTCACACTTTTAAATACACACTTCAGATTATTCAAACTATAGGTTGTGTTCATATGAGAACTTCTGTGTTTGCATACAGTCACAGCACTGTACTCTCAACACCACAAAAGAAGACTAATGAAGAGATTTTAGTGATTATTTTATATATCTTTCATGATTTTAAGGCTTTAGAAAGGTAAATGACATAAAAGTTTAAAAATCTATTTAAAATATATTTCTAAGTTCTTAGAAATGTACTCTTTGAATTCATAATGGTTCCATGTGGTTTTGAATAACTTAAAAAATTTATATTTGAATAGCTTAACAAAATTAATACTTTCTTTACATCTTGAATACATGTGTACATAATTATTGTTTTCAAAAAATAGATATTTTAAGGAGAAAGTGTTTATTTATTTATTTACTTGCTTACTTAACAGATCTCATGAATGATTAATTCCTAAACATGTTATATGTTTTTGTGGAGTCACATCATGATATGTTACAACCTGAACTAACCTTGTATTGTCATAAAATAGTCAAGTATTGATATTTTAGGAGAAAATATCTGATATTTTAAGAGATTTATTAACCTTGAAACCTTTCTTTGAAATCATTTTCTGTATTTATTTATTTATATTTATTTATTTAGTGTTTGGGTATGTTGACTGCACCACATGAATTGGAGTTGGTGGACAAAACTTTTTTTTTTTTTTCCAAAATATTCATAAATATTCATAAGCAGTGAAAGATATTTATTAAAATATTTGTAGTTTGTTTGTTTGATTTTAAAGGGTAATAAAAAGAAAGATTATGCTAAACTGTTTTCATTTCAAGAATTTATTATTTTAATAAGCTTTTCCCCCCTTTATTAGAATGTTGAAATGTTTTACTTTATATCCCCAACAAAATGATCAAAACAAATTTTAATTGTGAAATCAAACACTTGATCATCAAATAAGAGGTTTATTAAAATCACTGGATGTATGAGTTGCATTTTAAATGTATTTTTGCACAAATCATTTATCTCAAAAAGAGCATCATGTAACTCACCCAACAGATACAAACAATTGTATGACTTCAGCAGACATATGATACTCTGTACTTGTAGTTTCAAGCAACGTGAGGTTGATTCAACTTTTAATATTGGAGCAAACAATCCCTTTAGGTAACTATAAATACACTATTAGCTTAAATGTGGCTGTCAAGTGTGACATGGGCTTTGTGTGGATGGATGTGGACCTGTCAGCTCAGTTGGCAAGCTATCGTTATCCCAGCCGCTGCTCAGAATCTCAGCATAATAGAGATGTGTGGCAGACACAGGTCTGATCCAGACTGACAGGAACCTGGCAGCAGTCGGCCAGGCTGGTATATCCTCTTCATTATCCTTACTCTGCTCTCACCCCCCAACTGAGCTACTGCATACAGTGAGACAGTATCGCTGCTGGAGGAGATTTCAGAGAGAGGTGACCCTCAGATCGACCACAGAGAGAGAGGATTGTGCTAATTAGGCTCACACAATGCCTTATAACCCATCAAACCTGAAGCCAACATCCTCATATCTGTATTATGCTCCTCTATTGTTTAGCAAAAAACGTATATTGGTTCTCGGTCATAATATTAAGGCAAAGTAGGCTACTAATAAACAGCCAATATGTTAATAATAGGCATGCTAATAAGCAACTAGTTAATAGTGAGAATTGGTCCCTATACTAAAGTGATACTTTAGTAATTTGGTATATTAACATTAAATAAGTTATTGAAACTTGTCCAAAGTCCAATGGATAGATTTTGGAGAAAAGCACCCTGAAATTTAAGAAATTTTAAAAGTACAACCATGACGGCATTTTAATAGCCTATTTACAATGCATCTGATTCTAAGGGATTATTTTGTTTCTGACCCTCCTTTTGTTGAATGCCAACCAATGCCATAAAAAATAGAATAAGAAATTATAGCGTCAAATGTACGCCATTCAGTGCTTTACACTCCAGGCCTGTAGGTGGCAGAAATGCATGTTTTATGTTGGTGTATAAAAGAAGCAGAAGCAGAAGCAGCAGCAGGTAAACATGTTTTTCACAAAGAAAAGCTTGAAAAATGCTCAGAATGTGCCATTTGCATTTAATAAAAAAACTGTCAAATGGGTTTGGAATGGCATAAGGGTGAGTAAACGATGACAGAATTTTAATTTGTGGGTGAATTGATGCTTTATGCACAAGTTGTTCATATTCCAAATTTTAGAACATTAACCAAAACAAACATTATGATTTAGGCTACTGGATTTGGATTTGTGTGTTTATGTTGTCATAGACACCCATGAATCCCATATGTTGTGAAACATGTAACCTTCACACTGCAGTTGTTTAAAGACAGCTAGAGCTTTCATCTGGAGCATTTTCCTCCTTCAGACCACACGATATACATGTTTGGAATGCAGTCGATCGCAGCACTTGAAATTAGAATCAGACAAATGCATTTGGCTTGTTATACAGAATGCAATGTTTGTAGGTCTGGTCATCTGGGAAATGTCGATTTCAAAGCTTGAGCGTCTTGTGGTGAAAGGAAATAAATTAGTATTAAATTGTTTGCATACAAGGAAAGTAGTTGATGGGAACAGCCAGCTGTGATGGCAGAATTCAGTGTGTATATGTCTTGCATTTTAATGACTTATGGCATGCTGTTTAAGGCATGTCCTCAGTGCTGTCTATTTTTTATAGTTTATGAAACATAGGTATGTTAAAATTCTGTTTGGAAATTTCAGTTTAGTCATAGGAGTTGAAGTCAGGAACTATTCAAAGAAGAATTCCTTCTGATTGCTTTTCAAATGTAACCAGGTTTAAAGTAAACAATGCAGATGTACTCATTCTGATGTACTGTATAACACTACATATTCTTGTATGCTTATTTTTATAGATTAAGATTTCTAATGATATAATCAGGGTTATTACTCAAGCAGCCATTACAATAACCTGCATCTTTGCTGTCATTTTTGATCAGTTTAATGTGTTCTTGCTGAATAAAAGTATGTACTGTATATGTGTAAATCACTAATCCCAACCCAAATAATCAACAATCTAATGCAGGGGATTTAACGGAAGCTAGTGTGAATATCCTTACAAGAAGCTTAGACTCCACTGGGCTTGGGCTTGTGCTACAAACAGATGGACTTCTCTAATGAAAAAGACCCTTTTAATTAGCCTTTCCGTGGACGTTTATTCACCTCGTATGGCCACCTCCCCAATAAATTTCATTGAGCGGACTGGCCTGCAGCAGGCTCCTGGCATCTGCCATCTGGTGGGCTGGGGGCTCTATGATCTCAAAGTGGCACCCTAGTATCTTTCCTCTTCAGTGAGCCGGAAAGGTGCCGAGGGAATCGAGCGAGGAGCTGGATTTGGTGAGGTGGAGTGTGTGTGTGTGGGGTTCTCTTGTGTCACCTTTCACCATCTTTGGTGGGTATTATTCATGCATGTTAAACTGCTTTAATGTAATGGTGACAACAGGAAAATCAACAGGGAATGAGGGTCATGTAGCCCCCCCATAGCCAAGCAGAACTGATTAATGCTGTTGTTGCTGATGACATGGCCTTTCCCTGCTGGGATAACCAGCTTTGCGTCCTGGGACCATTGCTAAAAGCGTGTACTTTTTACCTTCCTAAAGTAATTAACCACCAATATTTACCATCAACATGGGATAAACCATGTTACATAAGCTGTAATCCATATGTCAGCATTCCGCTTTGAATTAGTCTCTGCACAGAACAATTTTCAAGATGGAGGGCAAAACTAATAAACAATTGAACTTTAGTCATTATGAGTGAATTATAACGTTCATTGCTTTGATGTTTGACTAGAAGTCAAAGGAAAATGCTTTAAATGTAGTCTCAGCTACATCTCAGCTACAGGTTAACTGTATTTTCCTCCTCACAGCCTGCTCTCCATTATAGAAACATGATAAGATGAATTGAATTCATGAGTTTTGCTTGTTCTTGGATGGAATGCACAAATTGAGTCTTTTTTCGTGTGCTCTTTGTGCCCTTCTTCTCACTGGAAGGCGTCTATTCCTGACTATGTTTCATTCGCAGGTGGACATTTGATTTGTCTGTGGCTTGATTGCTTCCTCTACCAGAGAATACACAGAAGGTAACCTTCTTTGGCAAACAAATTGGCTGCCTGCACATAAAAAGCGAAAGAGAAAAGGCAAATAATGTGCTTTGAACATCTTTAGATGCAGTAGAGTCAACTTCGTGAGAGAAATGTTTGCTTCTGAGAAGAGATTGAACATTAAAGTATTCGACTACAAATGGAGTACGGTGAAACTGGCCACACTTGCTCGTCTCTCTCTCAAAACACCAACATGTTTATAGTGTTTTTCATGTGTTTTTCAAAGTTCCTCTAGACTTCCACTATGGAATAAACAACAAAAGCTTTTGTTTTTTATTCCTCAGCATAAAAAAAACAAAAAAAACAAAAACAAAAAAACATCAGTCTTAGTTAATATCCACTCTGAGTAATACTAATGATCAATGGACTTCACTGAACCTTTTTTAGAGAGGATGGATAAAATATGGCATATGATGCAGAGCAAAAGTAATTCACACTGCATTAAAATGAGCTGAGAAATTATTCATCCTGTTTATCTTCATGTCATCAGCATTATGAAATCACTATCATTTTGTTATCAGGATGGAAACAAGGAAATATATCTGTCTGTCTGTATGTGTGTGTGTGTGTGTTTCAATCCATCCGTCCATCCATCCGTCCGTCCGTCCATCCATCCATCTTCTGTCCGTTGGTCTTTTTGTCTAACGATCTGTTTATCTGTCCAGGTGTTATATATAGGCCAATGTTTGATTTTTCTAATCTAGAACATCTTATTCTGCCTTATGAAGCAGTGAGTGAAAGACTCCATTTGACCTTTTATAATACAGCAAGAGTTTCACCGGGGTTTTCAGCCGTTCTCATGCCTTCAGTATCAAAAGGTCTGAAGAAACTCATAACTTATTGGATAGCTAATTATTTTACTTTTACAGCACGGTTGCTTGATGAGAAGAAACGTAAGAAATCCCTAAGGCCACTGAAAATCATAACGCTGGATTTAATGGGTGCTCTTTCATGAAGCTGACTTCAGCACTGCTGCGTGATGTGAAATTCTGTTTTACTGTAAGCTCAAAAGCTGATCGGGATGAATAGTTGTGAAAGCCCTCACCCAGTAGCACAAATCACACATTGAAGTGCTGAAATCTGTAGAAATCAAACTGACAGCTGGAGATGTCAGTGAATGTAGGGTAGCCAACACATGTCATGAAAAGTAGCCAGTGAATTATAATTTGGATTCAGATGTAGAATGGTAGTCAGCAAATTTGTATCTATGGTTGCAAAAGTGCTTTTAACTCTCAGTTTTATATTTTTAGAAATATATATATGTGCGACAATTCAAAGATTTTTGGTTGGTACATTTTTTTTTTAAATGTTTTTGAAAGAAATCTCTTGTGCTCACCCAGGTTCCCTGATGAAAAATACGAGGAAAAACAGTTTGTGAAATAATAGTATGATTTCAAATAACTGTTCTCTATTGTAATAAATCTCATATTCCCATTTAGTCAGTTTATGAGACTTGAACATATATGTACTGAACAAAATGCAAAATAAATAAATACAACCATATATATATATATATATATATATATATGTTGTGTGTGTGTGTGTGGACACAAACTACTGTTCAAAAGTTTAGTATCAGTAACTCCCACCAAGGTTGCAGTTATTCGATCAAAAAGTTAAATACAGTATTCAGTATTTATGCCAGACCTCTGTTGTGTCTTGTTTCCACGTGCTCCCTGTGTTTCCGTGCCCATATTTGGTTTGGTTCCTGTCCTTGTTAAATGTGATTAGTAGTTTATTCTGTTCCAGGTGTGTTTGAGTTTATTATCCTGTGTATTTAAGTCCTGTCTGTGTTGTGAGATGTCGTCTGGTCTACTCGTTACTGCCCGGTGTTCCTGTCTGTGTCTGCCTTGCCTTGTCCTGATGTCGACATTAAAGAGTATTGTTTGAGTTTACGTCCTCGTCTGCATATCCTTGATCCTCCCTGCTGTGTGCACCGTGACAATTTATTATACAGTAGTATTTTCAGCTACTGAATTTTAAGCAGCCATTGCTCCAGTCTTTGGTGTAAGATGATCCTTGATGAAATTATTCTAAAATGTTTAATAAAATAAAACAATGTTTGAGTGCTAGTGTCACAAAACAGTTATAACAGTTGTAAATGAACATTGTCATTGTATATTTAGTTTTAGATGCAGTTTCAGTGTTACCTTTGCAGTGCAAAGATGGCTTAACTGGCTTATTCATTTATGGATTATGATTTATGGTCCTAATCTGGGATCTGCTAATTTGTGATCTCTGCTAAATGCTATGAACCTTTCAAATTTTGATAAATTCAGGTGAATTTGTGGAAATAAAAACATTCCCCAGAACAATGTTGAACAATAAAACTGTCAGATTGTTTTCCCGATAGCTTTATAAAAAGACATAACTCAGCCTGCTCCCCAAAGATGTGCCTGTTATGTTTCATTATTTTTTGTGTGTTCATTGTTCCTCAAGTACCTGAGATGAAATTGTTCTATTGATTTGTCTGGTGGAGCAAATTAGACTCTGGCTCTGGAGACAAGCTAACCATTCATTTTGAACTGTCTAGTTTACCTCCCACCTCTCCGGGCTCTGGACAGACAGCTTTAATTACCGCTGGTTACCTGACTGCTGTTACAGCCTAACACACACACATACTGCCCCTTTAATTAGGTGTCAGCTGTTTTAAGACTACAGCTCATTGATCAGGACATGATGGTTAATAAGAGGTGAAGTCCTGGTGCTTCTTTTATTGAAATAGATGATACTGTACTGGGTCAGGAAGTGACATTGCATCGTGTGGTACAGAGTTGCTTAAGAGTTTGTGCTTACAGGGCGTATTGGGATTAAACTGCTTTAAATTTTCCATTATCATTCATTTTACTGTATAAAGAAATTATACTGTACTGTAATAATTACTGAATAAATTGCTGTTTTTACTTTATTTTTATCAAATAAATGCATACTTGGTGAGCATAAGAAATTACAGATACGAGAAAATTATGGGGAATTTAGTTTAGACTGTAAAGACTGTTGTGTACATCTTTCCCTATGGTCTCATTTTCAATTGTATAAATATGCTGTCTACCCTAACTAAGACCAATAGTCACTGTGTTTTATTATGTGTTATTAACTCAAAAGCAAGCGAAATGACTATAGTTAAGACAATGTCATTTTATAGCTATATTACACTCATTAGTGAGTCTTTTGTGTCTCCATGAGTCTGACTCAAGCACTTGGACAATACTACATGTGGGCACCTGGTTGTGGGCTGGTAAACTGGCAAAACTCTCCAGGATTGTGCCTGCAAGAGTTTTGGCAGAAACTCCATTCCCCTCCCCCTTCCTCTGTTCAGCCTCTCCTCACAGTTGTTCATGAATATGAATGAAGGGCGAGTCTTGCTAGCATCATTAATGTGCCACAAGTCCACATAAATCACACCAATATAAAACTCCAAATGCTTTGCTAGTAAAGGTTGGTGATAACAGGACAAGGACCGAGTGAGACTAACCTAACTTGGCTTCAGAAGATTCTCTAGGAGGGCATTATGTTTAGAGAGCCTTTAGATTCTTAAAAAATCTCTTTTAGTCATGAGACTTTTTTTTTTTTTTGCCTAAATGCATTCATTTCATAAGGAATCTAGGCAATCAGGAATGCTAAAGATTTCACCACACAGATTTCGCAACAGGTTCAAGTTGAGCATGTTGACCGAAGCTACTTGTTTTGAAAGCAGCTTCATACATTGCTACAATATATGGATAACAAACAACATCATACTTTTCAAAATTTAAGAGTGATATTTCTCATTATGTTTATACAATAGTTCAATGGCACAACTGTGTAAATAAATAAGAAACAACCAGGGAGTGTCTTTAAAAAACAAAACACAAACAACAACAACAAAAAAACCTTTTGCAGACCTACTTTGTCAGAAATTCAGTTCTCAGTTTGAGAGTTTAACATCTGAGGCCAATCCTCCATTATTAATTCGAAAATGTCACTTTAGAACTAGTAACAAAGGAACATTGAGTTGCTTCACTGAAAGCTCACTGTATTATTGCATTAAAAGATCAATGTATTAGTTAGAGAAGAGTATTATAACTGAGCGAGTGTGGCTACCTGCATCTGATACAGCATTCATTCTTCATCTCAATCTCATATTCACAATAAAACATTTGTTTGAATATTTGCTGAGGAAAGTGATATCTTTGTCCTAAAAAAACTCTTAAAACTACATTATGTGACACATAAACAGTAATTTTTATAAAATTATAGTGGATTTGGATGTCTACCTTGACACTTGCTGTGAGAAATATTGCAAGCGGAGTGATACAAACGGTTAAATGGTTGGAGTAACAAGACCGTCTTACCTTAGACCCGCCCTGAGTGAGCTGAGAGCTGTCCGCTGTGTCGACTCCGGTGCAGGGGAAGACAAGAATGTTTCCGATTAAGTGATTGAGGTGTTTTGTTGTTGGATGTAATAATGAACGTAGCACTCATCATTTACTCCCGACATCTGAGCCGCTGAAGACGCAGAGGATTAACGTTACCTTAGTTTTTGAAGGGAATACGGTGATCCCCGATCTGCCTAAATGCGTCTGTGTTCACGCAAATAATTCATGATCCAACTTCATCTACAGAATAAGTTAGTAGGGTTTTTTTTATGAATCTTTGCAAATTGCCTTTCTTTCCTGATAACTTGCTAGTTAGTCAGTCTCGCGGCTAAAGTTTACAGTCTGCTCTTTACCCCACGGAAGAGAGGGGCAGGTCAGCAGAGCTCATTAGCATTTAAAGCAACATTAAAAACAGCTTGCTGAAAAGAGAGCTGATTTTGACAGGATGAAAAGGGTGTTTTTTTACACTACCATTGAGAAATTTTAACCAAAGTATGTTATAGTATTTTCATTAAGACCTTAAAGAATCATATCAACGTGTGGAAAATGGGCATCCGATAACCCCTTTAAGATCAAATTTAGACCCAACTGAACCCTCACATATAAAATCTCACACTCCTGACCCTAAATGCCTTAGAAACAAATAATTTGTTATATAATTAGGGATGGAACATTCATCTTCCATGGTTCGTTTTTGTGCATCTGTAAACTTTCTGCCCTTAAGCACACTTCAGAATTCATCTGCTTAGAGAACCATGTCATGGTGACTGTAATTTTGTATACAAAAAAAAGAAGAAAAAATAAATTGGTAAACATAAATGTTCCTGAATGAAACTCTTGTGTTTGTCATGAAACAACATTCTGTCAAATACAGTAATCCAAACCTAAAATCTTGCCTTCGAATAAGAATGTTGTTCCAGAATCGAGATGGTTATTGATCAGTAACACATGCTTGTCAATATCATGACAGTAGTTTCACCCTAGTTTCATTAGCGTGAGGAGCTGTGCTTTTCTACCTCGGCTTGAGTAGTGGCTGACACATTAAAAATAGATGCTTCCCGGAGCACCTCAGTGTTTTTGGGTTAATTACGTCATGCATTGTTTCTTCAAAGCACCATGTCAAGATGGAAATCTTTAAAAGAGAATTTCTCAGATTTAGGGCAGTTGCTTTGGGTTGCTCACCAGACATTTTCTATAAATATGGATGTATGTTGAGCTCAAGTTTAGTACAGATGCTTAGGCTTTGTGAATAGAGCAATCGCTATCGGGGGGTCTTGACTAGGGTCCTCAAAGCTTTAGCCTTTCAAAGTCAGTGAGAGGCCTCTCTGCAAAATTTACAAAGCAACCCACATCCAAAAAAAGGCCAGAAGGGGTAAACAACAGTGAAGAGGGGCAATGGTGGAAAAGGAGAGCATTCTGACAGTTGTGTGTCTGGGATGCCTCACGTTGTTTGTGTTGTCTGGTAGAGAATTATGTTTGTAATGATTCTCTTGTGATGGATGGTTTAGCCTCGTCCGCTAATCTCTTCACATTCAAATCAATCATTTTCATCCACAGTGTAATTTAATACTGGTGAACAACTACGTGTTGTTTAGAGGCATCATTTGGTAATGGATGAGATGTTAATTCAAGTTTGCCTTTTACAGCTTTAAATTGGAAATATATAATCAGTTTTCTGGATGGTCCATTTCAATAGAACTGACAACACAGTACTTACATGAAAATGAGGTGAACTGTGTTGGTAATAAATTCATTTTGAGTAAGATATCTATAAAGTCCTAATGTGTAATGACATTTTATTCAGTAGCATGATAAATTATTTATCTTTTTAATTTAGTATTTATTACATTGTAGACCATTGGGAATAGATGGTCGTGTGCTGTTTCTGAAACGAATGAAATCATTTCTTGTGATAATTGACAAATTGAAATGGTTCTAATTTTTGTATTTTGATTGGTCTAGATACCCAGGATTCCTCATGAAAGTGACACACTTACAACTTATAGTAATGAAGTACAGATGCTTTTACTGTACTTAAGAATAGATGTTCGATATTCATACTTTATTTCTATATTTTAAAGAGAACATTTATTCTTTTACTCCTGGCCATTACTTCAGACCCTTTCATTACATTTGCAACCTCAAAGAGGTCTGAATGATTTATTTTTAAAATCACAAATCTGAATTTCTAAATTTAAAAAGAACACCAAGCAATGTGTAACTGATGTCCACTGGGGATCTAAAGAGCTATTCATGGATTTTTAGATCTGTGTTTATCCATATAAATACATTTTTCACTTAAGTTAACACTGTGAAGTAGTGGTTATGTGTGATATGATTGTGACAACTTTCCTGTCTTTCTAAGAACTTATTTATATTATTTATGGAATTTACTTGTACTTTTGAAACCTAAGTAGTTCATATCAGTTACTTTAATGGTTATAAAATATTACTAATCTGCAAATTGAGTCGATTTCCATTAAAGTATGACGATTGGAAACTTTATACTATATTGCAATATTATTGAAAGTAAATGGGGACAGTCAGTAAATTTTAAAATATTTCCTTTTTTTTAATAGAATAGCTAAGACATAAGGAATATGTGTGTTGACATCACTTTAGTGTAAAAAAAAAATCATACCATTTTCTGTATAAAGTTATATCCAATTATACAACTTCATTGCTATAACTTAAACCCTAAATGACAAAAAATGTTGATAGCTGAAATCATAATTTTTAACAGAATAATAAATGCAAGTGTTTTTTTTCTATTTATTATTATTATTATTATTATTTCTATTTTTCATTTAGTGGAAACTAATGATTCAGCCATGCCCTCACAAAATCTATTAATAGTTTGGTTCTTCTTTTATTGATATATCAAGATTAAGGTTTGTATGTATGTATGAAGACCTAGGTGAAAGACACATATGTGATCCTGAGGTTCTTGAGCAGATGATAGATGTACTGTTTTGATGGATGAATGATGCTTTTGATTCTCTCATCATGTTCGATTTATTTTTGATTTCCTTGGGGATGCAGCAGTCTGGCACCTCACTCACTGAACTCTGTTGAAATCCCACTGAATTGCTGAAAATGATAGTGACTAACCCAATAAACCAGCTTTAACAGCTTGGCTCTCCCACTTTAAGCAGAATGAGATTATGAAAGGCTGAACGCTGGTATTAACCTGGTGATGTAATTACCTCTGCAGGTTGAGTGCTAATACAGTTATCAAGCATACTGAATATCCTCTAATGCGATTAGGAACTGACCTCTCCCTCTGCATTGGATTCTGCTGTAAAGTGAACGTCCAGCTCTGTCCGTTTGTCTTTCAGTTGACTTTGACAGGGAGACGATCTGCATCTGACCCTGACCTGGAGCAGACACATCCGTTTACTGTCAGTTGCAGTTCTAATGTGTGTAATTGGCTCTCTGGGCTTGAGTTGTGCGGACTGATGTTTACAAATGAGGGACAAAGAGAGGATGCTAAAAATCTTTTTGTAAATATTTGAGAGGATTTATATAAAAAAAGGCTCAACGTATTCACATTAATTTTGTCACATTCTTATTCACACACACACACACACACACACACACACACACACACACACACACACACACACACAGAGATATATATATATATATATATATATATATATATATATATACTGTATATATATACTGTGTGTGTGTGTGTGTATACATACATACATACATACAGAACATATTTTAACAAATGAAACCAGTATGAATAGAAAGGTTACACTGAAACCTGTAATAACCATAACCTGGTAAATGCATTTTTTATTATATTTGTAAAAGATCTATGCTTTTCTTCATCTCAAACATCTTTAATTATAATTTTCTCTGTGTTTTAAATATAAAATACTTCATGTGCCTGACCCAGAATTAGTTTTGCTTTTAGGGAAGGTTAGATAAAACATAACCTGAAGGAATGTGTAACATGAACCTCATAATTTGAAGGCATGTAAAACAGGTTCTCGTGGAGTGAAACTCATGACAGTACATTAAAAAAAAAAGACTAAAATTATAATCAAATTTCCAATAAACATCCACCCCGCCCAAAGTGATTTTCCACAAGCATTTTCAGCAGGAGAGAGTGAGATTGAGAGAGAAAGTCTGTGTGTGAGAGAGTGAGGGAATATTTCATTATTTGCAGGATTCCAGGCCAGAAAGGTTCCATAGATAGGCTATAATTGTAACTCAAGGTCATGAATTTAAAAACAGGGCAGTGACAAAAAGCAACTGATGTCCTCACCAGGCCAGGTCGGTTTAACACAACACAAAGAAAGCTGAGCATGACCGTGCTGATAAAACCATAATTGGAGAGGATTATGGAGTCTGGATATATATCATATTTAAGGTTTGCTGTAAACAGAAAAACAGAAGAAGACAAAGACTTGAGAGTCACAAGAACGGAGAGGAACCCAGTCTATTGGGAAATACACTGTAAGAAAAAAAAAGAAAATAAAATATTTTTCAAAGTTGTAAATAAAACAAAGATGAGTCCAAGGCTTCCAAGAAAATATTATATCAGTCTTTCTACTTCAGCGGTTCATGTTTAATTCAGTGTGTTACTTGCCATTTCTTAATTGTGAAATTTACAATCAATTTTTGTTTTTCTGATTACATCATTATAATATGTGTTCATTTAATGATTAGTCAAGAATCTGAAAATAATGATGCTTCAGTGACAGAAGCACACCCCATTCGGTTATAGTCACATTTAAGTAAATGAGTAAAATCAGGATTTTTATTTTGTTTAAACTATACCTTTTATATAACAACTTGACCAATTAAAGTATTTTATAGCAATGGAAGCTAAATAGAGAAGGCTTTTTTTTTTTTCTTCTGTTAATGGACAATGCATCACAATCACTTAAAGTAAGCCTGCATCACAGGGGTGCAGCAGTTGGATTCACTGTTCAGCAGTGCTTGTTCCCATCTCCTCCTCTTGTCTGGATGTCCTGGGTTGTCTTGTCTGGTACAGAGCCTCACTTCCTGCAGAGCTGGGAGCTGAGCTTCTGGCTCAGTTACAAAAGCGACCAACTCCACCTGTGATGGAATCAAACCAGCATGGCAATTTGTTCTTTTCTCATATGTGTAACCCCGTTTTGATCACACCTGCCTTAGCAGATTGAGATCAGAGTGCTATTGTGATTAGTAATCAGAGCTAAAATATGAGTGTAAATGTTGTTCTATTGTTTTGACATTGTCTACACTTCAGCAATATTGAATTGAAAAGACTTTGAAACAATTTCACTTGTTGTAGCTGTATTGGCACTATGTGTTCTTACTGGATATATTAGCGGCTGAAAGTTTTTGCACTTTCAATTCTTGATATATATATATATATATATATATATATATATATATACACTGTATATATATATCAAGAATTGATATATATATACAGTGTATATATATACACTGTATATACTATAGATCTAATAAAATAGAACATTTTATAATCTAAATAACCTTTTTGTCCCCATTATAGAGATCCTATTGTGCATTGGAAATATCCCTGGAATGCTAAAGGTTTTTCATGGAATATATAAATGCTAATAAACAACCAAAAATAGATTTTTGAAGAATGTTGCAACTGTTTTGTTTATGTAATGAAAGACACTGGGGTTTTAAATAATATTGGAGCCCACTGACTTTCATTGCATGAATCAAAATAAATAAATAAATAAAACAAATAAACAAATACATACATGCATACATTTATAAATACATAAACTAACTTTTTTGCAAAAAGCATCTTTAAGAAGCATAAATGTACCTTTAAATATCTTATACAAACCCTCTTATACAGTGCATCCAGAAACTATTCACAGCGCTTCACTTTTTCCACATTTTGTTATGTTACAGCCTTATTTTTTTATTTTTAATAAATGTGCAAAGATTTCAAACAAACTTCTTTCACATCGTCATTAAGGGGTATTGTTTGTCGAATTTTGAGGAAAATAACAAATTTAATCCATTTTGAAATAAGGCTGTAACATTACAAAATGTGGAAAAAGTGAAGTGCTGTGAATATTTTCCGGATGCACTGTATTGAGATTGACTTTGCTGTTTTTGTCTTTGGGATCCCAGAGACCCCAATTATGTACGTGTTCAGAAAATGGTCAAGCTTCAAACACTCAGCTGTTCTGTGATGGTAGTGCATCAATAAAGCACAATCAGACCCTGCCAGATCAATAAAATCAAAGCTTATCCTGGTCAGACATTAATTATCTAATAAATGGCATTTGGTGGCTCTACACATGTGAGTCAATCAGTTTGAAGTGACAGTGTGTCCTCTAGATTCAAGCTGAGATTGGGATTGTACCACAGGGTTAACTTGCACAAGCCTTTTCATGCAGAATTAGCCCTTGAACGATTTTGTATTGTTAGATCAATAGGATAAAGTGAAAGATCACAGAAATATAAGCTCTGTTCCAAAATCTAACGCCTTGCTGTTCATGCTCTACATGGGCATTTGTCTTTTTGTTGGGCAGCATCCTAAGATGGATCCTCATACAGTAGGCAAATACACTTAAGTGGCATTTTATATGATCCGAGAGTAGTTTTTTTTTAAGGATTCAAAATAAATATTTTTCACATGGGTACATTTTTCAGAACTATTTTATGCTTTTCAGTATTGAATGCAATATAATTAGAATAAACATTTCTCATCGGCGCTGATAGCTAGTGGGCCATGCACCGAAATATAACGCCATTGCGTTACAGGCGTCACGAGTTTGAATCCTGACTCAAGGACCTTTCCCAATCCCACTTCGCTTCCTGTCTGCTCTTCACTGTCCTATCTTAATAAAGGCAAAATGCCAAAAATAAACCCTTAAAAAAAAAAAAAAAACATTTCTCTCACCTACATTTTATTACATTTTTTACACAGCAATGCATTCCATGATTGCCTTCTAAGATACATGCTGCCTTAGAATCTGATAAAAGATAATAATAATAAAATATATATTTTAGAAGGTGTAATTATAATTATTATATAAAAAAAAACTCTCTTTAGGTAGGCAGCTTACAAGGTTTCCGAACAAAGTTACAGTATAGATATATTATTTTACATTTAAAAATTTCTTCAACTTGTTGGCAAAAAGGAAGAAAAAGAAGATCTGGGCTCATTATACGGCATCTGTTTGGGATAAATGATGATTTGGAAACAAAGCCCTGGGCTCAGTGATGCAACCGCTGCGCTACACATTTGTAGAAATGAACCCAAATATTTTGTCTGCAGATTTAGGAATAAAAAGGGGAGTGCCAAACCGTGCCAAAGCCTTATTTACATTCTGATGTGTCAGCACTTCCTCACGCCTGATCCAATATTGTATCTCCGATTTAATTACTCATGCTGCAAGTCAATAGTCTTTGCATGATAGACATAGACATAACGTCTGACTGTCAGAAATGAAATTACCCCTGATTTCCTGTGTAAATGGCTATATGCTTATATCTGAGTCTTGTGTTTTCTTGTGTTGGAGCTTTTTTACTCAAACATTTCTAACATACTGGCCCACTGTTTATGGGGAAGGATTCACTCCTCAGCCTCCTCCATTGCCTTTCAGTTTTCCGATTGATGGATGACATCATTTGTCACACTATGGCCAAACTATTAATCAAAACCATCTAAATCATGTTTAAAAGGTACTTATGTCATGTAAGTATTAAGTTTGACAGTGGAAATCAGTCGATCAAATGCAGGGAAATTTGTTGTGACTTGTTTGATTTGTAAGGAGATTCTAAAATGACAGGAAGGATCTACAGAGCTGGGAAACTGATTGCATGTAATCTGGATGAAGTACTCTTAATTAGAGTATATTACATTTTAAAATACCCGTATCAGACTACAGTTATTTTTTTATTATTACTGGATTACATGCTATTTGCACAGTATCAGTAATGCATTCATATTGATTCTCCCTAATTGTTCTTTTTTTCATCTTTCTTTCTGAAATAGCCAACCACTTAAAAGTCTTCTAGCATTGTGGACATTCACACAAAGATCATTTACTAATCAGGTGGCTATAATTACACAGAAAATGTTGTCAACATTTCAACACTGCATCAGCTACTGATGGACACATTATGGTTATTTGAATTATCACTCAGTGGGTTATTGAACCATGTATTGCTATGTCTTTGGAAGGCTTTTGTCTTTCTAGCACATTACAATGCATACTTTAATGTTATTTCTTATTTCCAAGTAATGCAGGGATTCCCAAACCTTGTTGTCAGCTGAATCTCTATATTTACTTGAAGTACCTCCTGAGATTTTAAGGTAATAATTGAATAATTAAGTAACACATTTGCATGCTCACAGCTCTCTGATACCGCATGAAATGCAGGTAAACACACAAAATATTTAATTTGTTTAGTAATTTTATTTATTGTTGTTATTTTAAAATGTTTTATTTTAATTTACATTTTCATGATTTATTTAATTATTATCTTTTCATTAAACTCACAAACACCCTGCAGTTCCTTCACAAACTTCATTTTGGGAACCGTTGATGTAATGTTTAATGCGCTTCATAATGCATTCAATGCACTTTTCACAACTGAATATATTTTCTTTCTCTTTATATTTTGTATCAATATGGTAGAATATTATCCTATTTAAATCAATATGATAAATGAGTTAGCTCAAAATGAATCAAAAAGTAGTCAACAATATATATTACTTAAAATGTGCAATGCAATGGATTATGTTACTAACTACATTTTTTGTAATGTAATTAGGAATCAGTATATGGACTACAATTTGCAAATAGTCTGCCCAGCACTGAGAATATATTTCTTCATACTGATTGGGAAATTAACCTCTTCAATTTGTAAATCCTATGTTGGTAATTTTCAGTTGCAGACCAAATCTAAACACTTCCTGCAGAATTATCCATGGAACAATTCATACCGTGGCCAAGACGAAAAAATGCCACGCTTTGTTTGACCTTTCTAGAGGAGGCTGGTGGCTGATGAAGTGTGCGGAAAACTAAACCGACTTTATGATAATTACTATGACCAGGCTCAATGAATAATTTAGTGTTTAGAGGGGGGAAACCTTAACCGAGAGCTTCCACCATAACATTTGCACACATGTAGTGACAGCCGAACACCTGCTCACCTCCACCACCATTTCATTACCTAAAACAGACAATTTTATGTCCTTATCTACAAAAATACACTATGCACATAGCCTCTAATTTCTTGGATATTTTGCTTACTACTTCATATCTTATGCATGCAGAGCCCAGCTCATGCCCTATAGAGCAACGCTGCTCTACACTCAACATTACATGGTTTTGCAATAGGGCAGCATCTCCAAGGACCAGCTAATCACCAACACAAATATTCTTTTTTTTTCTCTCTCTGGTTCTGTTTATGAGTGCATACATATTTATGTTATGTGTGTGTGTGTATGTTTTTACAACCCATGTCTTGCTGTAGTTCCATGTAATGTATGAATTAATTCTGAGTGCTTACAGAATTATTACTAGGGAGTGGCTGCTGATGTGTTGTGCATATAAGCAGTTTTGATAAATAAATTAATGGACATTGGGGATCTAGTTTTTGATGTGAGGGTGGGGGTGTATGCATGGATTTATAGTATGTTTTAAATTCTGTCAAATACATCAGTATTTGCTTCTTAGGAATAATAATATGAAATATGAAATTAATACGTTACATTGCTTACTAGCATGCCTATAATTAACATATTGGCTGTTAATTAGTACTTATAAAGCACATATTCCACATGACCATATTTTACATCACTAATCAATAATTAAATGTAACAACTACCCTACTAACTATAAATAAGCAGCAAATTATGAATTTATTGGGACAAACGTCATAGTTAATGGTCTGTTAATAGTGAGAATTGGGCCTTAAAATAAAGTTTGACCAATACATCTTATTGACATCATTCTATATTATTTTTATATATCAAATGGCGGGGAAAAAACAACAGCAGAAGCTTCACTCATGCTATTCATGTTGGTTCCATATGGTTTTGAAAACTTAGGTACATTTGGTGTATATATATATATATATATATATAGAAGACCTTAATTTCATCATCAGATTCTTCTGACCCAGGAAGCAGACACTAACTGACATGCACTCACTCTCATATCGTGCTCATATATTTTTTATAGTCTTTTTTTCTCTCAAGCCAAAAAAGAAGTGGGGGGTTTCGACCCCCATTTCATCCCAACCATTCCCCCTCTCCTGAATATCAATGACATCCTCTTTAAAAACATACATATTCTGTGGAATTTACCCTGTTCAGAATGCATAAAGAAAGGCCTGAAATATAGATTTATAGATTTTTGTTCCTCCTCCTCTCCAGGGTGGTGGAAGGTGGCAACGTTAATTTGAAATGCACACAGTCAACATAAAGAAGGAGGTGAAATTATCTCATTCAAAAGATCTCATATCAAAGACACAAGGCTGAATATATTAATTTCAAACTAAATATTTAACTATAATATATTAATAATTCTACAATTTCAATTTCCATAAATATTAGGCCTGCCGAAGAAACAACATGGTTTTTAGTTGAAATCTCAACAGATGGCAAAAAACTTATTAGTATATGAGATGCTATTTTGACTCTCTAATAAAAAGTATATGTCAAATGCTTACAATCACAGTACCTGTTCATAAAGTGCTATGAGGCTTTGAATTCATTAGCATATTAGATGGCTCAAAATAATCACACTATATGAAATAAAATCTCTATCGTAGTCTATCGTCTAAAAATGTAACACTTTTTTAAAGACGCTATCCCATAATCTCTGTCATTTTGTTGTCCATATCTAGAAACGATGGCCACGTTCTACACAAAACCCATTCCTCAGCACAATGGCATATTTGATGTGACACAAATGCCGAGCAAAACTTTTTCCCAAACCTCTACATCTCTGCCTGTCTTATACATTATTCCAGTACAGCAAATCTGTAACATACTTCATCTGAGTCTTCAACCTCCATCCTGATCTGGCAGACACATATTTAAAGTTGAGATGGATGGACCATCGGAGCATACTCATATGTCAGTGTGCCGCTTGTAGCGAGAGGAAATAAATAACGCTAGCATTGAACAGAGCTGGAGACAGAGTGTCAGAGCTGAGCTTGTTCCAGGATAGTAATACTGCGAGGTGTTAAATCAACAGCGGAGAAATATGAGCCCAAGGTTATTGAGTGTCGGGTGAGTGATAGAGACTTCAAGATGTTTGGCCCCAGCAAATCAGGTTGCCATGGAAATTGTATTTTACTTTGCACTTTGCCATCTCCAGCCCCATGGCCATGAGTATATGGAGAGATCTCTGGATTTATACATTTATACACAAATATTGTTACTCAATTCTTTGTCACTGCAACATTTGAGTTTAAGGGCTGACATTAAGCTATTGCTACGTACAACTTTTTCTATCTATCTATCTATCTATCTATCTATCTATCTATCTATCTATCTATCTATCTATCTATCTATCTATCTATCTATCTATCTATCTGTGTCAGTCTGTCTGTTTAGTTCATCTGTCCGTCCATCCGTCCAAGTTTTATGCAAACAGTATAAGTTGTGATCTTCTGTCCATCCTTTCATCCATCCATCCGTCCATTCATCCATCCATCCATCCATCCATCCGTCCGTCAATCCATCCATTCATCCATCCATCCGTCCGTCCATCCATCCATCCATTCGTCCATCCTTCCATCCGTCCATCCATCGATCTGTTCATCCATCCATCCATCCATCCATCCATCCATCCATCCATCCATCCATCCGTCCGTCCATCCGTCCATCCATCCATCCATCCATCCATCCATCCATCCATCCATCCATCCATCCGTCCATTTGTCCATCCATCCATCCATCCATCCATCCATCCATCCATCCGTCCATTTGTCCATCCATCCATCCATCCATCCATCCATCCATCCATCCATCCATCCGTTCTTCCATCCATCCATCCATCCATCCGTTCATCCGTCCATCCATCCGAGAATGTTTGAGATACTATGTAACATTTATTGACCCTAACCTGCAAAAACAGTATAATAAATTATGATTTTCTGTCCATCCATTCATCCATCCAGTTTGTTCATCCATCCAGTTTAATTCAAAGGGTTCAGAGGGAGGAGACTGTTAAATCAACAGTTTTTGAGGCAAAATGTTACAAAAGGGTGGAATATCACCCCTTTAAAAACAGAAAAAGGTAAGGACAGAGGAACAGATATAGTGTTATGGAGAGGGCAAAAGGTGATATCAGAGTTTAGGAGGAACAGCTGCCACCCCTCAAGCAGACACTTTACACAAACCGTTTCAGTAAAACCCCCATCTGTTTAAATGATGGCCAGGAGTGTGTGAGTGCATTTCAACTCATTTTGGCCAAAGGCATGCATGGCTAAAGCAGAATGTATGCATATGTGTTAGTGTGTGAAGATGAGCATGTGTTCTTGAATTTGTGTTTCAGTGACATCATTGTTCTGAGAAAACGTGACAGTGTAACAGTACAGCCTGTTATATTGCACTGCTTTAGAGGTGACCTAACAAGGTTCATTTTAGTTGTTTGGTATTTGAGCATCAACAAAACAAAATCTATTTATCATATGAAATTCAGCACCATGAGCCATTCATTAGTGGTGTTTGCTAAGGCCAAGGTATCAAGGTTTGGATTGTGTTGGAATTTTCCCTATTCACCCTGCTGGGTTCTAAATGTTTGGATAACCATTAAAAATTAACAGTATATTTATATATATTACATATATTGATTAATCATACAGCATTTACAGCTCAGGTGATTGACTCAAATATTTTATTTGTAAAAAATATATAGAGCAATAGAGTCCACTTTGGCTAAGATAAGAATCACTATTATTGCTCAATAGTTAGGGAATTGAATAAACCCTAAAAAGAGCATAAAAATGTACTCAAATGTACAGTAGTTGTTTTGTGTCAGACCAAACTAACTTAACCTAATAAGATCTGAAACAAACAAACAAAAGCAAACACTCACACACACACACACACACACACACACACACATATGTATATGTATATATATATATATATATATATATATATATATATATATATTTGTTTGTTTTTGTGGAAACTGATACATTTCTTTGATTCTTTTATGAAAGTTTAAAAGAACAGTATTCATTTGAAATTAAAGACCATGAGAGTTCAAACTTGCACAGTTCAAGAGATTTAAGAAATCCAATGAAAGCAATGCAGTTTTATTGAGACTCTCAAACAGAGAATCGAGTGAGAATATGATCCATTTCATCTTTTATTTTTATCTCTTAACAACCATAAATGGCAACATTAAACTAGTTGAGCCCAGAGGGCACTTTCAATGCCCCTAAAGAGACCTAACACATCTCTCCATTTTCACTCCAACCATGTCCATTTAACCCACCGACTGTCTCGTTCTATAAAAAAAAAAAATCTACTGGGGCAGTCTACAAGTGTCAGAGCCTCTCTCTCTGTCTTTCTCATGCTCTCACTATGGATTTGAAATAGCCCTATTGCCTCATTTAAGTTGGTAAAATGACATGGTTTCCCGTCGGCTCCAATCTTGAGAGGAGGTGCTGCAGTAGGGGTTTGTATGCGCGCTCATGCATGTGTGTGTGTGTGTGTTTCCAGCAGTGAGGTTCTGGGGCATTAATGACACTGACTCCACATGGGAACCACCAACCATCATCATTTCCATCCTTCCCGTATGTCCTCTTTGCTTCAAGGTCATTTAAAACGACTGACACAAAAAATAAAATACAGACAGGCAGAGTAACACACTATTAGGAACTATGTGTTCTCAAAATTGACTAGTCAGTGGTTTGCCTGAGAGACTAGTTGACTTTAGGTTTTAAGGAAGGCCTGTATAATTATGTTGCTTTCAAATGTTACTCAGTTGGAACCTTTTCATTAGACATGTTCATGAGTTCAAAAATAGCAAGACAAAGCACAAAGGGACAGAACAGAACAGCCCAGAGATTTTTCTTTTTATCTTTTTTAAATAAAAAGCAGACATAAAAAAACAAAACAAAAAACAATGTAGGATGCAACACATGACCAAACATTTGAAAATCTGTTGAAATGTTAACACAAGTCATTTATGAGATTAAATTTATAACATAAAGCATAATAACTGAAATAATCAATAAAGGTATAATAAAGTAGAAATAATGTCATACTTATTATCTCATAATTTCATTCTATTTTTTTAAAAATCTCATATTTGAGTGAGTATATCTTAATGTTGACTTTTCATGGCATATTTATGACTTTGAAAAATTTAACAAAGCATTTTCTTTCTGTGTGTTCCATAGAATAAAATAAAAGTACTATTTTGACTAGATGACCATTGTGGAAAAATATCAATGATGAATAAAGTGTTGAAGATTAATTGAATAACTCGAAAACGTTGAAAATTGTAATTGAAAATCTCTGTGCCCGTGTTTTTGATTTAATTTAATAATTTAGCTGTATTACTATTATGTTACATTTGCAGCAAACTGTAAAGACCGATGCTGTTACTCACACCATCATGTTTGAAACAAAACAAAACAAAAAAGCAAAGCAAAGCAAATAAAACAACAAACAAAATAAACAGAACAAAGCAAAAATATATACAAATATATACATTTTCCATGGAGGTAAATATTTTTAGAAGATGCTGGTTTGTTGCTGGTTCTCTTGGATTTCCTCACATTGCTTTCATTAACAAAGCCTAGATTATTATTGTGATACTGTGATGTTGCACTGCCTTAAAAACTGGCCAATAATTCCATCTTGTTTACTCGCCAAGGCCATTTTTTACTTACACTTGGAGCATTAGAGTTTCTTCACACTCCCCAACAAACACCAAGAGTCTAAACATTCTAGACTTGGATTTAGATGTTGGGACACACAATTATGTTCAAACTAACCCGACAAACGTGAATGCAACAATACAGCAAAACCCCACGACCATTTCTTGTCGTCTTTGAGGCAACATAAGTAGCCTGTTCAATTTGAACTGCTTCTTCCTGAAATGCTTTCAGATCAGTGTCAGTCTCAATTCTGTTTGCTCAGAGGTTTCAAGACTCAAGTCTCAATGAAACATCATCTGAACGCTGCTTCAATTGTTGTTTGTTCTGCACGTCTTTCTTTCTCATTAGCTTTGCTCCGCTCACCTGAAGCCGTGTTACTGCGTCTGTCTGCTGCTAAAAAATTCAATCCCCAAGCCATCATCAATGGGCAGAAAGTGTGCAGTCATTTAGTTAATTAAAATCTGGAGGGCATCAGGCACCGGCGGGCCTTGTACCCCACATTTTGGGTACAGCGTAATTAAGGAGTAGCGCAGACTAAAATGGCTGCTTGCTACCGGGGACTTCCTGCCAATGCTTTTGAATATTCATCAGTAGTGGTTAAAAGGAGGATCAGTGGCTGTTGTTTGTAGGGATGTGCTACCGGCCCCTCAGGGGTCCCATCTCCTTCTACCATCTCTCGCTGTGACAGAAGTGTGGATGGCTGGAAGACTCTCTTTAAAATGATAGATCGTATTACAAGAAACAAACATATACTTTGTGAAAATTGGAGGGTGTGTGCCAATGTATTGGTTTCTAACCTAAAGGCCCTCAAGTGGACAGTCTATCCAACATGGCTCAAGGTTCCTCATCTCTCGCCTTTGAAATGGCTTCGGTATGATAAGAGTGCATAACCATCAAACATGGGCAATTATCTCCAAAATAGACTGCCATGTGTTGGCAGAGCAGGGGAGAGATATACTGGCAGCGTTGTGGTGTTTCTGGCAAGAGGGTGATATACTTGAATAAATTGGAAATAGAATAGGATTGGACAACATCAAATCCCCATCAGATTACAGAGGGAGGAAGAGAAACCACAGCAGTCGTGGTGAGCACATGCTTTTTGAGGATTCTCACACCACAGATTGTATATTAAAAATATGTCCAGAGTTCCAGGAAAGCAAGACAAAATCGTAATTTAGTGCTGATGGAGAGAATAAATGGATCCAGATGGCTCATTGTCTAACTGGATATGAATACAGTTTATTTGGAAAGACAGATAGTCACTGTGAGAGAGAGCAAAAATGCCAAAAACAACAAAATAGCTGGCTGCACCTCTGAATTTACATAGTATGCATACATGTAACATTTTAAGTGAAGCAATGCATGTTCTTAATGAGAAGTTCTTCTCTGGAAGAACTCTCTTTGAACACAATTTTGGGAATAAATTTGTTTAGGTAGTGAGTAGTTTCAGTCTCAGTCTGTGCATAGAGAATTGCTATTTTAATTGTGAAATACAAAATAATTTGCTGTTTAGTAATAGTTAAGAAGGTAGTTGTCAAGTTTAGGTATGGGGTATAAAACAATATGGACATAAGCAACTAGTTAATAGTGACAATTGGTCCATTAAATTAAGTGTCATATTTTAATACTTACCTACAGTGCATCCGGAAATTATTTTTTCCACATTTTGTTATGTTACAGCCTTATTCCAAAATGGATTAAATTAATTATTTTCCTCAAAATTCTACAAACAATACATACAAACAACGTAAAAGAAGTTTGTTTGAAATCTTTGAATGCTGTGAACACTTTCCAGGCGCAATGTAATAGTACCTAATATACTTATAATATGCTGGTTGTCACAGAATGGCCTGTCTCCAGCGTCATCACAATCACTTTCACCCGCACCTGCACCTCATCACCACCATCATCAAGAACCACATACGAGCACTCACCTCAGTTCACCCGGTTGTCCGATCTCATTCCTGCAACGTGGACTCTCTCCCTACGGATTCCTTTCGTTGAGTATTACCTCTGAATTCCTTACCTGTTGATACTGAAGTTCACTACTCACCTCACTATCACTGATTCCACCGATCCTGTAAATAAACTCACTGTGCTTTTACACCTACCTCCGTGTCCGGCAGTTAATGTAACACTGGTTCAATACATTGTAATAAAATAAAAGCCAATTGCTTTTTTTTTTTTTTTTGAAACAGCATACTGTCTTTAGGGTGTATTTTCTCATGTTACAAATGTGTCTTTATATGTGATAACATAGTTATCTTGAGACATTGGAAAAGTGGTCCCTTGCAAGGGGGTCATCATACAGTATTTGGAGGCCCTTAGCATCAAAAACATTGACAACTCCTTTTTAAGCAGTTAAACATTGAGGCTGATAAACCTAAAAAGTTGCTTGTCAGCTAAATGAAAAAATAGCAAATAAATTAATTTATGCATGTGCCTCAGAATGGTAGTTTGCATTAATTCAGTTTACTATCAGCAATCTGGATTGCATGGCATGCTTGTTTGTTCCAACAAACATCTACACGTCTCCAGCATGCACTTGGACATGATAGTGCTGCTAAACACGCTAAAAACACTTCATTTATGTTAGAGGTGTGACAGGCTGCCTGAGCTTGCATTAGTAAACACATGGCACAAGGCTCTGTCATGCCTGCTGAATCTTAACAGTGAATATCCCTATGCTTCACTCAAACTTAAAGTGTCTTTTGCTGCAAATACAAGTTCTACACAGGTTCACATTGGCATAAATAGCCCAGTTAGTGGAGTCTCCTGAGAGAGATTTACTCCTCCGTTTGAACCTCTGAATGTGGCTAGCGGCACACTCAAAGTAAATCAACTGGATCTGTGCTCTGGCATTAAACAATGGATATAAAAAAAACAAAAACAACAAAAAAAACAGCATTTATTTAAAACAGCAATCTTTTGTGCCATTATAAATGTCTGTACTGTCACTTTTGATCAATGTAATGAGTCTTTGGTAAATAAAGATATTTATCTTTATTTAAACAATAAAGCTTCATTTTGTGCTCAGTGACACATTTTTGTGCTGATTTTGATGTTTGTTTTGGATCATTGTCTTGATGGAAGATCCAAACGTGGTCCATTATAAGATTTCTAACAGAGGCAGTCAGGTTTTGATTTTTTATCTATTTGTATTTAATAGAATCCATGATGCCATGTATCTGAGCAAGATGTCCAGGACCTCGGCAGAAAAACAGGCCCACAAAATTATGAATCCAGCAGCATATTTAAATGTGGACATGGGGTACTTTGTTATCCCTGTTTGCACCAAACCCATCTAGTGGGTTTTCTGCCAATCAGCTCTTTTTTAGTTTCATCTGACCATAGAAGCCAGTGCCATTTGAAGTTCCAGTCCTGTTCAACAACTGAATATGCTGGAGTTTATTTTTGGATGAGTCAGGAGGTTTTCTTGAAACCCATTTGAACAACATATGGAGATGTAGGGACTGTTTGAGATATATATATATATATATATATATATATATATATATGCAGGTTCGAGTCTCGGGCCGGCAGGGATTGTAGGTGGGGGGAGTGAATGTCCAGCGCTCTCTCCACCCTCAATACCACGACTGAGGTGCCCTTGAGCAAGGCACCAAACCCCCAACTGCTCCCCGGGCGCCGCAGCATAAATGGCTGCCCACTGCTCCGGGTGTGTGTTCACGGTGTGTGTGTGTTCACTGCTGTGTGTGTGCACTATGGATGGGTTAAATGCAGAGCACGAATTCCGAGTATGGGTCACCATACTTGGCCGTATGTCACTTCACTCATATATATATATATATATTTATATTTTAGGTTTTCAATGCTTTAACTATTTTCTTACAGCCACTTTCTATTTTGTGATGCTCAACAATCTTGCTCTGCACATTAAAACTATATTTTTTGGTTTTACTCCTCGTGATGGATGATTAAGGGAATTTGGCCTTTGTGTTCCTGGAGAAGTCATGGCTGGACAATTTCATGTTCAAAATAACCCTGATGTGCTAATATATATATATATATATATATATATATATATATATATATATATATATATAAAATAGTAAATATGAATATACTTTAGAGATATTTTACTCATAAGATTGTCTAGGGGTGCCTATAATGGTAGCTAACATGCTTTGGAGAAAAACTTTTATTTCATGATGTGAGTTTCCCCCCACTTTAAATTGTTTTACTTCCACGAACGTTTAGAATGTTGTGAATTTTTTGAATGAAAAGGTCAAAAAGATGAATGATGCAGATTTATTTTCACATGTTATTTTCACTTTGCTCATATTTACCAAGCCAATATTAGTGGGCGGCGCAGTAAAAGGCCATTGTTCTTGTGCCTCTTTTGCATCTCTTTCTTGTGTTCTCTATGTCTCTATGTCGCTAACTTTCCATGTTTGAAGATGCATAAAAGTGAATGACAATAGAGGAAAACTGAAGAATTCCAGTGAATGACGCAGTATTCCTCTGGAAAAAAAATAAAAATAATTATATACACATCTTTTTAGGTTTTCTGACCCAAAGACTCAACTCATCTCTGCAGTTCTCCAGCTGTGATTCATGGAGGCTTTGTCTTTGGCCGCTCAAACTCTCCTCCTCACTGTGCATTGGGACGATACAAGATAAAGATAAAGATGCATAAATAATAATATTAGAGGAAAACTGCAGAATTCCAGTGAAATTTCTATATGTGTGTATATAAGTTATAGTTATAAACTTGGATTAAAGAAAAGACTAGTTCTATGGGATTTTTCTCTATTTTTGGACTTTAAAGCCCTATAGTCACACTATGCTTTTATCAATCATTTTTCATCAAAAAACATCTTAAAAACATTGCAAAATATGTTTGCAACTTTCCTCATTCCAACTGCTTTGAGTAAAAAAAGTGTCTGCTAAATAATGAATAAACAAATGGTTTGGAAAGATGTAGTTATGCACAAAATTAGCTTTTTTTTTGTATGACCTATGCCTTTAAAATAAATCTTATATGTAGAGGGCAGAAGAATCAAATGATGCATGGAGAAAAACAAAGAATATTAATGGTGCTGCTTCAAGGAGTTGTCTGTGCATGTGTGTGCATGTGTTTGTCCCTCAGGTTGTTGTGTCTGTCTGTGTTGTATGAGCTGCACATGCAGCATCCCATCTCTCTGGCTGTGCTGAGAGGGATTTGGCTCTCACGCTGCTCCAAAGAGAATCCGCTGTTCCCTCTGCAGGATGCGTCTGTCAGTGGGGAGAAGTGTTATTGCAGATTTGCCCTGCAAGCTCACACCTCAGGTCCTGCTGCTCAGCGGTGTATTTTATTTATTTTTTTATCACATCTGTGTTGGTGGATTTTGCTTCACCTTGTTAATCTTTGTCCTTCAAGAATTTATTTTATTCAATCTCAGTAGGAAACACAGCAGCTGAAATGTAGCTTGAATGCATTTCGAACGTGTCAGTGCATTCTGTGCACAATGAACCTTGTCTTACATGGGACTGTTAAAGAGATCTCCGTGCATCTGTGACGCACCCTGGTGTATTAAGCTAACATTGAACCCGACCCACAACTCTCACAGTGTCCTTTTTCCATACCTGCTGGGAGACATTTGCATCCTGTCTGATTTAATCAATTCTGAGACCCAGCACGCCCTGGTTAGCCACCAGTCGGCCGCCGGGATGGATAACTATACTTCTACAAGTGGACGCTGGGAAAACAAGGGCGTGTGATCACTGGTACATCGCACTGATTAAAAGAGCACCTGCATGTGAGGAAGGGTCCCCAGAATGAGGAGAAATGGCTTAGGGTGAGTGGCATCTGCCTTTTAATACAGGCAAACAGATGGACATTGTGTGGGGGTCCTACGGTGTTGGTTTATAAAGCATTTAGATTTATATTAGCTGCTTTTGAATAGAATCTCATATTTAACAGCCACTGCGAAAATATATCCTTTGGTAAACCGTCTTAGAATGTAAATTAACTTTTTACAAAACAAACAATTTGTGGCAAACGTTCGTAACAAAATCTGACTCACAGTTCATTTAGGTACTGTTGGCTTTGAACAATTCACTCTAGCTGCATCCAAAATTGCATCCTGTCTGAATAGGTATACAACAATTGTTGATACGCTTATTTTGCGACTGCTAAAGAAGCATATGCATATAGCAATGTAACCTTGAGGAAAACAGCTGTATATTTGTAGCAAACATTTGTAGCAATATTTTACACAAAACACAAAAGCTGTGTCTTCAGATTAATAGGCGGCAAATGATTCTTAAGAACCAGTTCTCTTTTTTTTTTAAATGAATCAGTCAAAAGGATTCTCAAAAACTGTCTTGAACTCGCCTGCGAGTTGTGATATGGTCAGGGTTTTTGGTTGTTGTTTGCTAACCTTAGGTTTTAAGTTACTGGTAATAGGTTGTTGCAGATATATCAGTAACAGTTATTTGTTTATTTCAAAATTCAGAATGGACATACATGAAAACTGACTGATAATTCAATGAGGGCATCAGTTGAGCCGATGGATTTGAACAATTTATTAGCTGCATCCAAAATCGCATACTTTTGTCATTAACTACTCACCCTCATGTTGTTCAAAACCAGTAAGTTCATCTTTAGAACACAAATTAAGCAATTTAAGAAATCCAAGAGCTTTCTGATCCTCCATTGACAGCAATGCAACTACCATGTTCAAGGCCCAGAAAGGTAGTAAGGACATCGCTAAAATAGTTAATGATAGTTTTAACGATGTCCATACTATCTTTCTGGTCCTTGAATATTTCAGTTCTAATGAGATTCGGATGCACTACATTCTTAATATTGTTATTTTCTGAGACTTACTGGCTGCTGCATCTGCATCAATGCATATCCTCTCCTGTGGCTTCATGGTAAAGTGTCCATCGGATGCACACTTTGGAATCTCGTAATAGTACTTTTACTTACTGTTTTATGAATACCTACTTTATTTCAGACCTGTTTTTCCCCTACTATAGTGAGTATGTCTGATTAAAACATATGATGTTAACAAAGTTCGGGAGGAGCACGATCAGATAATCGGTCTGGCCCAGGTGGAGCTCGTCAGCTAATCACCTTAACAAGCACAACATGTGTATACACAGTCAACTCACCTCTGTTCCATGACAGTTTTCCAACATCCCACCTCCACCCCAACTCTTCACTCTTAATCTAATTTCATCCCATTCTTGGGATGGGGGTTCACTGGGTTCGGGCTCTATCCCGAGCTCACAACCCTCCCTCCGGACAGCACTCAATCATAGTATACGTATGTTAGTACGAACTCGTGAACTCCTACTCACCCGCAAACTCACCCATGCATTTGTGAATCATTTTGACTGACTCATTAACAATAATTGGCTCATGGTGTTAAAGGTTTTCCTGACTGCTGCCTTTAAACTATTTCAGCAGCAATCTAGAGGCCTTAGAACCTCTCTGATAGTTGGACAGATCATCATAATAATCAATTTTATTGTTATCTTAAAGCCTTTGTTTGCTGTAGATTTTCTGTGGAATCTAATCTGTTTTACTTTGCTGTGGTATTTACTAACAAAAACACCTTACAGCCTTCCAGCCTAAAATTTAAAAATTGTGTGGTCCATTGTTGATTATCAACTTTGTAGCAGCTCGTACTGAAATCACTTTCAAACCAACTTTCTCTTGGCTAATGCAGATAATTTGTTTGGCAAGAATGAATCTTTTGCTAAATCTGCATGGAAATCTTGCCGTCAAGTAAAATTCCTGAATGCATGGATTCCTATTGAAATGACTGGATTTTGGCCACAAAAATTCACAGAACAATGATAAATGTGACTGCACCATAAAGGTTGTTAATTTCCACTGACTGGTCTAGTTTCGTGGTTTAGTTTTGGGCACTTGTTCGCTCAGAAACACCAGCTAGAACTACCTTTTTCCCCTTGTAGCATTATTTGAGTAAGAGATTGCTGGCAGTGCCATGGTGCTAAATTGTAAGAGTTATGACAATAGTGTTTCAGCGAGATGCAGCTGTTTTCATAGCCCTGCTCGTCAACCACCTCCTCTTACGACCAGCTGTCACGACGTTTGGCTCATGATGAATGAACACTGTCTACATGATGAAGTCTTCCTGGGAGGTCGTTCTCAGAAATATCCTCTCGGCCTGGCTCGTGATACTTTCCGTCATAACAAAAACACACCGGATCGACCAGCGGCCTGCTAGCGGCGAGGTTTTCTGGTTAATTAATCACATGGGAGACAATTAATTAAGGACTAATTTCACTTTAATGATTACTATCAAATTACTCTTTACATTGGATGGTGTGTAAGTACATGTTGAGAACATATTCATTTCTGCAGCCTTCCAGACTCACAGAGGTTATGAATTAATAGATTCATTTATTTATTAGTGTCTGGTACTTATGGTATTCATTAGGGTCTGTTGAGCACAAGCAGAGGAACATACCTCAAGAGTTAAGTGAAGTTAGTGAGAGGTTAAATTATGCTGTGCCTTTGTGGATGGTTGGCAATTTATCAAACCCTTTTTCTAAAGAGACAGCCAGATGTCAATGAATATTTGTAATCTACTCTCTGAGAGATCACCAAAAAATGTTTTATACAGATTATTATTAGTAGTAGTAGTATTTTATTAGGTTATTTTTTTTTATTTATTTTTTTATGTTTTACTTGAAGTTAAATCACTTCAGTGCTTAAAATCTTTTTCATTGCAGATGAGGCCTTTGTCGAGAACTTTTTATTTTATTTTCCGATGAAAAATTAATATCATCCTTTGAGAATACTGCCCTGATAATTTCTCTTTATATTGAAGAAAATTCCAGAGAGCATAAGAATGGAGCCACACTGTTTAATTTGACTATCTTGTTGCACTTTGTGTAATGGATTGAATTCTAATGCATTGAGAAATATTATATGGAAAAATGAACTCTCACGTATTTCTTTAGTTAAGAACATCTGGTTATGACTGACTCAGAAACCAGTACGCTGGAGAATTAGATCTGTAACTTATTTATTTATTTATTTTTACTTGATTTTTTTTGGACTGGGAATTTTTATGATACTCAATCATGGCTCAGTCTATGGATCCTTTAGAGGAAGAAGAAAATAAAAGACACAAGCTTTTAATACGATTGCAGGGAGCTACATTTACTCAGTGGAGATGCCAGTTACACTGAATGTTTCTTTAAGGACTGTTAAAGGATATTAATTGAATTTGGGCTAATGCACAGATAATCTGCACCTCATTATAATACACCTTATATAAAAATAACAATGATTAAACATCTGCTTTGTTACAATTACCTCCACTTGTATGAAGCAAAAATGCCTTGCAGCAAGGATTTCAGACCCTGCTTGGTATGTCCCAAATGATATATCATGAATAATCAAGATCATTATCTCTGCCACCAACAGTGTTTTTCCAGTGTAATTGCCATTAAAAAAAAGCATCCTTTTAATTGGACCCCGAATTACAAGGGGGAGCAAATGCTCACTAATATCCTAAAAAAAGGAAAGAAAGAGAATAGAAATGCATTTTGTAATGAAGAGGAGTTTTAATAAAGACACTAATTAATAAATTAATTAATTAATTAATTAATTAATAAAAAATAAAAAAACTTTTACCGTATAGCTTTTTTTTACCCCTGTTCAAATAACTTTTTATTTTCATTTTAGGATAATGGCAGTTGATTACCAAATAGTTAAAGTATAAATTTTGATGTCTTTTTCACACATTGCACAAGTGCAAGGTTTAACAGAGTAAAACACAGAAAGTGTATAGTGCTTGGAAAAATCATTTTCCGTCTCCTTTATGGACCAGAGGGCTCGAGCAATCCCAAAGCCATAAAGCACTGTAAATCCCAGTTTAACGTTAGTGTATAATCTATAATGATATTAGTGAGCTCTGCTCTGATAGTAAATACCAAGGTGAGTTGCTGGGCTCATGATGAATTGCCATTCGAGTCACTGCTGACAAATAAACTCCCGTTGATAGAGAGATGCATCCGAGGTCAAGTTGTTTTCAAATTGCAAAAAACTAGACCTTAAACTGCTATTTATTTACACTTGTGTAAATGTATAGATGTGTTTTGTGAATGCTGTATACAAACTGTTACAACATTTGTGTTGACCTCCGTTTGTTTCCATGCAATTTGAGAAACACCTTTTATTTTGTAGCCTGCCAATCAAATACATGAGAAGTTTAAGACTTATACTCTTAATTGAGACTAGTCTTTTGAATCAACCATTGAAAATTTAAGTCAAAAACGTCTCAATAACTAGTGTTGCTACACTGAAAATAAGTGTGAGAAAGCCATTTTACACTCACAAGGTTTTGACAACTGGACATACAATAAAAAAATTTACTAATTAAAAAATTAAATTAAATTAAATTAAATAAATGACCTCAGCGGAGCTGTTGTAACTTGATTTCAACACACCTGTAGGCTTAATTTATTCCTAAAGTCATTATATAGTATTTAGGGTGGTGTTTAGAGCCCTCAATCTTGCATAGAAGCCAAATGCCTTTATTATACTCAAGGATTATAATGAGCAGGCAAACACCAGTTTTTTTTTTTTTTAACAATGCAAAGCCTCTCCCTGTGATTTTTATTATTACTATTATTATTATTATTATTATTCACTTTGCGATACATCTTTCCCACACTACTGGCCCTTACATCTACGCTGCCCATTAATAAAGGCAAAGGCCAGAGAGATGTATGTGTGGGACTGTGTATGAAGGGTGTAAAAGCAAAGAGTTTTCTCGCTCATATTTTCTTGAATTAAAATGTACCAGCGGTGTTGTGTGTGTGCGGTACACCTACACTGTACGATCCTTTCCTAATCATAATCACAGTGTTCTTCCCTCATTTGGGCAGGGGGGTTGTAAACGCATGCACTGCCTCTCTGATGTTCCCAAAGATGTTTGCTATTGTGCCAGGAACAAAGAATCAGCTCTTCTGGGAATAGGTAGGCTAACTTTTCCTCTGTTCTTGGTGGGCCTTTGAAAAACTGTTTGTTGGGGAAGGGGTGTCCTTTGTTTCAACGTCTGCACCATCAGCACTGAATTTAATTATCGCTGCGTTTTCTTTTTTTTTTCTTAATTTGAAAAGCCCTGATCTTAAATGGAATAGAAATTTACAGTATTAACCCATAAGAACCCGGACCAATTTTTCCTCATAGGAAAATTATGGGGCATATACAACAAACCAAATGGACCACTTATAACATGTTTCTGCAGTTGTTTTTGAAATACAACCCCTCCTTGTGAAAGATCTGTAATGTTACGTATATGACACATTGGGGCGTTTGTGATACATTTTTCATGTTACATATATGTTACATTGGGTGTTTATTTCTTAATTGAAAAAAATTAATTTTATATATTTTTTTTGCTAAATAGCTATTTTTTCTGTTTATTTACTTTTCCACAACATATATCAAAATGATTACTTTTCTGGGAAGATAAAACAAAAACCTTTTTCAGAAGAAATACAGTTTTCGTATTTTATTTGCTTTGCCACAACATATTTCAAAACCACATAACTGTGACCATTAAGTTTTACAACAACTGTTTATAACATATCAAAATTATACCTTTTCAGGTATATGGTTTAACCAGAAATAAAGTTTTAGATTTTTTTTTTCACAACTCGAAAATGTGCGAAATGAATAAAAATAAACAACTACCTCACACTGGAGGTCAACATGTTAAACGTGCACGTAGATTAGTTAAAATATGCTTTGAAATGAGCAGCAGAAAATATAACACTAAAATAACTGAATCAGCTAAATTAATTGAACAGCTCATTACCATTTTTCTTAAAGGGATAGTTCACCCAAAAATGAAAATTTGATGTTTATCTGCTTACCGCAAGGGCATCAAAGATGTAGGTGACTTTGTTTCTTTAGTAGAACACAAATAAAGATTTTTAACTCAAACCTTTGCAGTCTGTCAGTCATATAATTGCAGTCAATGGGACTCACAGCTTTGAGAGAGAAAAAAAAACATACACAGACAAAACCAAATTAAACCCTGTGGCTCCTGATGATATCCGTGCGGTGGATCAGAGGTAAAAAATATATAAATACTGTTCAGTTTCTTACACAGACCGATCGTTTTGTGTCTTTAGACCTCAGTGTATCGTCACGAGCCGCAGGGTTTAATTTGGTTTTGTCTGTGTATGTTTTTTCTCTCTCAAAGCCGTGAGTACCATTGGCTTGACATTATATGACTGACAGACTGCAACGGGTTGAGTTAAAAATCTTTGTGTGGCATGCGTTATAGCTGCGAGTTGTGACGTCAGTAATTAGCGCCGTGCTACGTACAAACATAATCGTCACACACCAATAGCGACACTGTCAAGGACTGTGTCCAGCAGTTCTCGGCAGTACTGAAGTCGACCAAGGCCGTCCAACACATCTTGCCCCGGCGTGATGCAGCCACCGCTCTGCCACAGGGCCTAGCCCCAGTCTGCTGGTCGCCTCCTCGCTCTCGCCTCTCTTGCCAGCAGCCAGAGATTGTGGTTAGGAGATGTGATGCCTCTCCATGCATCTCTGGCCACTCGCACGGCTATGCGATTCAGTTCGCCAGGCGACCTCCCAAGCTCAGCGGCGCTCTCGAGACTTTGGTGGCAGTCTGAGACGCACTTGTCTTGCCTTGCTCGACACATACCGTTCCTACGGTTCGCGTTTGAGAGGCGGGCATGGCAGTACAGGGTCCTCCCCTTCGGCCTCTCCCTGTCCCCCCGTGTCTTTACATAAGTCACGGAGGGCGCCCTTGCCCCATTACGGGAAGTGGGCATCAGGATCCTCAACTATCTCGATGACTGGCTCATCCTGGCCCGGACGCGAGAACAGTTGTGCGGTCAAAGGGACCTGTTGCTCCGGCACCTCAGCCAGTTGGGGCTTCGGGTCAACTGGGAAAAGAACAAGCTCTCCCCTGTGCAGAGAATCTCTTTTCTCGGTGTGGAGTTAGACTCTGTGAGTATGACGGAACATCTCACGGACGAGCGCGCCCAATCAGTGCTGAGTTCCTTCAGAGGCAGGACGGTGGTTCTGCTGAAACAGTTTCAGAGGCTCCTGGGGCATATGGCATCCGCAGCCACAGTCACGCCGCTCAGGTTGCTTCATATAGACCACTTCAGCACTGGTTACACTCACGAGTCCTGAGATGGGCATGGCACCGCGGTACACATCATGTGACCATCATGCAATTATGTCGCCGCTCTTTCAGCCCCTGGATGGACCTTGCTTTTCTATGGGTCGGGGTGCCCTTAGAACAAGTGTCCTGGCATATTGTTGTCACAAAAGATGCCTCCAGCATGGGCTGGGGCGCTACATGCAACGGCCAGGCAGCCTCGGGGCTCTTTACAGGGCCTCGACTGCTTTGGCACATCAACTGCCTAGAGCTGCTGGCAGTGCATCTGGCCTTGAGGCAGTTCCAACCACTGCTGTTAGGCAAGCATGTGTTGGTCTGTATGGATAACACTGCAGCTGTTTCGTACATCAACCGTCAGGGAGGTCTACGATCACGCTGCATGTCACCTGCCATCTCCTCTGGAGTCAGACACAACTCAAATCGCTGCGCGCCATCCATATTCCGGGTGAGCTCAATCGTGCAGCTGACGTGCTCTCACGACAGCTCATGTTCCCCGGAGAATGGCGACTTGAGATCGTCCCGAGACGATCCGGCTGATTTGGAGTCGATTCGGGGAAGCTCAGGTAGGCCTGTTTGCTTCCTGCAAGTCCTCCCACTGACTCTGCGCAAGTATGCGTTTCCCCCAGTGAGCCTGCTCGCACAGACTCTGTGCAAGGTCAGGGAGGACAAAGAGCAGGTCTTGTTGGTTGCGCCATATTGGCCCACCAGGACCTGGTTTCCGGAACTCATGCTCCTCGCGACAGCCCCTCCTTGGCGCATTCCTCTGAGGAAGGACCTCCTCATATGGCACCCGCATCCAGATCTGTGGAACCTCCATGTGTGGCTCCTGGATGGGACGCGGCAGACTTCAGTGGCCTGCTACAGGCTGTGGTGGACACCATCACCCAGGCTAGAGCTCCTTCGACTAGGCAAGCTTATTCACTGAAGTGAAGTCTGTTCAAGAAGACCCCCGAAGATGCACGATTGGAGTAGTGCTTTCTTTCCTGCAAGAGAGGTTGGAGCGCAGGCTGTCGCCCTCGACCTTGAAAGTGCATGTGGCTGCTATTGCGGCCCATCACGATGCAGTGGACGGCCGGTCCCTGGGAAAGCACAATCTCATTGTGAGGTTCCTGAGGGGTTCCAGGAGGTTAAATCCTCCTAGGTCACCCTTGGTGCCCTCCTGGGATCTCTCTATCGTCCTTGCTGGACTTCAGAGGGGTCCCTTTGAGCCGCTGGATTCAGTTGAGCTGAAGTTCCTGTCTGCTAAGACAGCACTCCTGACCGCGCTCACTTCCATCAAGAGGGTCGGGGACCTCCAAGCATTTTCGGTAAGCGAAGAGTGCCTTGTGTTCGGGCCGGCCTACTCTCACGTTGTCCTGAGACCCTGGCCTGGATACGTGCCTAAGGTTCCCACCACTCCCTTCCACAATCAGGTGGTGAACCTGCAAGCACTGCCCTCGGAGGAGGCAGACCCAGCCTTGGCGTTGCTGTGTCCCATAAGAGCGCTGCGCATATACGTGGACCGCGCCCGGAGCTTCAGAAGCTTTCAGCAGCTCTTTGTCTGCCATGAAGTTCAGCAGAAAGGGAAGGCTGTCTCCAAGCAGAGGTTGGCCCACTGGATAATGGATGCCATCGCCTTGGCTTACCAATCTCTTTGGCAGACATCTGTAGAGCTGCGGGCTGGGCAACACCGAACACCTTCGCAAGATTTTACAGTCTCCGCGTTGAGCCAGTTTCTTCCCGTGTGTTGGGAAACAGCCGTCCGGGGAACTGAACTGGAGGAGGAAAAAGGCGTTCGTATCCCCGGGTGAGGGGTAATGGCGCAGCAAGTGTGACACCGGCCAACTCTTTCCGCCATTACCCCTCACCCGGGGATACGAACGCCTTTTTCCTCCTCCAGTTCAGTTCCCCGGACGGCGAACCCTGGTGGAGTTCCTCCAGCACCCCCGGCAGTCAGACTGGGCAGAGCAGTCTGACGCCAGGCCCAGTACTGGTGTTAGCTTGCCCGGGTCTCCGGTCAGCCCCTGGACTGGGCTAGGTGTCCATATGGCTTGATTCCCTTCGGGTAATCCCATATGTGTATTCTTCCACGGTAAGGTTTCCCTCTCTGTAAACCTGTGTCTCCCTTTGACAGAGTACTCTGTGAGGCTCTGCTGGCAGCCCTCCTCCCTACACCTAGGTAGGATCTGCCACAGAGTCCAGTCATATGTAGCACTGCCCTAGGCCTGGGTCAGTCCATATCAGTGTCTCCACATGTCACCTCCGATGTGGCCTCCGTAGCGCCCTTCTCCGGAAGGCCCGCTTCCCCGTCATTACTGCCAAGCTGTAACAGCAAATAGGAAAGACTTGAAGCTATCTTTCATTGAAGGTCGAAACCCCTTCCGATTTCTTTGGGGAAAGGAACAGCGGCTTGGCCATCACCTGCAGTGATGTACTTACCTCTGGTCCCTGCAGATACCAAGGTCAGCTAATTTGCGCTGGGGAAATGGGAAGGTTGCGACCTTTAGCATAACATTTGTCTGACACGCGCTAGCTTGTCAACATCTGCATGCCACAAGGTTGTGACGGGGTTCAGGTTGTGGTGCTTTCCATAGACCCCTAATGTCATCAGGACATATCTGGTAGTGACCGACAGATAGGGAACGTCTCGGTTACGTACGTAACCCTCGTTCCCTGATGGAGGGAACGGAGACGTTATGTCCTCATGCCATAATCTTGAATCATCGCTGGTTGCCAGGGACATGTTCTCGGCTCCTCAGCGGAAAACCTGATGAGTGACTGAGGGGAGTGGCTCAGGTATGCAAAATCCACTAGCCAATTTCATTGGCGTTTTCTCTTATCAGAGGTGATCGGGGCTCCCAGGTAAATCCCCTAATGTCGTCACGACATAACGTCTCCATTCCCTCCATCAGGGAACAAGGGTTACGTACGTAACCGAGACGTTCTCTCTCTAGCTCTCTGCTTGGTACGTATGTTGGCTTCGATTTTTGGTTATGTTGTAGTGTTTCAATATTTGGCAAAGTGAATGACTTTTAGCCTGGTTTTATGGTACACGAACGTGGACCGATGATGATTCCTTTTAAACGGAGCGTTTGAATGCTTTGACTATGTTCCGAGTCCCGCAACGACTTGCTGGTAAGTGGAGAATGTTTGACCGTCTTAAGTCTGGGTGAATAGTTTATTATGGCGCTTAATTTTTTTAATTGGTTGTTTGTATACATTTCAGGAGTGCGGCTTTTCTGCCGCGACTGTGCCGCTGCTTTGTTCCTCTGAAAATGGCATAAGTTGACCTTTGCTCATAAATCTGGACATCTTGGAACTTTAATTGGACTATACAATCTACAATCAAATTCCTGCACAAATGGCAGCACAACCACAACTAAAAGTATCCAGCCTTTCTTTCAGTCTGAAATGCTAGTCTTTGAACATGTATTTAAGTCCAGGTCTCAAAGTCCTGCAATAAACTCCCGCCCCAGGTTGAACCCAAACAGGATCCTTCTCCCAGAATGCCTCTCCCCACCAGGACGCAGCTGGAGAGAGGAGATAAGAGAGGCATGCAGGGGTCCCTGGCCCTCCGTCATATCACTGAAGGGAGGAGAAAGGGCAATTAAGGGGGAGACAGAGAGACAGGGGAGAGAGGAAAAGTCAGAATTGGAGACCTATAGCATTCATTAGCACTGACTGTAAAATGTGCCTATTTTTTCACCTCTCCAATTAATAGCTTCACTTCCTCTGTGTGAAAATCAGTTTTGCCCACCAAGAAAGACAAGGCTTAGTTTGACTGTGCATAAAGTTACAGTCTCTATTGCAGTATATAAAAGAACAAGATACCTACTTTCTCTGTTCATTGCTTTGCATAGCAGTAATTCATCAAACATTCTGCTTTTTGAAGTTGGGAACAGGCTGTTTAAAATAGTTTGCAGTGTTGTTTTGTAAAACGGGCATGGTTGAGTAGTTGTAAGGGATGTGGGTTAAAGCATGATCAGCGTATTGTCTCTCAGGCTGTAGTGAGTCTTAATTAAAGTGCAGTGCTTCAGTAAGTTACAATCAATAAAGCATGGCTGAATAAACTCTATTGCCTTGCGAAGCTGAAAGGTACACATCAAAGAAAACATGAACAAATGAATGAAAAAGAGAAATCGGTTAATCAGCCACATGCATTTAAGCCACCAGTAAACAAACGCCATCCTGTATGTTTGTATTGATACCAGTATATCTTGCTAATTATTATAAATTGATACTTTCAGCTCTGGATGCTGATTGGTCAATACATGGTACTGAAATACTGAAATACATGGTATAGCAACGTTGTATAGTACGTATAAAATGTTAACCTTAAGAGGTGTACATGTTAGAAACTAGGACTGCAGCTAGTGAATTTGCTTGAGAAAGTATGTGAGGACATGGTACATTATGCTCTTTAACTGTGATTATATTCAAAATATAGCATGTCTAATTTTTCCTTATTGCTTAAAAATGTTCAGTTTGCCATTTTTAAAAATGCATTTGCCTGATATTTGGTCAATAAACATATTTACAACCTTGACTGTACACTGCTGTTTAAAAGTTTGAACACAGCTATTTTCATCCATCCATTCATTCATTAATTAATTAGTTCATAGAAATTAATACTTTAGCAAGGATGTGTTGAATTCACAGTGGCATGCTTCTGGATGCTTCTTCCTAAATTATAAAAGCAGTTATACATTTCCATGCATGGAAACACATTTACAATGATATTAACTATTATAAAGGTAATAAAAAAAATAAAAATAAAAAAAAGATTTAATTTTAAAATAATGCAAGGATGCAATACATTGAGCTAAAGTGACAGTAAAGAAATCAAAATTTTACAAAAGATTTAAATGCTTTTTTTTTCATTTTTTTTATCAAAGAATCCTGAAAAGGAATGTATCTCAATTTCAACAAAAAAATATTAAGCAGCACAACTATTTTCAGCATCAATGACAATAATAAATATTTATTGAGCAGCAAATCAGCATATTAGAATGATTTCTGAAGGATCATGTGACACTGAAGACTGGAGTAATGGCTGCTAAAAATTCAGCTTCCCATCACAGGAATTTTCCATGTTAAATATTACATTTTAAAATAACAGAAAACAGTTGTTTTAAATTGTAATAATATTTCACAATAATACTGTTTTTTTATTGTATTTTTTTCACACAAATATAGACATGGTTAGCATAAGGGTCTTCTTTCAAAAGCATTAAATTATCAGCTTTCAAAAGCATGCTTATCAGCTTGAAATTCACATTAACTACCGTTTAAAAGTTTAAAGTCATTCCTGTAAGCATTGTACAAATTTGCGCAGGCTACTGAAAATGAACAATGACAACTGAATGAACAGGTCTTCAACATTTACGAAAATGTGTTTCACTCTTGCAGCGCATATACAATGTATGGCATTGAGTCTGTTTCTTTAGATATGTTTAGTGGTTTGTGAATGATTCGCCATGACAGCTGCTAGATAGTGCAAGCTAGTCGACGGCACACAGAGGGAAGCATCGTTTTACAAAGTTTTTACAGCTGACTTTACACAGCAGCTCTATTGACTGAGAGTGAAGAGAACAGCGAACAGGGACTCATTTCTGACTCCTGATTACAGCTGTTTTGTGACACCTCAGAGAGTGATGTGGTGGACGCTTTAAACCTCCATAAATATTCAGGGCAAGTTTACAGTGCATGCTGAAGTGCAGGCGTAAAATCAAGCTTTAATGACCCCTCACTAGTGCCTGAATGGATTTCTTTTTCAACCTCTGCTGAGTTGGCTTCACGTGGGGGAATTGGAGTATCTTAGCTTTCTATTTCATTACTGGGGCGGACTGTCTATGGGGAGAACAGGGACTTTTCCTGACGGGAAGGCTGACTTGTGGTTGAAATGAATTTATATACATTGTAAAAAGCAAATTGTCAAAGATTTATAAGGGAAAAAAATCAGACATCCCCAAGCCGGGTCATTTGTGCAACAGTAGCAGATTCTGGCATAGGTGAAATTACAGCCTCTCAACATTCATATGGTGCTTCCCTGTACACGTCAGATAAGTTAAGTGCTTCACTTTTGTGACAGACCAGCCTTATGTTTTGACTGTGTTTCTTACTAAAATGATTGGTGTCCTAGTAGGGAACTGTATCTGAACATCTCTAACTGGGGTCTTGGAACCATAAGGGTCTGAGGTTTTATAAAATCTATTTTTAAGACTGTAAAAATACAAACATTTTATTTTTAAATGAACTTATTCCTGAAGTATGTTTAAAGTAATAATATGTAACAAATTAAGACATTTAGTAAATATGATATTCTTACTTGTTGCTACATTTTGCTTTCCAAAGACTAGTAGGTAATTATAATGGGTCTCATAACAATTATTTCATGTTACATTCTTTTATAGCATAAAATATCTATGCATACATTTAAATTATTTGCTTTAATATAATACCAACAAAAGCATTAACAGTATTTAATTACAATTTAAATGGATTGTTTAAAAAAAAGTTTGTTTGTTTGTTTGTTTATTGATTGATTGATTGATTGAGACATTTTTAATCTCCAAGGATGGATTAAACTACCCAAAAATGAAAATTAATCTGAAATCTTAAATAAAAATAAAAATAAACAAATGAATAAAACAAAAAAAATAAATTTAAACAGATTCTGCTTTCTGTTGAACTTTTAATTTTAATATATTTTAATAATTTCAATGCCACACACACACACACACACATACCATATATATGCACACAACTTTTCAACATTGAAAATAAGATGATTTTAGCAGAGCAGTCCACATCCTCTCAGTCTTGTGCTTCTCTTTTTGTTATGAAGATTCATGGTTTCTCCAATCACTCCCAGATTGCATCAATGCCAGTTTTAAAACGCTCCCATCTTCTTGCACCTGCTTTAATTCTCCATTGTGATCACAGCCTCCCACTGTTTTATTGACTATCACACTAATTATGGCTGCATAAACAAAGTCCTTAAAGTTACCGTGAAGAAGTTTCAGTTGACTGGACTGAAAAGGGAAAGGGAGGACTCTTCTTTTCCTTGGAGCGTGAAGGGAAGGCAGCTGGAGGGTAGGGATGTGTCTTTCCCCTGCCAGGTACACCATCCTACTGATCATAGATCATTGATCACGGTCGTCAATATCTCCCATCCTTCTTGCATATCAATGCTCTCTTCCATCTCTGGATTAGGATGAATGGCCTCTTTTCTTCCTCAACTGGGCATCCATTGATTTAGGATGGCATATCGGGATGTTCATGTAATTAGGCTTCCAACTTCTCTCTGTGTGATGGTCTGGCTGGGTCTAGTTTATCACCATTTATATCACTGTCCTTGCACACAAAGCTGGCAATACACCAAGAATTGAAATACAATAAAACCCCAGTATGAGAAAGACAGCGCTGTGGTGCATAGTTCAACATATGCTGCAATTTTAATGTCATTATTAGTGAGAGCTTGAAATTCACTTGTGTACATATGACCTAGTAATTACCATGACATGGTTAATAAAGACTTTTCAGCTCATATTATTTTTAAGTTAATATTATTATATTAAATTTGTTAATTCTTGCTCAGATCTAAAAAGCTTTCATGATATTTAATTCTGTTTTGAACTACTGTGAACAGAAAACACTGGATTGACTGTGTTTGCTATTTGTAGGTGGTTTGGTGCTGCTACTGAATCAACAGCATCATGGCTAAAAAATGATGTGAGCTTGCAGTCTAAAATGAATGCAATGAAAGAAAAACACTGGGCACCACAAAGTAATATAAAGATAGTAGATAGATAGCACATGTTTTATATAGAGTTAGTTATGAACTCTGGAGTTTCTGTTTGAATCTGTTTATAGGGCAATATGATTTACGCCATGCAGAAAACATGGACTGAATCGAGTCTGAATGCATACTGAAGCGCGCGTGATGCTCACAGTGTTTTCAGCATCTGCCGCCTCAATATATGAGTACATGAACACATGAACATTAAAATCTCCAGAACTGCTCTGAGAGTCACTTCATAAGCACTTGACCTTTTCTTTTGAGGGGAAAAAAAAACTATTGTAAAATCATATAACAGAAACTTAAAAGGTCTTCACAGCAATCCATCAAAATAAAAGTTTGGTTTAACTTGAAAAAACTGTGACAGAAATATATTACTTAATGTAATGATACTACTACTACACTGAACAAAATTATAAACTCAGCACTTTTGTTTTTGCCCCCATTTTTCATGAGCTGAAGTCAGAAGATCTAAGACTTTTTCTATGCACACAAAAGGCCTGTTTCTCTCAAATATTGTTCACAAATCTGTCTAAATCTGTGTTAGTGAGCACTTCTCCTGAGATAATCCATCCACCTCACAGGTGTGGCATATCAAGATGCTGATTAGACAGCATGATTATTGCACAGGTGTGCTTTAGGCTGGCCACAATAAAAGGCCACTCTAAAATGTGCAGTTTTACTGTATTGGGGGGATCCGGGGGGGTCCGAAAATCAGTCAGTATCTGGTGGGACCACTATTTTCCTCACGCAGTGCAACACATGCTGTGTGATAAAACTGCACATTTTAGAGTGGCCTTTTATTGTGGCCAGTCTAAGGCACAACTGTGCAATAATCATGCTGTTTAATCAGCATCTTGATATGCCACACCTGTGAGGTGGATGGATTATCTCGGCAAAGGAGAAGTGCTCACTAACACAGATTTAGACAGATTTGTGAACAATATTTGAGAGAAATAGGCCTTTTGTGTACATAGAAAAAGTCTTAGATCTTTGAGTTCAGCGCATGAAAAATGGGAGCAAAAGTGTTGGGTTTATAATTTTGTTCAGTGTATTATTATTGATAAATATTTACCAAAAAATGTAAATACACAAAACAGTATTTTTGAAAAATAAATAAGTAAATCAAATAATAATATATATTTTTAATAAAATCAATTAATTAGAGATGTTTTTGATTATTAAAAATGGAATGAAACCATTAAAATGGAATCTATAAAATTTAATTATGTAATAAATTGTGTAAGTTTCATGATTTCAACTAATTAGACATGCTTTTTGATGATGATGATTATTATTATTATTATTATTATTATTATCATCATCACCATCATTATTATAATTATTTAACCATTAACCAAAAATGAAAAATGGAGGGAAAAAAAAATATTTTCGGAAAAAAACAAAAAAATAAAACTTTCATTGGGCCCTTTATTTACTCACTAAATCAATAGGAGCAGTTACTGAACTACTGAAACATCTGACTGAATCACTGATCCACAAGTCATTACTTTCAGTTATGTTTGAAAATATATATATTCAGAACCCTGTTTTGTAACAATAAAGTGTATTTTCCCAAATCAACCAGTTTTAAATAAATAAATAAATATTGTGAAGTAAGTTCAACATGATAATCAATATTATTATTATATATATATATATATATGTATATGTGTGTGTGTGTGTGTGTGTGTGTTGCTACAGTAATCAAAGCATGTATAAAACAAATACCAAATACTCGACTGTATATCAGATCATGGTCCTCTTCTATGAGCTGCCTTATGTTGTTTGCTGATATACTGTTGAATATATGCTATCACTATCATACCTTGTAAGACCAGTATGTATGTATATGTGTGTGTATAAATGTATTTGTTTATTAAGATAAATTCTTCTTAGATATAAAATTATTTTTATTTCAATTTTATATGGGAAAATCATAATGTTCCAATTTAGAATGCTCTGGTAAAAGCAACATTTAAAATAAAGTCACATGATCACTGACATAATGAAGCATTTAATATCAGCAAACTTGCCTGTCTCCTCCAGAGGGAATGCGGGATTAAATGGGGTCAGTGGCCCCCCTCACCTGGTTGGCACGTGTAGGGGACGTCAGAGACTAAAAGCTCATGAGGGAAAAGACAGAAAGACCAAGAAGGGGTGTTGGGGGGTTGACCTTGTACACGGAGGGGCGTCAGGGCCGACCAGCCAACCATCTGTCTGAGTTGCAGAGGGGCTGACCTGCCATGATTGTCTGACTGAGAGGTCAAAAGGATGAGATGATGTGATCGGAAAGTAGAAATGTAGAAAAAAAAGTGTAGACAAAGTTGATTAGGCTGTCATAGAATTAAATAGTCTAAATCCATATTTTTTTCTCAATGGTGAATCCATTACCTAAGTCCAGAGGTATATCTGTAATTTTTCTAATATGAGGCACAAAGGCAATTTGTGGAAGTTTGTCTAACCTTTAATCATCTTGAATGTCACCATTGAGCACAAAATGGCACACATAAAATGTTCTCCACAATTGTTTTCACTAGCAGACAAAATAGGGGACTAATGCATGACCATTTAAAGCTGTAAATGGGTTATAAGTGCAACCCATTGCTGTCTACAAGCACTTCGCTCTAACAAAAAGGATTGCTATTCTCACCAATTTAGTATTCTTTTTTTAAGAATGTCTTTTTTTTTTTAAAGAGAAGGTTGCAAGAATGTGCAATGACTTGAACAACCATGAAAGAAAGACATCTGAATTCTATCTATCTATCTATCTATCTATCTATCTATCTATCTATCTATCTATCTATCTATCTATCTATCTATCTATCTATCTATCTATCTATCTATCTATCTATCTATCTATCTATCTAGGGTATGGGATTAAATGAGTAAAGACTAAATGAGGGAACTTAACAAATTCAGTATATTTTCCATCATTCATTTACAAGAGGAAGACTTTATGGCAGGGTGCAATACAGACGGTGTTCCAGACAGCCGCTAATTTGTAAGGACGTGCTCTTTGTGAGTCTGTCCACACCTCTGGTCCATCCAAACTCATATTTCATTCTTTGTCAGTCTGCTCTTGTCAGACGAGAGTAATTTCACTCTAGGTTGAGCGAGACTTGTCACTTATGTGGGACTGACACTGATATAGAGCCGACCTTTGACCATGTGCGCTTGTGTCTCATTATCACCTGCTCCTCATCTGGGATCACAAACGGCCCAGCCCGTTCTCACATGCTGTCCCACCATGGACTTCTGGACACTTTGGGAGAGAATGCACAGCTGTACTGTGACTTGAGGATCAAGGATTTTTGAGTGATTCCTTTGAAAAGAAATCATGCAAATGTGTTCATTTTCCTTCACCATGTAGAAGGGTCATTCCTGTTCTGCTGTATGCTAATAGAGTACCCTCCCACTTTTTCAACAACCTTTGTTCTCGAAGTATTCTTCACTATCTTAAAAAAAAAGTCTTCGGTTACATAAAATGACATGAACCAAACCAACCATCTCCGAGGTTACACACACACACACACACACACACACACATATATATATATATATATATATATATATATAGATATATACATATAGATATATTTATTTTGTCTATAAGATATTGTTCAGAAGCAATTCCCCTATGGAGAACACAAATAGAAATATCATTTTAAGTACCAGACTGTTGCAATCTGTAGTTTCTCATGATTTTTTGTTGTTGTTTTTTTATGTCATTTCCTAAAGGATGATGTCATCATTAGTTAGTTAAATAAATATTACAAAAATACTATATAAGATAGAATGTGATCTTGAGGTGTAAGTTTGTTATCAATACTGAGTCTCATCCTCAAGCCCTCATTCTGATTTGATTCAGATTTAAATTAAATTCAGATTCATTTGAGTATATTTTAGTTTAAATGTCAATTACGCTTACATATAGCAAGACATTAGCTCTAATGGTGTAAACTATTCAGGACAGTGTTTCAGACTGGATTCAAACCAGTACTGGCTCCTAAGAGTCATTTGTTTCCAGAATCAGGCTACACTGATTGTGCTACATGTTTGTTTCTGCATGCAGCCTGTAAAAACAACGACAAAAATACTTTTCATGCTATTATTTTTTGGCATGTTTCCATGCTATTACATCCCATTTGATAAATACAGGAAACTCACATTTAAAACGGGTAAAAAATAGAGTAAAAGATCTTGGGGTTTCAAAAATCAGTATCAATATTTTTACCCAGCCCTACAAGAAATGTTTTGTTCAAACACCTGTTTAAACCAAAGTAGTAAAATTGTCCTCCTTTGATTGAAAATGTATTCTATGTTTGTGATATTTTAATAACAGAAAATCAACTAATATGATTTTCATCCATAAAAATATTGAGTTTTTAATATTTTATGCAGTATATTAAGACTGTACTGCATAGAATGAATGGCTCTCGTTTACAGCATGTTAAACTCTCTGCTCTGACTGATTAGTGCAGTTACATGAGACTCAGTCTTGTAAAATGAGTCTCTTTCAGGGAAAAATGGGGCACCCGGCTCTCTGATGTGGCTCAGAGATCCATAAACCACCATGTTGTTGAGCATTTGGTGGAGTGCAGTATGCAGAGTGCAGTCATGGCCTTGCCTAATGAGACCATTTTATATTCACAGAAAGACAGAGGAGGGTGGGAGTTTTAAGCCTGATTAACTTACCAAAATCTGCTTATGTGCTTTTTTCACACCAGACTTGAAAGGGATCACTTTTTAAATTTCCTGGACACTGGTATTAAGTGGACCGGTTTACAGCTTCTTTCTTGATCTTCAAAGAGTGAAGTGAACACTGAAGTGAATCTGCCACTGTCATAAGTTCACGAGGCATCAGATAAACACAATTTGTCAGCAGAAAGGCTAATAAAGAATGACCAGGAGTAGCAAGAGGGTAATGAAACTCGCTATGTGTGGGAGTTTAGAGCTTTGTGTTGTAAAATGACCTCTTTTTGCTGCCGGCTGTCTTTCAGCGTAGTGTAATTTCGAGTTTAGTGGCGTATGACCATACATGTGTTCGATTCAAGTGCCGAGAAAAAGTGGAGAGGCTCTTTCTTGCTATATTTCATTTTGATGTTGCCATTAGATAGATGACTATTTGGAGGATGTATGGATATTCAGTCACTAACAATGTAATAATAAACATGAAATTAGCCTAAAACAGATTCTCGCAACACCAGTTGGTGACAAAATGCTATTTTTTCCATGCAGTTCCCTTTAAATCTTGCACACATCCAAAGTATTTTTCCTATTTAAAAATCAACACTCATAGGACACTCAAATCTCAAAGCCCTCTGGAGAATTTGATTACTTCCAGAGTCATGGAGATGAACTTCCCATTTTTAAGTTGTGTGAAAGGAACAGGGAATTAATCCAACAGTATAATGAATCATGTGACACCCAACTAATGATGTCTGGATCACATTGACCTTTTGCCAGTGTGAATGAGGTGTACCACGTCCATCTGTGACCACCCTCAAGCTGTCAGATCGAGGCCTGAATTTGTGTTTTGCCCCCTTTGTTGGGTTTGTCAGTGATCTCTCGTTCTGGTTTCAAACATGAGTGGGACCTATTTATCATTGTAAGTAGATGCATTTTGCTGATGTCTTTAGCATTTACCATAACTCATTACAACTAGAAGGCAAATTTGACGAACATCAACAAACACTGATTTCTATTGCAGTACAGTCTTTCATTTGACAGTGATTGGCATCTCTTGTTTACATTTTCTTGACTTGCTCCTCTCTCAAGACACTTCTAAATCATAATCCATTATTGTTATAAAATATGTGTCATGGCCACTGACACTGCACATAACTCAGCTCACAGATACTTTGATAAGAGGTCCCGAGACAGTCACTGGTGCACTTTATTGGACTTTAACTTTTGTGAAACCTGTAATTCTCTAAGGCATCATATATATGGAGCAAGTGTTGCTTCACACACATTCAGTTTTAACAATTTGTCTTTCAGGCTTAACTTTTCCATATTGGTGCCCTCCTTTCCTATTTAAAGCCTTGACTTTGACATATGAACTCTTTATTTAGCTGAACAAAGATCATATGTCATCTATCCTGTGGAACACATGACACCTGTCCCTATAGAGCTGTTTAACCTTACATTCTGCCCTGTCTTCACTGGCTTTTGTATTTTTTGATACTCCTGTTGGTATAACTGGGCATTTCCTTAAAGATAAAAAAAAAGAGAGACAGACTCCATTAAATAGGTGTTATGTTACTGTGTTAAGTTGCCACTTAACTTCCAATAAAAAAGGAGCTATTTATTTTCATGCATATTTTTTTATATCCCCATAAATATAAATTATTTAAAATATAATAATTAATAATTTTATTTAGTAAGAACACATTAAATTGACATGTTATAATCTCAAATAAATGCTGTTCTTGTGAAAACAAATATGCAAAAAGTGCAACTGTTTTCGACTGAGAATTATAAGAAATGTTTCTTGAGCATCAAATCAGCTTAAAGTGATTTCTGAAGGATCATGTGACACTCAAGACTAGAGTCATGGCTATATGGCTATATTAAAATAGAAAACTTTTTCACCTTATTTTAAATTGTATTAATATTTCACAATATTGCTGTTTTTACTGTATATATACAGTATATATAAAATAAACGCAGCCTTGGTGATAATGAGATGTCTTTCAAAATTATGAAAAAAGAAAATAAAAAAAAAATATATGAAAAATTCTATATTTTATTATTACCTTGTGCAATGTTAACATTGGCAGCCCTAAAAATACAATGCTTTATTATGGGATCCTAAGCCGACTGATCACTTTGGTGGTTTGGAAATGTGTCTTTAGCAGAGATCGATGTAAAATGTTCATATTAAAAGTGTTCATATCATGGACATAGCAATTAATAGCAAGTAATACAAGACACTTGGAAAGATAATGGCTCAAGATAAATACCAAGGCTCATATATTCCACATAAAATTCCTTCTGCTATATCAAATCACTAATGAGAAGTCCAAAAAAAATGAACTTTGTTTCTTTGTAACTGGTAAGACATCTGTTCTGATCCATATTTTCATATGTTTGACTTCCATTATTGAATTCTAGTTTCTTGCATACAACTATGCCCTTGTATGATTCTCTATACCGGCCAAACCCTTTGTTATCATCCTCATACATTTCATCTCAGTCATTTCTCCATTTCATCACATCAGAGTTTTCTGAGAACTGTTGATTAATCCCAATTCATTTTTCCATTTCCCAGCCTCCCGAAGTTTTATCAGATAACCAGTCCGGCATTCTCCTAATGCCACAAAGTCATTTCACGCATGGCACTGAGTTAATCCTCAATCCAGATATGCTCATCTCTGTCACATGTATCTAAAGCAGACCCCCGCAGACCGATATCAGGCCTATAAAATGAGGTGTGGTGAGGCTAACGGCTGTGTGGCCTTGTGTTAATGTAACATTCCTAGGCACCCTGTTGATAGATATGGGAACATTGGTCTGATGGTCTCTTTGTCATAGTTAATGGAGCCGATTGGGCATGCAGTGAAGCTGTTTCATTTGCCTGGCTTGGTTTCTTTTTGCGCTTTTGAAGATTTGGACCCCCTACAAGGAATGTCAGTGGATTTGATAAGCAGAATAAAAGCAAAACATGAGTATTTGATCATGATGGCACACGTGAGGATGATTTCTAAAGTTATCTGTGTTCATAATCTTGATTTTACTACAGAAGGATGAACAGAAGGACAACAAAGTCAGTCAATTGTCTGATAGCCTTAAGCTGCAACTTCTCCAGTGGACCTCAAGAGTGTTTTAAGAGTGAATAATCCTCAAACTTTGTCTTTGACAACATCCTAAGATATAATGGATTAGTTGGGTCAGGAATACAGAAATGTTGGCACAATGATGTTTATGCCTTAAAATCTGTTTTCCCGAGTCTTGTTTTGATTAGTTTCCCATCCTGCTTACATACTGTAGCTCTAATTCTTCATGACACTTTGTAATAAAGACTAGACAACCATTGGTTTTTTGTTTTTTTTTTACATTAAAGAAGAAGAACTGTAATGTTCACTTAAATGGAAACAAGCTAAAATCTTCTCTTGGAAAAGGTCAAGAAACGGTGACCCCGCTATTAATAAAGTTTTAGATTTTGCTCTTATATTTCATTTGATCTTGCTTTCTTTCTCCATTCCCTTCCATGCTCACATAATTATAGGAATTGGTTCAAGACCAGTAACAGATATATGCATCCCAACAGCTGTTATTAAGTTTTAGTGTTTGGTTTTGCAGCAGCAGGTGTGTCCGCTTAACTTGCAGATGGCAAACTTGATAGCCAAGAATGGTATATATGGCTTGTGCAAATTAAAAATAAACAATATATTTGAGTTATGATTGAGAATAGTTACTCTACAGGCTGAGCTTCTGATCTGGAAAGGAACTACAAGCCAGTACTCAAACTCGGGTCATCTGAAGCGCTATATGTCGGAGAATTGCTCATGAGATTATTGGCTCCTCTGTATCTGTTTTAAGCTCAATATATTCAATTTACAATGCAAAACTGAACTTTGCTTGCACTGTGTGAAAGTTAGCAATTTGCAACTTTTACTACTGAACATATATAATGTAGGTTTTATATAATATAAAAGCATTTTCTGATTTTCTGAAGCTGTTGATGCAGTCTTTATACAATGTATGTTTTTGTGATGATATCTGAGAATAGATTGCCATACTGTAGAGTCATTATACCAAGGCTGCAAATGTGACACATCAGAAAGAGTAAGCAAATCAGAACTAAAATTTAAGGCTAAAATAGGAAAAACGAGAGGCTAAAATTGGAAATGTGTGAATGTGTGTGTGAGCCAGAAGGCTTGCCATATGGACAATGATATAGCTCAGCATGTAAATCTGTTATTTCAGTGAACAGAGGAGACTGGTATAGTCTCGCTTGAAGAGTGATTGTCAAAAACAGGCTTGGAGGATTTTTGTGTGTGTCTGAAACAAAGGGAGATTTAAAAAAATATGCACACTATAGAGACATCAAATTTCAGAAGAATTGGCTGAGGAAAAGCTGCTCTCAGTGGGTTCATTAGCGCTGAACGGCGCTAATGAACTGAATCATTTCAGTTTTTTATTTATAAAAAAAATTGCAAAGTTGTTACAAATCTGCTTTGATATTATGGTGCAGTTTAATAAGACTAAGAAGAAGACTGCAACATAACAAAATTTGAAAAATCCAGAATATATCCAGAATATCCTTCCATATAAAGCAATCCAATCTGTTTTTAAGCTGATTACATTTTATTTTATTACTGTAATCTATAAAGTATGCATTTATAAAGTAAATACAATGTGTCAGCCACTGAAACAGATATTTCACCTGTTGTGATGACAATGATGCCACAGTGTTCAAAGACATGGAGTAATATAATGTGCCATGAATCTCTAATAATTCTGCAATTTTAAGTGCTTTTTTGAGGAAAAAAATAAATAAAAAATTTTGAGAAAATGACTGCATGTGTTTGCCGCAGTAAGAAATGAGGCGGTTTGAGATAAAGGGCAGGCTGGTGTTCCAGATGTGCATGTGTCTCACATGAGAGCAGTCCATAATTAAACTCTACACACTCAATAACCTTAAAGATTCTGTGCTGCCAGCATTTTCCTCTTTGTTTTTCACACTGCCTCTCGAATGCCCGCTTATTGTTGGCATGGCTCCCTGGCTACCTGCTGAGCTGTGTCGCAAAACTCAAGTACAAACGGGTGGCGTCATGTCTGTGTTTTGTCCTCACCCCCTCTGGGAGATCACACTTGAGGAGAACAAAAAGGGCCTTTCCAGTTCTCACCCCTAACATATTCCATGCACGGCCGGAGGACACATCCCTTGAACTTTCACCTTTTCCAAAACACATATTGCTACCAGTAATGTTGGCAGTAAAAAGAAAAAAAGAAAGCTTCTGTTTGGAAAAACGTTCCAGGCAACGGTCTAACTATTTAATCTTTATACAGCCGCGGTGAACCAACAAAGATCAGGGAGTTTTTATTTCCCTCATTTTATTTTTTTTTGGAGCTGTGGGCCACATGCATACCGACAGCGACAGATACGGTGCCAAGTCAGATAAGCTTGTAAAACCATAAGGAGCCTTGTGCACATTTTTAGCTAAATGGAGGCAAATGTTGTCAGAATGTGTCAGTGAGTTCCCCTCAGGAACCAAAACTCTGGCAAAGCAACAAAAATCAGTAGAGTCATGGGGAAAAAGCTTAAGGACACAGGAAACGCTAGCACATTTAGTGAAAATCATTTTAAGTGACTCAGCAATGCAATTCGAAGGGTTCTAAAAGTTAATTCTAAAAAAAGCACATTCTAAAAGTTGAAGAAGAGGTCTTAGCATAATTTTTAAAGAGACAGTTCACCCAGAAATGAAAATTCTGTTATTATTTACTCATTTATGTTGTTCCAAACCTGTTCAACTTTATTTCTAGTGTGAATCACAAAAGAAGATGTTTCGCAAAACATTCCTGCTGCTCTTTTCAATATAAAATATAGTAAGCAGGGGCTGTCAAGCTTCAAAAATAACACAGAATATCATAAACGTGGTCCATATAACTCAATATTTCAAGCTTTCTGATATCATACAATAACTTTGTGTCAGCAATAATTCATTAAAAATCCACCCTCTGCTGTAGCTATCAGATTTCATTTGCAATTTTGCATATTAAAGCTTGGTGTGCCACGATCAATTACAAGACATGTCAGTGAACATCAGTTGTTCTCACACCAAACTCATGTGCAAGGATGAGTAACAGAATTCATCAACATAGGCTCACGGAAATACGTGCCTCTACCTACATTTCTGCAAAATTCAAAAAACGTACCTATACATAGAAATTGCTGAAGTTTCCTGTTGAAATGAACACTAGAGGCAGTAAAACTACAACAACTTGTATGCCTTTTCAAACAAAGAAAAAAAAAACTGATTTGCAGGTCCACAGTTTCGATTAATAAAGCCTAATTTTTGAATAATTACTTGAGTAAAATTATGCTAAGAATTCAAAACCATTTGAACATGCTGCGAGATTTGAAAACTGATACTTTTGAACATGCGGTCACATATCTTCATAAACATGAGTGTTCTAACTTGACTTAAGTGATGAAGAGCTCTGGTACGAACCCTGCTTTGAAAAAAACCCCAGCTCAAATCCGCACAAGGAAGTTAAAACAGCATGGCTGCATTAACAAATGTTTTTTTATATCACTTTTGCATTTGTTAACACTATAGATTTAGGGTGGGGTTAGGTTTAGGGGATATGTTTAACTTTTAGCGACACTCCTCGGATATTTGAATTATGAACCACCGTAATACGTACCTGAAGCAATGTAATACAAACACAGCAATACATACCTATATCAACATAACAAAAACGTGCCAGGGTCACATATTCAACCCGTGTTTTAGCGCCACTCACTGGATGTTTCACTTTGAAACTGCTGCGAAACATGCAGTAAGGTAATAACGGTGTTGCAGAAAACTATTTAGAGGCACGAATTTCGAATAAGCCTGGGTTCATTCAGTTTTAGGTGATCTGGTCCTTTAAGAGACATCTTTTCTGTATACACAATATGGATTTTTATTTATTTTATTTTTTTTACCCAGAATTCCCTTTAGCAATATTCCTGTGAGCCAGATTCCTAGATAGTATATTCATGGTGTCAGCATTAGTGCATTTACTCAAAGTAAAGTAAATTCAAGGTAACAGATGGTGTTTGGACATATTCTGGGCTTGTCATTGACCACAGGGGATCACGGATGCCTGAGTGCAAAAATTCCCTCATTGCAGCACAACACCTTTCAGAGGTTTTAAGGGAATATTAAAACAGAAAATTACATATTTTTGATTTCTCTCGTTGAACTGAAATCATTGAACTGTTTTGTCAATGTTTTTGGGTGTGAAAATACAAAAATATAATTTACTGAAAATATTTGATCATTTGACAGAAATATCTTTTTGTGTGTTTGTGTTCCACGGATAAAAGAAAGGTATGCAATTTGGCTAATATGAGGCTGAGTAAATATAGGTGATCATTTTCATTTTATGGTCAACCTTTGTTACACCTATTTCCTGTCAATGCTATTTTTTCCTTACCATCATTTATGGGTCTTTATGTCTTCTAAATGATATTTCTTGTTGCTTGTAATTACATTTAACACACAAATAAATTCTTAGTAGTACACTGGTAAGTCACAGCAGTTAAGAAATGCATACTAAATACTCTTAATAAGGCATCAAATAGCTATTTCTGCTGTTTACTTTTGACACTTTGCTTCAGTGGGAACCCGCAAGTCACCTCTGTCTTTCCTTTTGTGTTCAGCTTCCCTTGAGAACATGTATTTGTCTTTGTCTTCTTATTACCATTATCTCTCTCTTTCTCTCTCTTTTTCTGTGTCCTCTCTCACATCCCTCACTCTTACCCCCCCTCCCTGATCTCTCTTTTTTCATTTTCGCCTTGTCTGAGAACGATGGCCGGAGGCTTCTTTGAACCCCAGGGGGTTTAAAAGGACAGCAGTAGACAATTATCGGCAGCGTGAAGGCAGCCGCTCATGGTGATGTTTTTTTTTTCTTTTTTTTTTTTACCCATGCCACATTGAATGACAGTGTAGGGTGGGTGCAAATAAGTGGTATACGTCTCTAGGCCATTATATTAAACCCTTGATTATGCCTATCATGCACTGAACTGTATTATTTAAACCTTAAGATGAATTAGTTGTGATTGGTTTCATAAATCCTTGATATTTTGCTTGAAATACATACTTAAGATATCAACATATTTCAATTCTGCCATTATTTATTTACGCCCTTGACACCTGTATAACTATCTTCTGAGCCTAGAATACTGTTTTTAACAAGAATAAGGCTGTACAACACCAACATTGAATTCATACATACATACATACATACCTACATACTGTACACTACTGTAAAAAAAAAAAAAAAATGTGGGTTAGCTTTGATAAATGAATACCCTCATTCGGTAAGCCTTAAATTGTTCAAAAGTGTTAGTAAAGACATTGTGTGTTTTTTTATAAATGTTGTTATTGTGAACTTTCTATATATCAAAGAATCAAAAATGTATCATGATTAAAAAATAATAATAATTAATTTTTCTAATTTCAATTTTATTATTAATAATAAATGTTTCTTGAGCACCAAATCGGCATCTTAGAATTTTTTCTGAAGACTGGATTATTATATTATATTATATTATATTATATTATATTATATTATATTATATTATATTATATTATATTATATTATATTATTGTTGTTGTTTTTCTGGTCATCATCACGTGACTTCAGAAAACTTGAAATTATGTATATACAGTAGCTTATAAGTCTATTCATTCATTCATTCATTCATTCATTCGTTCATTCATTCATTCATTCATTCATTCATTCATTCATTCATTCATTTATTTATTTATTCATTTATTTATTATACTTATTATTATTATTATTATTATAATTTGTTTGTTTGTTTTTTTCTTGTCAATTTTATCTTCAAACTTCTTTGTATTAAGCAAAAAAATGCATGCAAATGTTTTTACGTGAAATATTTCTTTGCCAGACACACCCAATGACAACAACTATACTATAATCATATTGTCTTTTATTTCTTTATGAGTAAAGTTTTATGTTGCGGCAGGAATGAACAGTGACAGTTACACTGCAGAGTGGCTCTCACTGACACAGAGCCTCAGGGCTCGACACGCTCGACCCTGAATGATGTAGATCGTAAGCTGTGCTCACCAGTACTGCACATATGTAAGTTTGTTTGGATGAGTCTGCTGTTCTTTTTTTTTTTTTTTTTTTTTTAGCTCTGGTGTGTGTGTGTCTGATAGATTTCCTACAAAGACTGGATGGATTTCTTGATAAGACTATTGGAGAAGTGTGGTGCTTTTTGGGTCCCTGTGTAAGTGTGAGCTTGTGAGTTAGTATGTGTGCGATGCTATTGATTTACACACAGTGGCGATGAGTTTGTTTGTCTGGATCATGATTATATGTGTGCGCTGGTGGGGGATGGAGGGGTGATAACAGTCAACTCAGCAAACCTGTCAATCTGCCCAGCCCTCATTTTAAGAGATTAAATACGGTGTGTGTAGCTGATATACTTCTGCACTGATACAGATACACATGCCTGTTGCTTTGGTTTTCCATTATATAATCTAATTCGCAAGATGTCGATGCTTGAAGCTGTATGACATTTCAGTGTTGGTTTGCTGATGTGAAAAGGGTGTTATAATGGCACCAGGTGGATCTGTGATATCTCCAGCTGTGGATTTCTTTGCTGATTTTGAACACCAAGTCCACTATTGGGGTATGTTGTCACAAAAGGTCAACATGCTTTCAGTGAACTCGATAGCTTTTTTTTTTCTTTTCTTTTTTGTAGCCAAGACATCGGTCATAGTCACATTTACTGTTCCTCAGTGACATTTCACAAACAAAATCCAGTCATTTCAGTAGGAGAGCTAAAAAGTTCCCAATGCAGATTTCACATGTTCAAATTGGACATAAGAATGTGTTGTGTTGACTTCTGCAGCTTCTTGCATTGCCATTGACTAATATATATATATATATATATATATATATATATATATATATTCCAAGGTAAGCCTGCTTATTTCTTAAATCAAATCTTTATAGTCTCTCACTGAGGCAATTTCACCTTGAAGTTCGAGATTCATCATACTGCATTATGGTGTGATGTTAGCATTTTATAAGGTCACCAAATAATTTATGCGCATCATATTTTCTCTAATCAATTATGAATCAGACATTATTTTTTTTTTTTTAGATTCTCCAGTATGTACATTGATAATCATCTGTTTACCACCATTGCCGATGTCAGCACAGGGAGTGGGGGGCTTCAAACCTAACTAACATAAAAACATCTGTGTGATTGACAGGTAAGGCCTTGCCTTGACAGACACAGGAAGGACATGTATGTACTTATATTATTATTCATATACTATGTATGTGTGGTTTGGAACACGGGCTCTCCAGGGGCCACACTAACCATACTGACCTGCCTGTCTTCACCCTCATTACTCATGCATGGTGGCGGGTGGGCCATTCGGTATTAACATTAGTAGGATTGTTATAGTTTTACATTTACTGTTTACAAGAGCGGTACATTTTTAAAAAAATTCTCTTAATTTGATTATATTACATTTAGTGCTGTCAACCGATTAATCGCGATTAATCGCATCCAAAATAAAAGTTTTTGTTTATATAATATTATGTGTGTGTACTGTGTATATTTATTATGTATATATAAATACACACACATACAGTATATATTTTGAAAATATTTACATGTATATACATTTATATATTTTTATTCTTATATCTTATATTATATATAAATATATTTAATATATAAACTTTACATATTTTTCTTAAATATATACATGCATGTGTTTGTATTTATACATACATAATACATATACACAGTACACACTCATATTATGTAAACAAAAACTTTTATTTTGGATGTGATTAATCGTGATTCATCGTTGACAGCAGTAATTACATTATATTAGTATAAAAGGTTGTTAAAATTCTTATCACATCTCAGAATTAAAATTATTATTATTTTAAAGAGGGGAAATAATATTTTGATTGTATTATTATTTAAATGATGAAAGTAAACAAATGAAACAGTAACTAAATAATTATAAAAAAATAATTATATTATTTTTGTTGTTGTGTATAGTTATACTGAATGGGGAAAAAAGAGGTTTTCCTTCTTTTTTTTTTTTTTTTTTAGCTTATCACATACCTGCATCTTCATGTAGTGTCTTCCCATTTCCTATTCAAAAGAAATTTCTGTTGGAGAAAGCCTGACATAATGTATCATGCAGCATATTGGCTCAAAAGGCTCTTAAAGGGATTAACTCTCCGTCGTCCTACGCGGCATGACTGCATCTGTGACGGCTATCTGTGCCACGGCGTCATCACTAGCAGAGGAGATGAGCAAGCTGACACACCGCCACACTGTCAGTGCCAACAGGGCCCTGGCACAGAGCTGGGTGCTGTGGTCAGTGTATGATGAAGCACAGTGGCAGCCGGTGTACTGGCCACAAACAGCCACAGTCATGGAATGTGTGATTCATGTCTGGATAGTCACATTATAATCATACTCCTGAATAATAGATAATTTTTTTTATTGTAAATAGTGGCTTTGTACCAAAATCCTATAGTGAGCTGCCTTGATATCTATACAATCTCCCAATTCGAAATGTAACCTCATAAGTGACTGAACTGACACACTCTACATTGGCATGTACTTACATGTGCTACACTGTAGATATTAATACACAGATTCTTCTGCGTTTGCCTTCCAACAGCGCCACCATCTTGGAAAGATTTGAATGGAGTCAATGGAGACGATGTCTCAGTGCATTTTTTTGTGGAAACCAGTCATTTTGTAACTGACTGACTATAATATAAATACTGCATTGTACTTATTATATCTTTTTAACACAATAATAAGTTATTAGATATTATGATTATACATTTATATGCACATTAGCATTTAAAAATGTGGTGCTGGTAAGCTTTTTAAAAATGTTTTTGAAAGAAGTTTCTTTTATTTTTTGATATGCTTAGTGTGTTTATTTGTTCAAAAATAGTGAAAGCCATTAATATATGACCATGAAAAAAAAACAAAAAACAACTGGATATGCTATATGTGACCATTTACATTTATTCATTTAGCTGACGCTTTTATCCAAAGCGACTTACAATTGCTATATATGTCAGAGGTCGCACGCCTCTGGAGCAACTAGGGGTTAAGTGTCTTGCTCAGGGACACATTGGTGTCTCACAGTGGATTCGAACCCCGGTCTCTCACACCAAAGGCATGTGTCTTATCCACTGCGCCATCACCACCCATTAAGTACTTGATATGAAAAGATATTGCTCTTAAGAGTGTTACAAATGTACTAAGAAGCATTTTATGTGTGGATGGGTGAGAGTAATAGTGTTTTTACCGAGTACAGTGGTTTGAGTGTATGTATGTGCGTCAGCAGAACGTGGTGATTTTAGCTAATCAATTAACTGGTGTTTAATCTGACCAGGTGGAAAAATTACCGAAAATTTCTCAGAATCTCATTGTTACTGAGACCGCTTTGAGCACGCTGAGGAGAGGTGGAAAAATCACTGAAAGTTTCTCAGAATCTGATTATTGTACTCTCTCTCTCTGCTCCATCCAGTATCGGACTGAAGCATAATATAAGACCATAATTTGGCTCCCTGCTGTTTAAAACAGCGTGTGTTTGTGTGTGATGTGTGAAGGGTGCATATGATGATTAAAATGCTAAATATAGGCAGTTCTCAAGTGTTTTTATACAGAACCAGTGACATTGTAGAATTCAGCATTAGCCTATATGATTATCATATTAGAAACCTAGAGGAAAAAAACTGTCAGATTAAAATTACAGTGTTATTAATGTCGATTAGTATTAAAATTAGGTTAAAGCAATCATGAAACATTAGAAGTAAATCCTCAAATCGTCTTTAGGAGACTATCCAAATAAGACTTATCCGCTTGTTGTTTACCACAGATAATCTTTACCGTTTTGGCTCTGTTTGACTCTCTGCTGCCCCAAGTGTATTTGTGTATTTCTTATTGCTCTTTTGGCCTGCTTGAACCCTAAAGTCTCTTTTGTGCATGAACAGGTGGTCGGCCTGTTATAGCATAATTATTATAATTACCTCGTTCTGTTTCTGATAGTATTAGCAGCACTTAAATAGCACTTTTAAATAGAATGGATCAAGTGGCCAAAATTTTTGCTAGTGTAAAGAACACTAGAATCTCAAGGCAGAATACAAACAGCAGTTAGCCATCTTTCTTCAGCTTTACAATTTTAGACCATAAAAGTAATTTCCTCTTACCACTATTCGTGCTCTGCATTTAACCCATTTAATGGCCATTAAATGGGTTAAATGTAGAGCACGAATTCCGAGTATGGGTCACCATACTTGGCAGTATGTCACTTCACTTATAAAGGAAGTTCTGCTTTATTTTTCTTTAGTCTTGATGCAGAACACCACCTGGCAAATGTCATTGCCGTGTCAAGTGACAAAAATGTCATCCTTTATTTATCCTGAATAAACAATAATTGGCAATAATTGAAGCTATTAGCCGGTATTAACTGAGCACTTGTGTTGAATTCCGTGGGGTTATTCTCCACAATGCCAACCCATTAAATCTAAACACCATTTAAGCTCGGCAGCATATTTAGTTCATTATTCCATTAATTGCTTGTTTATGTCTAGTAATTACAACCACGGGTGACACAAAGCCTTAGCATTGCACATTCAAATAGAATTCCAGAATCAGACAAGGCGATTATGGCAGAAATGGCAGAGGCCAGACAGACGCACCCTTCCCTCATTTCCCTCTGAATCCAGTCAATAAACAATCTGCATATCTTTAGTCCATCAATATTTAATAGCAGCCAGCTAAAGGGCTCCTCTCTCAGGCTCAGTCAGGTTTGATGTTTGATGCTTTGAAATGTGCCACAGACAGCAATTGCGTGGTTCCCGGAGGGTTTGGGCGCACTGCGTGTTTGTATATGGGTGTTCGCCAGAGTGTGTATGTGTACACATTGTTCTTTTGAAAGCTTGCACTAATGTGTGTATTCTGCGCTATCTGAAATGTTGAGAATAAATACATACTTCTCAGCTGGTTTTGGTTTGGGACTCATTTGCATTAGAAAAAGTTATGACCCAACACAGTAAATAAAGGCTATATTATGTAAAACATTTTACAACATTTAATCCACAGAAACCTTATGTGTGTCCTTTTGACTGCGTAATTTAACCAGTTTAGTAAAGTGGCATCTAAATTTGCTCACAATTAGTTTATTAGTTTCATTTTGTTATGAATGTTAAATATTTGGCATCCTGAAACACGGCAGGAAACAACTGAACATGTGTAACATCTCACTGGAGATCGCTGACCCCCGAAACACCAGTGGTGGTCGAAGTTGTACAGCGATCCCCTAAGGGTGCCAGGAAGGAGCCCTTACTCTCCTCATTGGAGTTCTCTGCGGCCCTCCCTGAGGGGACACACCCATCGTCCTTGGGCACAGCCTCAGGACTTCCTTCTGGTCATAAAGACCGTTTTTAGGTCCGGCCCTCTCTTGGCTGTTGAGTGCTACAAGCTGTTCCCCAGTTTTTATGATAGCTCACACACTCTTTTGGGCTTCTCGCCTCAGAGGAGCTGGGCCGTGTCGGGGACTGGGTGGCCGGCAGCCCAGACACTAGAGCACGGTGGGGGAGAAACTTATTAAAAGCTTTCTCGAGCTTCTTGCCTCCCTGCGCTCAGATCTTTATGAACATCAGTCTGATATGCCTGCAGAACCACTATGGTGTACAGGGCAACACCAGCCTGACCTGCTGCATGAAATGCTCTCCCTACAAGTGTAGATGTTGCTCTGCATAGCTTGGTAGGGAGTGTAGACTTTTCGAGTGGTGATGCACCAGGGGAGAGATAGCTCGCTAACGTCTCTTCCACCTGGGGTAACATCATGTAGCCATGTAGGCACAAAAACCTACCGATCTGGCGAGAGCCCGAGAGAAAGGGGAGGACCTGCCTCTCGATCCTCAGCCAGATCAAGTGTGATCTTAACGAGGGCACAGCGGCTTTTTTTTTTTTTAAGAAAGCGAGCCGAACTCAAAGCACGCAGATAGGAAGTGAATCGCAGTGCTCACAGCTGCCACCTTCGAACTCAAGAGCAGCATGCTCTTACCCCAAACACTCAAAACAAAGTCATGCGAGTCATCTTTAGAGATGAGCCGTAAAGGAGGCACGCATCTCTTGCGGATTAACTCGACAAGCTACATTTTTACGTTCACTTTCACTTTATTACTGCTTTCAGAGTGACACACACACACACAATGCGGTCTCTGAAGACAAAGAAACCTGAAGATGTGTACGTCTCATGTTTATTTATAACCTGCAGGTGCACATAATCAATGACGTCAATCACCGAGGTTATTTAAGCCAATTCTTGGCGTGTTTGACACACGTGCTTCACAAACGGTCGAACAAAGAATGTTCTCATTAGCGTTATTGAAACGCAGCATCGAGAGTAGTTTTTGATAGGGAACATATTGCTGTAAGATTTTTTTTTTTTTTTTTTGTGAAATTACAAAATGAGTATTTAAGAAAGTAAAACAATACAAACTTTGTATTTCCCATTGCAACTGTAAAATGACTGTACTATTTTTATTTTATCATTATTATTATTATTATTTTTCACTTTCAAATGTTAAACCAGTGAGTATTTTTGCATAAATGCTCTGGGTTAAAACTTCTCTGTTTTTGACAATAGGTTTATAAATGCTTCTCATTAAAAATCTGGTGAAATATTTGGTGCATATTGTGTTTTAAAATGCACACTATAAGCGATGCAAACTCACATTGCTTGCAGAGATGGAAATCATGTAAAGCAGCATTTTGCAGCCTTTGTGATTTGATAATCGCACTAAGCCATATTGCAGTTTTAATTTTATTCCAATTAATTGTTCAGTCCTACTAAGAACCCTGCCCAACAATTTCCTATTGTTCATGATTTAGGAAGATTTTGCTGAGGGAAGTCGTGGCCTAATGGTTAGAGAGTCGGACTCGTAATCCAAAGGTTGCGGGTTCGAGTCTCGGGCCGGTAGGGATTGTAGGTGGGGGGAGTGAATGTCCAGCGCTCTCTTCACCCTCAATACCACGACTGAGGTGCCCTTGAGCAAGCAGCATAAATGGCTGCCCACTGCTCCGGGTGTGTGTTCACGGTGTGTGTGTGTTCACTGCTGTGTGTGTGCACGTTGGATGGGTTAAATGCAGAGCACGAATTTCGAGTATGGGTCACCATACTTGGCAGTATGTCACTTCACTTACTGGATAATGACTATTTTATTATTATACAATTAATTTCCATTAATTTTCCAGGTCTAAAAATCACAATATCTCAAATATCCAGATGTTTAAAGACAGTGGGAACCCTTTGTCTTCTTCTTCTTCTTCTTTAAAAAAACAAAACAAAAAAAAAGCTTGAGGGGGTAAATTAAAAAGTGGAAAAACCTTTTTCTTTTTTTATCCTTTTAAGTCATCTTGAGTTCCCTTTAGACATTTTCTAAAGTCCCCAGTAGGCCCATAAATGATGATTGAGAACCACTGCTATAAAGGTAGTATTATATGTGGCACCCATATGTGCCATCTTTGAGAAAATGTGGTGCATTCAAAAGGTTGGACAGTCCACTCCAAATCAACAAAAGCTACTAGCCCTGCTGTATTAGTAAATGGACTGTGTCTGTGTCCGTGTTTGTGTGTGTATGGTTGGGGTGGTGTTAGCCATTCTGAACTGAATTTTAACGATCAAAACAAATGAGCCAGTTCAGACCCACAATTAGTGGACAGTCATGGCTATGTGTTGCCTGTAAATGAGCAACACGACAGCTTCTTTACCCCCTCTGGAGTAAACCTCTGCCCCTGGATAAGCCTCATTAACTGGGCTGGGTTATGGGGGGAAAGGAGGTGATGGGGCTCTTTAAACCTCAATAACCCTGGAGAGCTCGGGCTGGAACCTGTTCCCTATAATAGACAGTATTAGTTCAAGGTGTTGCTGTCAATCATCCTTTCTTGAGACTCTAATTTAATGGCTAATAATTTGTGTCTTTTTCCATCTACAAGATTGATGGCCGTGTAACATGAATTTTACATCCTTACTATATAGATGAAAAGTGCATCAGTGTGGCAGATTTCATGCATCAGTTTTGTATTTGACTGTGTACTTATACTTTTACAATGTAAAATAACTGTAATTTTTACAGAAAATTAAAAATGCTGCAGTAAAAAATATTATTTGGTTAATTATACAGTAAGTTAGTATGCCATATAGAGTAAAAATAAACTATTTAACATTGCATAATATATGATTTTACTTCAAAACACATTCAAATATATGCAAGGAATTATTACTCTATAATTTACAGTAAAAGGACATACCCTAAAATCCCTATATAGCACATCACATACAGTATGGCACATTTTGTTTTGTAAATAATTGTATTTCTTCTTATTTTTGTTATAATGCACATTAATGTTTTATGTTTTATCGACATGCCACTTACGATTTACATTCTATCACCTGTATTATTATATTGGTTATCAGTACATTTTAAGTTAAAAAGCTGAGTTTTGCAGTGCAAGCTTGTTGTATTAACATTAGGTCACTTAAATATACGGTTGTAAGTATATGAAAAATATATGTTGCCAATATGCCATTCCATAATACATTAAAAAGTTGTTGTTGCCATATGTTTCACAGACAATTTCTGGCAACACAGCTGCTATTTTTCTTTTAACATAAATGTAACACGAAGCATCCATCCATCTATCCAACCTACCTTTGAATAAAAACCCTATATATTAAACTTTGGTGTATGACTTGTTCACCATCTGTGCTATGGATATATATGATACCTCAAACTGTGTGGAGGTGTGCTGTCAATTTACTAAGAGTTCTGAATCATTTTACTAAGTGTTTGCCTGGTGGCTAAAAGGGATGAAAAAAATCACTTGACTTTACAATAACTTCAGACTTATACTGAAGGAAGGACCAGAACATACAGTATAATAATAAAAAAGCTCTTTTGACTTGGACTGGTAATTAACCGCCTTGCAACCACAAAGTAATATTTATATTGCTAGACTGGCATGATAGTACCATGGTACATTCAAATTATATGTTACTTTTTGTACCATATATTAGTATTTTAATCAGTCTCAGTGTGTTGTTGGTTTGGGTCTGCTAATAATGAGCTTTCATTTAGTAGGTAGTGCAGGCAAGATTTAGTTTGAACATTTCATAGCCCCAATGCTGAAATACAAGAGAAAGACTCACATCTCTGTGGAATCGAGCCTTGTTGTGGATTTGACCCACGTACGGTGGCTCCAGCACTCCTAGGGAGTGACACTGATAGTTTCACAGCAGAGGGAAGCTGTCTATTAACATTTAAATGATATTCCTCAGAAAGAGATAATATTATGGGAGAAAATGAAGAATTAGTGTAATGCTCAGGTCTTAGCTGGTTGGAACGAGCTCTCACTCGCCTTTGGAAAGTAATAAGTGCCTCCCAATTACGCCTAATGAATTCTAATGGGCCTTCACCATTTACAGTTCATCTATGCTCAGTATGGGGGCCTTTGGTCTTATTTCTTACACAGTAAAAGTGCAGTTAACTAGAGACTGATGGGGATATAATCATGTTGCCACTTCCTTATAAATGCAAATTTATTATGTTTCTAATGCCATAGCAATTTTTAATTTGTTGCATTTTGCGACTGAGGTGCAATGCATTATTATTGTGTGCGCTGCTTCAGTGTTTTACTGACAATAGATACATCTATAAGGTATATGATGAGTAGCAATAGCTATACAAAATATAATGTAACATCTTAAAATACTTTTATTCAGAACTATTGACAAGGAATAATTTAAATCTTCCATGCTCCATTATAGTTTCCTTGTATTTTCAATGTTTGTGATGGCATTGGGTGACACAGGCCATATGCTGTTTGTAGAGCAATAGCATATTTGGTTAAATATCACAGAATGACTAGCAGCTGAGATTAGATGAATTGTGTCCTTTGTTCTGTTGAGCAGATTGGAGTGTAAAGGGGCTGCGGGGAGAAGGTGGGCTCCGATTAGACAGTTTTGGAATACTGCCACCATATGGAGGAGGTGTAAACTTACCCATGACTGGAATTATTGTACAACAGATTGATGACCCTTGTGAAAAAGAAGTACATGTTGGCATGCTTTGACAAAGAGCACTATATACAGAAATAATATGCTTGAAAAGAATATGCTTAAATGCAAAATGTATGTATAGTAGTGATTATAGACACTGAATTGCATGTTAATTGTCATAAATGAAAAATGCATTACAGTTATAATTGTTAAATGCAGTTAGATTAACTTTTTTGACCCACTTAAGTAGAACCTTTATCTAATTTCATAATATCGTGTCGTGATGTGAACAAGTGTCGAAGACTGACACGGAAGAGAATAAACTGCTATTTTTTTGTATTTTTGTTTTCTTTGCAGACAATACGTATTCTCGTAGCTTCGTAAAATTCATATTGAACCACTGATGTCACATGGACCATTTAAATGATGTCCTAACTACCTTTGTGAGCCTTGAACGTGGTAGTTATGTTGCTGTTTATGGAGGGGTCAGAAAGATCTCTGAATCCAAAAAAAAAAAGTAAAAAAAACATTATTTAATAAAAAATAAAAAATCTGTGAACGACGGTCTTACATGTTTGGAACAACGCTATGGTGAGTAATAATGACAGACATTTTATCCCTTTAAGAAACAGTCATGAAAGTTTAATATCTTTACGTACACTACAAGTGCACATTCACTACAGTTAAACACACTTTTTAACAAGGGGATGGCACTTGGAGTAAATTAATTTGCTTAGCATAAAAACAAAACAATCAAAATAGAGATATTTTAAATACTCTCATCTGAAAGTCTAATGATAACAAGCTTTTAAAAGTTTTTCTTTATCTTACATTTCAAGCTTTTGTGACCAGATTTGGCTCCTCTTCAGTCTGCCTGTTGAATTAGCTTTGTCAAATTAGAATTAACTTCCTGGCTATTAGCTTTGGAATGGATTGCACTTTAAAACAGTCTAAGAGAGGTTTAATTAACATGCTAATCATGAATCAAGTAAGCATTTCTAATCTGATTAACCAAATGGAATTGTTTCTATCTTGCTAATTAATATTCTGTAATTAAATACAACTCAAAACACTGAAGTATTTGGTCACCTTTATAGTATTTTGCATTAGCAAGAAAGAATAATCTTTGTAGCTTCTTGATTTCTAATAAGGAGCGACATAAGACTTGTAGATTGACAAGAGGTTACATTTGAACTTTGATGCATTCTACGTTTATTTAGTATGCTACAGAAGGTTTAACATTCATTTACAACAAACGCCACTAGCATTTTAATCAAATTTAGCTTAAATCATGGATGTGAGCCACAGCTCTCTTGTTTCGTTTAAGTGACTGTCTTTTGATTTTGCGTCTCCATTAGACGACAGAGCACCATTGTGGAAATGCTAATGAACTTGGATGTCTCCACAAAGTGATGGAGTGCTCCTGGTGACAATTCCTTTATTCAACGGAGCTAGCCTTGATGTATAGCACAATTTCCACTTTTTTAATTTAATCTATAACTTAATTCCAACTAAGTAATAAAATAACCTGAAGGCACCTTACAGCAGTCGTTTAGTGATGTCTGCTCAGTTGATGTGAACAGCCTCTAAATGCACATTGGTACGACTTTATGGCTCAATGGCTTGGCAGATAGATGCTTATCACTGTGTCAGATCCCAGCTCTTTGTAGCCTCCCTAGAGGTGATTGGATCATTTTTGGGGTCAGTAGAGAATGTTTAACCCAGTGAAATAAATGAGGTGGTGGGTGTGGTCTCAAATGTGAACACAGAGCTACATATGACGGATGAATCTATTGGGGTGTTACACAAAAAATGCTTTCTGTTGTTACGATTATATTAATAATATGAGTGATGCCTTGGTCGCTTTTGCTTGCTTAGCAGTTGCTAAGGTGTTCAAATTGTTTTAACATGTTGCTACTATGTGGTTGCTAGGGAGCTCTGGTTGGTTGGAAGGTGGTTAAACCAAAAGAGCCCATCTCCAAATTTCTATGAAATTCTGGCCTCTTTCTGGAAATTTCAGCTTCTTTCAATGTAAATCTAGGTGATTTTTGCAGTCTTAACGTCCTAAAGGTAAAAATCATGATCACTTTTATATATATATATATATATATATATATATATATATATATATATATATATATAAGCTTATTGTAAGTAATAGTACACATGACATGTTCATTAGGTCTGTGCCAAAAAAACAAACAAAAAGAATACCTTATTTGGAAAGGCATGATAACTGGCTTCACTACGAATAAAGGATTCTACCAAATAATAGCCTACTAAAAATGTCATACTAATGCTACATTTTTAATGAACTTATCTAAAATTATAATGCATTTGGTGAGATTTTGAAGACCGTGACTAAAGTGTGAACTATAAAGCTTGTTTAGCTTTATTTTACATTAAGTTTGTAATAAAACATTTAGTAATCTTATTAATTAAGGGGTGGGTCACACTACACTTTTCATTTCATTGACTTTCGTTTGTACACATGCAAATGTGGGAGACAGGAAATACAAGCTTTTGCAAATTTGTATCACATGATGACATGTGACCAATAGAAGACTGATATGCCACGTTGAAAACTCTTAGCTGGATTAAAAATGCAAACTGGCATAGATTGAATATTTTGTCCCACTTTATATTAGGTGGCCTTAACTATGTACCTACATTTAAATTAGTCATTAATACAATGCACTTATTGTGTACATGTTTTTACATTGTACTTATACTTGAAAAATACTTGTATGCAAACACATCTGTAATTAATTTCTGTTATTATATTTATTATTACACTGTTGACCCATCCTTTTTTTCTTCTTGAATCCATGGAAAGTAGCAGAAACACTTAAATAACACACGTATATATCAGGTATGATTTACTTGTTTCACTTGTTGAACAGAATCTGTTTTAGGAATGACTGAAAGTCTGTTCATATCTCTGTGGTTAGATCAGTGTGCACAATAATGTGTGTTTGACCTTCATTATGTATGTTTTGATTATACGGTGTGGTAAATAAAATACAAATAATTAAAAAAATAATAATAATAATTTCAATCTCCTCACATTCTGTCTTACCTGCCTCAAAGTCACAGTCACACTGATGGGCCATTAGTGGCCTTTAAGGGAGGGCCCTTTGTCTCTCAGGTGAAAATCACTTAATATTCAAGGACATTGCCACTCTCTCGCATATTGGCTTTCAATCACAAAACATGTCTTTAAAAATTTAAATCAATATATTGTTTTCTGTGAATGAGTAAGCAGAATGATTTTCACATAATTGTTTAGTGAATATTCTAGCCTACAAGACTGATTACTCAAAAGTCTAGTGTGGGTTTTATGGCCTTATTTCAGCTACATTTTGTTTCTTCCCAAAACTTACTAACCACACATAATATTTGTTTTCTAAAAAATGCAGACATGTACATCCATCTTGGTCCCATAGTATTGTAGCAGAGTTCGTGCTGAATATAAAAAAATTACATGTTGGTCAATAGTATGTTTTCAGTAGCTGAAATAAGCACAAATATCAGGGCATGTCAAAACATCTCAAGGGCTCCAAAATCACCTCAGACCCCAGAGGGTTAACCCACCCTTAAACCTACCACCAAATTATACCTACAAACTTGTCCCTAACCTTACCTGTATCCCATCTCGATATCAGTAAAAGTGCTTTGCAAAACAATACAAACACAGTAAGTACATTGTACTTATTTTTTGATGTAAGTACATTGTAGCTACACCTAATATAAAGTGGGACTGCATATTTTTACAGGTTGGGTGTATTAATAGTTGAATTACCATTTAAAGATGATGCCACAGAATGTGTCTTCATATTGTGACCACCTTATTCTGTAGTATTTTTGATTTCCATACAATGGAAGTCAATGGCAATCAGCAACTTCACAAAGAAGTTATCAGAAATTGCTGATAACTTCCAGGCAATCAGAAAGAAACTCATACTGGTTAGGAACAACTTGAGGGTAAGTAAACGATTGCTGAATTTTAATTTTTATGTGAACCATCCGTTTAGGTCTAGTGTGACCGCAATATTATATAAGGCATATTTGCTATATGGAAACTGCATGGAATAGTACAGAGCCCCACACATGATATGCGAAAGAAATGTAGATATAGTATCTACGAATTTTCATTTTTTCTCTCCTCACAAATCATTAATTTGTGGCCATGTTTTATAAAAAATTTCCCCCCTTGTTTTACTTAAATTGTGGCCATGTTGGACAGATTTGTTCCCTTTTGTTAATTTTGTTAAATTGTGTCCACGACATGAGAACTAATATGGGGTGTTGTACAATATAGTGTAGCTAGATCTATTCTAAATGGTATTTTCATTTAGCCCCGTTCTACCCTGACTAATACATAAATGTAATATTATCATTGCAACAAATATAGACACATATATAGACAATGGCTTTGATGCACAAACAAGTCTGCTCCTTACCGCCGCCCTAGAGGCAAGATCATTTCATCGGTAAGAACATAAAGGCTCCCACAGTGTCTACATCTGTGCCCACCCAGAGATGCAAGAAGTGTGATACCCTATTTGTTATCTGCCTTTGAGATGCTGGGAATGGGAAAGGGATTTGTCTTACCTATATTCTGACCCACTGAACATTCCCAAGGTGCCCTACCCAGAGGTAAAAAGCCCTTTAGCTCCTCTCAACAGTACACCTCTTATTCTGGGAGGGTCTCCCCAGGGAGAATTCAATTAACCAGTCAGTGCGTTTGGGACGATTTAATCCCCGAAGCCTCATTTATCTCCATAGCCACACATCGCAAAGGCCAGACTCTGGAAGAGCGCCGCCCTGGATTAACGCGCCGCGCTTTGCATATTATGTACAGTGGCTCTTCACAGCGAGCCGATTAGGCAGGAGCATATTCAACATGGAGGATTAACCCTTACATGCTTTCGTGTGTGAAGGGCTACCTGTGTATACAACACCAGAGGTGTGTTCAATTCAGTTTTATTTTTGCAATGTGATTTCACAGAAGAGTTGAAAAGCTGAGTTAGTTTGCCCTTGGGCCTACTTTTAACAATATGTGCTGATTACAAATGAAAAAGAACCACCCAAGAACGGAAACACCCAGCAAATGATTGGAAAAGAATTGAGAATAAGTTTGAGAGAAAATAATAAGAAATGAGGTTATGAATAAGAGTGATTTCTTTCTTTAAAAAGAGTAATGAATTTTCATATTAAACAGAACTTTTCTTTTTTTTATTTTTAAGCATTATTCTGCATAATAATTTTGTAATTTATATATACACATACGTACATACATATATTCATAAATACAAACTTACTTACTTTTATGGATTATACAAGGCAAATTTACTATGTGAACATTATGAATACAAAAGAATTGAATCTAAAAATGGGCTGTAATTTCAAATAAATTCCAGTTTTAAGATCTGGCCTTTTCGGCTTTACGATCTGTTCATTTCCAGAATGATGTCTATAAAGATAACTATAACAATAACTATATTAATGTTCACACCAGTGTACAATCTGAATTCTGGAAATGTTGGAAAGTTTTTAAAATTTGAATAAAATGAAAACTAAAAGAATTTCAAATCACATGAGCCAATATTTGATTCACAATAGAACATAGAGAACATAACAAATGTTTAAACTCAGAAATTTTAAAATTTTAACAAAATGAGCTCATTTCAAATTTGATGCCTGCTACAGGTCTCAAAATAGTTGGGACGGGGGCATGTTTACCATGTTTACCAAATTTTAAAACAATTAGATGACATCTGGGCATCGAGGTTATGAGTTTCTGGAGTTTTGGTGTTTGGTCCCATTCTTGCCTGATATAGGTTTCCAGCTGCTGAAGAGTTTGTGGTTGTCTTTGACGTATTGTTCATTTAATGATGCGCCAAATGTTCTCTATAGGTGAATGATCTGGACTGCAGGCTGGCCAATTCAGCACCCAGACTCTTCGACTATGAAGCCATGCTGTTGTAATAGCTGCAGTATGTGGTTTTGCTTTGTCTTGCTGAAATACACAAGGCCTTCCCTGAAATAGACATCATCTGGAGGGGAGCATATGTTGCTCTAAAACCTTTATATACCTTTCAGCATTTCATAATGGCTTCCAAAACATGCAAGATGCCCATACTGAATGCACTTATGCACCCCCATACCATCGGAGATGCTGGCTTTTGAACTGAACGCTGATAACACGCTGGAAGGTCTCCCTCCTCTTTAGTCTGGAGGACACGGCGTCCGTGATTTCCAACAAGAATGTAAAATTTGGACTCGTCTGACCATAGAACACTTTTTTTGACTTTGACATTTTAAATAAGCCTTGGCCCACAAGACATGACATCGCTTATGGACCATGTTCACATATGGCTTCCTTTTTGCATGATAGAGCTTTAGTTGGCATCTGCAGATGGCACGGTGGATTGTATTTACCAAAAGTGGTTTCTGGAAGTATTCCTGGGTCCATTTAGTAATGTCAATGACAGAATCATGCCGATGAGTGATGCAGTGTCGTCTGAGGGCCTGAAGACCACATGTATCCAACAAAGGTCTTCAGCCTTGTCCCTTACGCAGAGGGATTTCTCCCATTTCTCTGAATCTTTTAATGATGTTTTGCACAGTAGATGATGAGATTTGCAAAGCCTTTGCAATTTGAAGTTGAGAAACGTTGTTTTAAAAGTATTCCACAATCTTTTTAAGCACTCTTTCACAGATTGGAGAGCCTCTGCCCATATTTACTTCTGAGAGACTCTGCCTCTCTAAGACATCCCTTTTATAGCTAATCCTGTTACAGACCTGATGTCAAATAATTTAGTTAGTTGCGAGATGTTCTCCCAGCTGAATTTTAGTTTTCATTTTATTCAAATTTAAAAAACGTCCCAACATTTCCGGAATTGTATGATATTGACAATTAATTGGCTGTCAGCGTGTTCAACATTCATCAGCTGGAAAAAACGGATCTGAAAGTGATTCAAATTATATTGTTGCTGTGTCATAATTGTTGTAGTGATGTGGAATTCCATATTCTTATAGAATTAGATTTCAAATATAATTAGCAAATTGACCTTTCACACAGAATTTTATTGACAGGCGATCTGACCAATCATAATGCTGAAACTGCCATTTTTGTCCAACAATCAAACCAGACATGAGAATAGATTAACCTCGGTGGACTTCAGTTTGGTGTGTATTGACGTCTTTCCACGGTTGAAACAAGATACCTTCTGATGTTCATTCATGTTTATTTCATGCTATAACTACTAAAGAGGAAGAGATGATCGGTTCACATGCCGCTTGAACTGAGGCGCTGCAGTGATCTGTCATGACACGTTAAAGAGCCACAGAACGGTATTTATTGTTTGAATTTCTTAAAAAACAATAAAATTTGTTTAATGACAATGTTTAATGCCAAAAGCAACCTGCTCTGTCTTGTCTGTCGGTGCGTTGTCAATTTTCTCTTTGCTCCGCAATTTATTTTTCACCATGTGAGAACATTATGTGTAGTATGAGAGTGGCATGGCTTGTCAGACACACACAATAAATATAATGGTTTTTGTTTACTAGGATGAGAGTTGCTGAAATCGCGTTTGGTCTCGTACTGTATCGTGTATCTTGTCAGTGTGTGCACTTGCTTGGCCATTTGTAGTTGATAAACAGGAAAGTGGGTTCAAGCGCCAGCAGAAGGCAGTGTAATGAAGTGGTCTTTAAGAGAAGCAGTCTATCAGCGGAAGTTTAAAATCAGCTCGTAAGTGTATTTACTTGTCTCAGTGTTTAGCGCATTTGCCGTTGCTAGGAAACACTTATTTTGTTTACTGGGATGAGAGTTGCTGAAATCGCGTTTGGTCTCATACTGTATCGTGTATCTTGTCAGTGTGTGCACTTGCTTGGCCATTTGTAGTTGATAAACAGGAAAGTGGGTCCAGCTGAATTGAAATGATCATTTGTTGGTTTGGTATAATAAAGGTTATTATACCGCGGCAGCGGTCGCGGCAGTCGTCGTGTGAAGCCCTCCTAGTGTGAAGACCAAAGAGTGTAAAGACCATCGACTCTACCGTGCGACTCCACCGGGCAGGGACACCGGCAAGGGATAGTAGTAGCTTTTTATTTAATTTCTTTATTTTCTTAAATATGTGGGTAGATAGTATTTATAGAGTTGTAACTTTTTAGTTTTAGTTACTTTTTCTTATTTGTAAGTCGCTTTGGACAAAAGCGTCTGCTAAATGACAAAAGTAAAGTAAAGTAAGTAAGTAAGTGTGTACACCAAAAGCGAAGCAAATATTTACATCGCATTACTCACTCTAGATTATCACGGGATGTTTTCTCCATCACTCACCCAATAAATAAAATAAAAACCATTTTCTAAAACAACTGGGTGTGTCAAACATGCTGATTGGCTTGTGTGACAATGCATCATCGGTATTTTCTGCTTGAGTTGAAATTTTTCAATATGCAGGGAAGACGTGATTGAGGTGAGTATTGTATGTTCGCAGCTAACACCTCACCTAATTTGCGTCATCTAGCACAAATTCATGCCTATTCGTGTCTTTGCATTGACTTTGTTTGTAATCTACTTGCACAAATAATTAAATTAGCTTTTTGGAGTGCACACACCATTAGGGGGGCTGGTCTTTGCGATTGTTTACATTCAAACTTGTCATATGACATGAGAACCATTGCATCAGCAACAATTCAAAAGGTGCCAGCATGCAAGCATTTCGAGTGAACTATTCCATTAATTCTTTATGACTCAAGCTTTACACAAACCATACAAAATAGAACCAAGAATGAATTTTTACTTTAGATCTTGTATAGACAGTAAACATAAACTGACTGCCAAAAGATCATAGGGACAAAAGAATAAAGGAAAAATATTCAATGTATGATACATAATTTTGTGGACATGTGGTTTAAAGAGTCATACATGCATCTCTATCCTCCTGGGATGAACTGCTACATAATCCTATGATTTGTCTGCTTGCAGCTTTTAATATGAGAGGATCTCATCCTTATGTCCTCCTTATACCTGGATCTACATTTTAATGGGCTCATTACTGCCTGGGCTGTTGAGTGGCAGGGTGAAGTCTAAATGGGGCCCCTATTTCCTCAAAGGATCCCATCCAGACCGCTTCAGCACAAGGTTTGGGGCCCATGGTGAGCCAGACCACAGATAATCCATTTTTCCACCTTACTTGTCTTTGTGTTAGAGGCAAAACCATGTGACGCTATCGATAAGACCAGCCCAGCAGGGGATAAAGCAGTGTTCATCGCCAATCCCTGCCCCAATCTAACATATGAAATATTCAGCAGGCCAATTGAGCATTATTGTTAATACCTGGCTGTACTGTTGAAATATTAATAAGCAATATGTTCGCTATAATTTGATTAATGCGTGACTAGATCAGAAGTGAGTCTGCAATTGAAATCCCTTGAAAAAAGCTGATGGTGTTTTTTTAAAATAATAAAATGAATTATGTTCTGATAATTCATGGCAGATATTGTACAAATATTACATTTTTCTCTGGGAAATGAGAAGGATTTCTGTCTGGCTTTGTTCCCACAATCTGTGATCATTAAATTAATAGGGAAACAACCCATGTTAAAGTAAAGTCCTATTTTTATTTACTTTTTGTTTTTATTTTTTTATTTTTTTTAAAGTTAAATATAATATTATTTTATAAAATAATAGATTCCGCATTGGTTTATTTATTTATTTATTGCAGGTTCTGCCCTCAAAATGTTTATATTCTGGGCATTTATATGTATATGTATATATATATATATATATATATATATATATATATATATATATATATATATATATGTTTTCTCTGCCTTTCTTCACAGAAGTCAACCAACCATTGTTTTGCTTACATGCTTAAAGACATGATAAAAGAACATGATAACCTGTACTTGGCCTTTTTAATCTTTTTTTGTGTGTGTGTGTTTGCACTTTGCCCTTTTGGACAACCAGGAGCACATGTTTTTGGCATTGGTAAAGGCTTCCAGCCAACTCTAGCATTTATCTCCATCTATTCTAAGCCTTTAGCTCTTTAATATGTGTTTTTTGAAGGTCATGCAACCACAACCTCTCTGTTTCTATCTCTACAACAACAATTTAGGTAGTACCGTCTCTAAATACAATATTGCCTATTGCCTCAGTTCTTTCAAAAACACTTCTGTTTTCTCTTTGATTCCCCAAATAGCATTTTAAACTAACATTATATATTTAAGAGCTTACTGGTGAAAGCTGTGGCCTAGCTGTTCGCATATGTACTCAATATGGTGTTCTCATGTGGAATATACAGGTTTGATTTGAACCTATCTTGGGTCTTGATCCCATTTCCCACTGTGTCATTACTGCCTCTGTGAATATAAAATAGAACCCCCAGCGCCATACCTATCTCTCATTGATTTTAAGTAGCAGTGGTTGTTGGAAAAATGGAAATGTACAGGTTGTGGCATCAGTTTTTGACAATACAATACAATACATTATTTCAGTCACGTATAGACTTGTGAAAATTTTAAGTGCTTTACCCCCTAATGGTTTTCAGCACTGCTGTGACATGGACCCAGCTTCATCTAGGTGAAAGTTCACTTTTATGGCATTTTTTGCCCTTTGACCCAATACAGCAGTTTGACCTTGTACAACTTATTTCTTAAAATAAGTACCTCATTCCCATTTTCATTAATTAATTTTGCCAAATAAAAAAGCCTTATTGACAGTTATGCTGTAGACAGTAACCATCTGTGTGCCTGAAATGCATGCTGTCTGACTGTTTTAACTTACTTTGTGACCATTAAAAAAAAAAAGTTCTATATAGTATGAATATGGGTATTATGGATGAAATTCATGTTGTTAGTGTCATGTAATCAACCAACATCCTGTCCTGTGGCCTCATGGGATAGTAAAGTGTCCATTGAATGTGGAAGTAGTAGGTCATCTGAGAACTTTTCGCCTGATGTTTTTTGAATATTATGAATTCGGACATACTACTGTTTTGGCCAGTGTTGAGGAAAGTTACTTTTAAAAGTAATGCATTACAATATTGCATTACTCTCTAAAAAAGTAACTGATTACATTACTTAGTTACTTTTTATGGAAAGTAATGTGTTGCGTTACTTTTGAGTTACTTTTGAAATCTGGTCAGGGCTCGTTTGTTTTTTATATAAAAAAGTTATTCTTTTACAAATGTAAAAGCCCTTTCCCACCAAAAGCGAAATGAATATGCCTCAGGCTGAAGGAAATGTAAATGCACATCTGTACAATAGAGAAGCTCAAACAAATTGTATAAATAATATGACACAGGAGAAAAACGTTCCACATTATTTAGCAATGACAAAATGAAAGACAAATGTGTCATTTGTGCTTGTTATTATGGCTGAATTGGATCAGCAAAGGTCAGTAGCAAAGACATTGGTTAAACAAATGAAATGCAAAAATTATATTTGTCTTATTTAACATATTTATTATTGCAGGTTTGTATAATATTCTGAGTTTGCATTTGACCTTTTTTATTTTTTTTTATTGTGAGGAATACTGAAACTGCTTTTTTTGTGCAGGTGAGTTGAGTAAATACATGTTCATATTTAGTCTAGAGTAACATGTTCACACACAACATGAGAGCTGTCAGTCAATACATCAGAAACAAAGTAACTGGCGTTACTTATTTGAAAAAGTAACTCAGATATTTCCTACTAAATTAAAAAGTAATGCATTACTTTACTTAAAGTAATCTGATTATGTAACTCGCGTTTTTATTTTATTTTATTTTTGTGTGTGTGTGTCATGATGTTAGCTTAGCAACATGCTAACATTGAATGTAGTGAGTCGAGTTTCACATGTTCCATATAAGTCACATAAGTGTGTTTGCGTTCAACTGTGCTGCTCGTCTATTGTTTTTTTTTTCAGTGTAAACATGCACTAGATGGGCATGTTTGACTGCTGTGTTCACATGTAAAGTTTTTGCATCATATCATGCATCAAAGGGCATTCTAAAATGTGCCGCTCAGGCTAAAAGAAGTTCTATATACCGTATATCTATATACAGTATCTAGATAGCTACTGTATAGTAGATAGCTACCGTATGGATCTCTAGACTTTGCTTTTTTCATTCCACTGCCTTGTGTCTTGCATTATTAAATACAAAAAAAAATTGTTTGAATGTGTGTGAATGGCCTCAAGGTTTTGGAACAGAGCTTATATGTTGATGTATTTCCATATACATAAACATATATTCAGAAAGTATCTTGCTGTGAGAGGCATGATTTGACTAACACGTGGTAAATGCAGACATCCATCTCTGGAGAACAGAAGAGTGACAGCCACTGAAAGCAGAGCAATGCATTTCATTTACACAAGTGCCTGCTCTAGTCTGGATGTCTGGAGTCTGGCTGATAGAATATGATCTCTTGGTTGTTGCTGTCTAATATATGACATTTACCCTCTATACAGTCAAAAATATATTAGGAATACTAATTTTGTATCCCCTTAATGCATATATAATACATCAAGGGGAGAAAAAAAAGTTAGATGTACACATTTATAAAAATAAATACACATTTGTTTCTGCATCAGTTCCCTAAAGGGTCCTTAATGTGCATTTCAGTGATAAGTTTATGTTTTTATTAAATCAGCAAAGCTTTTAATGAAAGCATGAGTCCCACTGCTTCACAGGGAATGGACTTGCTTTAAATCAATACTCTACAATGTTCAATTATTAATCATGATATTCAATGATATTCAGTGCATGAATCCCTTAGCTCTTTTTCTCCTTCATATTTTCTCTCATTTTCAACAAAGCAAACTGACATTATTATAACTATGCTATGGTTTATGTCATGGGAAGCTTTCATTATAATTCAGACTAATTTTTTTATTTTCTTTTTACATAGGACTTGATTTGCAGAAATTGTACTTTTTCTTTCTTTCCTTCCTTTTTTTTTTCTTTCTTTTTTTTCTTCTTGATTTTATGTACATAGAAAACTATAGAAAAATGATTTTAATTTGCCACCATCTTTTTTTCTGTCCTTTTTCTTTAGGTTTTGCTTTGTGACTGTCTTTCCATCCATTTCCCCTCGTGATCCACTGATGTCCTGATAGTGTTTTTTTAAAGCCAGCGTTTGTTTTACCGTGATTGGCAATCTTCATATGACAAACGTTCAGATGTGCAGCTGTTGAGCTCTCTGCCCAAGCACGGTTGGTGTGCATAACCTCTGAACCTTGACCTATGACCCTTGAAGCAGGTCGTTTTTGTGTGCTAATCACACAAGGGGCCACAGTGTCATTGGCTGGAGGGGTGGAAGCACTGTACCTGATGTGAAATACTGTTAACAGATTTCATTTCCTCTCTGCCCCAAGGCCTGATAAAAATGCTACAACCGTCAAGCACAACCAGCAGCCACAGATCACAACCCACTCTAACTGGGCCTTTCCAGGTCTTACATTGGACAGCATGTGTTTGTAAAGCCTTAGATCTATCTATCTATCTATCTATCTATCTATCTATCTATCTATCTATCTATCTATCTATCTATCTATCTATCTATCTATCTATCTATCTATCTATCTATCTATCTCTGTGTCTGTCTGTCTGTTCAACAAGAATGCATTAAATTAATCTAGAGTAACATCTAGAGCATATCAGAATGATTTTTGAAAGATCATGTGACACTGAAGATATAATTAATGACTAATGAAAACTCGGATTTGGTAAAAATTACAGAAATTACAGAAATAAATGACATTTTAAAATATTGTTGCTGTCGGGCGGAAACCTTGTATCTCCAAAAGCACTACTTTTCAGGAAATGGGAAAAAAAAACACTATTTTTTTTTAAATAATTAAACACCATGTTGTTTGATATTGTGGTTTTGAATTCAGTGAGACACTTGCACAAAATAAAGCTCAAATTGGAGTTACAAGGTTTTTGAGTAGCAAATTTCAGAGAATGTCAGACACGCGTATTATTTCCACCATTAGAACAGCTGCATTTGAAGCAGTGAGTAAATCACATTACGTTTTACGTAAGTTACAGGTTATAAAGTTTACTGTAGCGACTGTATGTTGGAGTTCAGTTTTTTTGGCCAAAATCTTATGCTATGAAAGATGAAGTGCTAAGCACAGGCTATTTCAGAAAGTACAGGCTATGACTCAAATGGCAAATGCAAGATTAAAAGGTCATTGCACACGGAGTCTGAAATTTTCGTCCTACATTTCCGCACGTTAAAAAATAAGTATGACCTCACGTTGTGTCAATCACGTTTACACACTGCCTCCGAAACTTTCGTCCGTCGTAAAATAATTCGGATCAGGTTCGATTTTCTGCATTTTCGCATCTGTAGCATGCATTTGGATAGGAAAGGATGAGGAATATGAAAAAACACACACGAAAATTCCGGTGTGTGCAATGACCTTAAGGCAGTGAATAAGGCAGTGTAGAATATCCAGTGACTACCAAATTGTCCCTAGCAATAATTTTGATCAAACAATTAAATATATGTTTTTGCTATTTTGGACGTATCTGAAATGTACCATACCATTGATATTACCTAAGAAATAAGTTCAAGTAAATACATTAGAAAACGCTTTCAAGGACGTACATTTAATATATGGGCGGAGTAGAAACGTAAGTAGTCGCACACAAGTATAGCCTATTGCACCCAGTTCAAGACAGCAGTACAAAACAGTTAAAGTACAAGTTCACTTCAGGAATTAAACAAAAAAAGAAAGCGTGATCTATGGCTGGCTATTTTTATCTCTCTATATAAAACATACAGACAGAAAGACAAACGTTGTGCTGAAAGATGCACAACACACAATCTTCAAGCCTAAGAGGGCTCTGTTCTTATGTCCTTACCAATATCAAAGCAAACCTACGCCCTTGCTGTACTCATTCAAACAAACAGTTCTTAGTTTACCCTTATCTTGTAAACAACTGGTCCTCAATGCGCAGTTCAACAGTTTCAAGGTTTTATCAACAGTTTGAGTACCCAATGGAGTTAACCAATGGAGTGGACCAATGAATACCTTTCATTGGTTAAATATTTTTCAAAAACCACAGACCGATGTAAAGGTTGTCCAATTGTAATGGTTTTTTTGAAAAAACAAAAAAACAAAACAAAATACGAACATAGAGATTATTTTAAATTGTAATAATATTTCTCAGCATTACTGCTTATAATGCATATCAACTGCTCATATTTTCACTCTGTATGACTTCTTTGCATCCCTTGTAGCCTGTGTATGAATTCCTTCCCAATATTATCTTTGAAAAATCATGACATGCCTTTGACTTTGACATACCCTGTTTCTGCCAAGCGAAGGCTCTCCAGCATCCACTAAGTGCTAAACATGCTCATGTTAGATGTTGTCATTTATCATGGACCATCACGCCAGGCCCCCCAGCACGTTGGGCCCTAGGCGGCTGCTTCCACTGTTATTTTCTTTCTGTGTCTTAGACATCGACCTTTATTATCACGTTTAATGTAGGCAGTGGCTGTCAGTCAGCCTCACCCTGGTTTTATTCCCAGAGCCTATTATGCAGGATAAATAAGTGAGAAGCAATTTATTCTGTGCTGTGAAGGTTGAAAAGATGTGTATGATCAGCGATTGCCATTATCATACTGCTTGTCAGCATTATACCTGTAAACGCACCACTGAAGCAGCGCAGGAGCCGAAAGGATGATAAAGCCATCAATAACTTCATTCAAGGGAACATGAGCGCACCTCCTGCGGTTCCTGTAGAGGAAGGGGCGGCACAGGAGAGGTGTGGCGCGAATTGAGAGGGGAAGGTCATCTGGGGTCATGAAGCTATGAGTGAATACTGATGTCATCCACCCCCTTCGGGTTCACAAGTGGCCGTCTGTCACCTCATCAGAGCAACATTGTCTGGCCACCCAAACTGTCACCCCCTCAGTTCGTCCAAAAAAGACCAGCCCACTCTATGCTTGTGTGCACACAAATAAGTGTACAGACGCACATGCGGGATTGGACGTCTGACAGCTCGTATAAGAAATTTACTGCTCTATCACTGTTATTTAATTCGTTTTTCCCACTATGATTAAATTGAAAAAGGGGGAGGTTTTATTGCTCGAGATGCTATTTAATGTACAGTGGACAGGAGGAGATTAAGAATAGTATTGTCAGGTAATGCTTCATTTGTTTCCCTGAATTCAAAGCTTTTTACAATAACAGACACAAAAGTCAGACTAAACTATTAAAAAAGAACAAAAATAAGCACAGGCTCATTACAAACAAGGGCTAAAGTGTTTATCAGCTTTAAAATGCTTTAAAAATAGTGGGAACTTTGGTCTATATATTGGTTATTGAATGGATGGAGGATGGAGTGGGGGCAGGTTTTAAGCAGATTGACTGGACTCATGATTGGAGAAGTCTGACATATGTCACCACAGACAAAACTTTTATGACTGGAAGATAGAGTTATACAATTTTGATTTAAAAAATGAATGAATAAAATAATAAATATAAAACAACATAATGGATAAATAATTTATTTGTAAATGAGACCAATGGCATACATATAGAAAATATGCATATTATAGGTGTTTACAATTTATATAAACTTATGTATATGGGATACAGCATCTCACAGTGTGTGCTCTGACTAACCTGCATACTTTGACAAGTGCAGTAGTTATGCATACAGAAACAAGCATTCATATTTTAGACACTATGAAGTGCTGTCAAACGATTAATGGCGATTCACGATTAATCACATGCAAAATAATTGTTTTGTTTACATAATACATGTATGTTTACCATGTTTTTTCTTAAATATATACATTAATGACTTGACAGCACTAATATATATACACTCACCTAAAGGATTATTAGGAACACCATACTAATACTGTGTTTGACCCCCTTTCGCCTTCAGAACTGCCTTAATTCTACGTAGCATTGATTCAACAAGGTGCTGAAAGCATTCTTTAGAAATGTTGGCCCATATTGATAGGATAGCATCTTGCAGTTGATGGAGATTTGTGGGATGCACATCCAGGGCACGAAGCTCCCGTTCCACCACATCCCAAAGATGCTCTATTGGGTTGAGATCTGGTGACTGTGGGGGCCATTTTAGTACAGTGAACTCGTTGTCATGTTCAAGAAACCAATTTGAAATGATTCGAGCTTTGTGACATGGTGCATTATCCTGCTGGAAGTAGCCATCAGAGGATGGGTACATGGTGGTCATAAAGAGATGCACATGGTCAGAAACAATGCTCAGGTAGGCCGTGGCATTTAAACGATGCCCAATTAGCACTAAGGGGCCTAAAGTGTGCCAAGAAAACATCCCCCACACCATTACACCACCACCACCAGCCTGCACAGTGGTAACAAGGCATGATGGATCCATGTTCTCATTCTGTTTACGCCAAATTCTGACTCTACCATCTGAATGTCTCAACAGAAATCGAGACTCATCAGACCAGGCAACATTTTTCCAGTCTTCAACCGTTCAATTTTGGTGAGCTCGTGCAAATTGTAGCCTCTTTTTCCTATTTGTAGTGGAGATGAGTGCTACCCGGTGGGGTCTTCTGCTGTTGTAGCCCATTCGCCTCAAGGTTGTGCGTGTTGTGGCTTCACAAATGCTTTGCTGCATACCTCGGTTGTAACGAGTGGTTATTTCAGTCAAAGTTGCTCTTCTATCAGCTTGAATCAGTCGGCCCATTCTCCTCTGACCTCTAGCATCAACAAGGCATTTTCGCCCACAGGACTGCCGTATACTGGATGTTTTTCCCTTTTCACACCATTCTTTGTAAACCCTAGAAATGGTTGTGCGTGAAAATCCCAGTAACTGAGCAGATTGTGAAATACTGAGACCGGCCCGTCTGGCACCAACAAACATGCCACGCTCAAAATTGCTTAAACCACCTTTCTTTCCCATTCTGACATTCAGTTTGGAGTTCAGGAGATTGTCTTTACCAGGACCTCACCCCTAAATGCATTGAAGCAACTGCCATGTGATTGGTTGATTAGATAATTGCATTAATGAGAAATTGAACAGGTGTTCCTAATAATCCTTTAGGTGAGTGTATATATATATATATATATATATATATATATATATATATCCTGAGATAATATTATTTCAGGTATTTCCACAATTCCTTCCTTTTCCTTTTCTATTTTTCTTTCAAAGTCATTGATTATGATGCTTGAAAGTCAGTTAAATTTCTGGGATTACACACATTCTCTTCTTCTCTCTTCTTCAGTCCTCTCCCCCCAGTGTCTTTCCTTTTCTTTGTCTTCCACTGTGTGTATAAGATCTCCCCCACCTCATTGAGATACATTCTTCAGTAAATCCTGAGCGAGTTTAATGCACTCAGACATGCATGAGGCCAAAATGAGCCTCTATTATTAATGCCCAGATGATCAGGGGTGTGAAAAGGGGGTTTTGCTATAGAGAAAAATATCTCATGCAAATGAAGGACTCCTTTCACAGTTCCTCTTTTCAAGGTAACATAAATCTTAAGGCTAAATTTTACATGGTGATAATCTTATCCCAATGTATCTTTTTATAGAAACCCAAAATATATATCTACAACATCAATAACATCATGTATAGATGAGACATAATAACTGTCAGAACTCAATGTCTTCAAGCATTCTGATTGGCCAGTTAAATAAATTATCTGATAGCATTTTAGCCATTTATCTATCTCCTCACCTTAATCTGGTCTTCTAGATCATGACTGAAATTTACACAACTCAAATAGGATTTCGTATACTACTACACATGGGTTTCAAAGAAGATTTGCATTGTTTAGGCCTCTAACAATGGCTTCTGGATAATCTCAAGCTTTGCTGTTTAGTGTGATGGAACAGAATATAGAGGTTGGCACTGAGAGTTTTACATGAAACTCTAAGCACTAAACAGACTCTGACTATGCCATGAATCCTGTCGTATATAAATGAAAATGCTCTGCCAGTAATAAATAACACAAGCACTCTAAAGCTAAAAATCCATATGACAGTATACTTACCATTGAAACGTTTTGGGTCTGGAAGATTTGATTTCAAAAGAAGGGTGCATTTGTTTAATCAAAAATACAATAGAAATGGCAATATTGTGAAATAACATCACAGTTTAAATACAGTAACTGTTTCTTTTATATATATATATATATATATATATATATATATATATATATATATATATATATATATATATATATATATATATGTATATGTATATATATTTTAAATGTAATTTATTCCTGTGATGGCAAAACTGAATTTTCAGCAGCCATTACTCCAGTCTTCAGTCACACATAATCCTTCATAATAAGCTGATTTGGTGCTCAAGTAAAATTGTATCGTTATTATAAGGATAAAAAAAGAAAAGGAAGGTTCAAAAGAGCTAAATGTATTTAAAACATGATAATATGTAACAATGTAAATCTTTACTTTCACTTTTTATTTAATGCATCCTTGCTGAAAAAAATAACTCACTGACCACAAACTGTTGAACAGTAGTGTATGTTGTTGCTTTAATTAAAAAAGAACCCATAGGAATATATTTTGACTCAACAACTTGTCTGAATAGGCCTTTAGATGTCAGAAATCTATTTTATTATCAATCCTGCAAAATCAGGCCTTCGTTCATTCATCAATGCACAGAGTTCATCCATACTAAATGATACGCCTGTCCAGAGGTACCCTCCTATTAAAAATCTTTAGCAGTAAGGTTATAAGATTCAATTTAGGTCTCATAAATGCCTATTCACAGCCATGGCTCCCATTCAAAAAAATTTAATTGCTGTTAATTGCAATTTGCATGAATCCTTTTAGTGAGTGCCTTCCCTATAATTGTGCATGTAAATGAATGGCAATCTGATGGGACTGCAACAGTAGCCATTTGTGGAGAAGAGGATGAGATGAGATGGACAAAATAATAATGGGGGAAGACTGATAGAGCACAGCTTTAAATGAACCGCTTTTATTTTTAGCTCTCAACCACTGTCTATATATTCTGATAGTGTGTAATGATGGCAATAAGAACAGCTATGAGATTATTTGTGTTTCTATTACATGTTTTCGATCAAAGTCATTGTAAAGGTTGCCTAACCAGGAGTTCTGCTCTGACTGTTGCAATGCATTTCTTTTGAGATGGATGACCGACGAAATTGGGATCTTGCCAGAGAGACCAATCCACTTCGAATGTAACTAAACGAGCCAATGGACATTGGCATGCGGTAATTCGCATCCAGCTGCCGCTGATCACAGCGTGAGTATAAGAGGCAGCAGGTGCACCGCATTAATTCATCTTTTTCTCTTCGGAGCCGAGCGGTGGTGGTGAAGCTACTGCTCTTCCCTTCAAAGAGAGTGTTCTGCGAGCGAGTGCGGGCGTTACAGCACAGCAGCGGTGGTCACGTCGTTCGGGGGACAGAAAGATCATCTTCCTGCTGACTGCCACACGAGGAGTGTGCGGTGGCCAGCTCCCATGCGTGCTTCAGCACTGAAAGAGCATTTCTCTAAAAGAGTAACACGGGTGATCGCGTCTTTTTAAAGATGTTTTATCACCCATGCGTTTCTGGGTGTGGTCGTTTCCTTTCATGTACTTTCATGTCTCGATCCTCCCGCGACGCAGGCCATTCCTGAGATTCGCGTTCAAGGCTCGGGTATATCAGTACAAGGTCCTGTCACCTCGCATCTTAACCAAGGTCGTGGAGGTGGCCCTTGTTCCCCTGAGAGAACACACAGGGACCTGGTGCTCAGGCACCTCAGCCAGTTGGGGTTTCTGGTCAACTGGGAAAAGAGCAAACTCGTGCCAACGCGGAGGATCTATTTTCTCGGCATGGCGTTGGATTCGGTCAACCAGACAGCACGCCTCACCCAGGAACTCAGTTCAGTCGGTGCTGAACTGCCGCAAGACTTTATCAGGCGGGACGGCGGTCCCACTGAAACTCTTTCAGAGGCTCTTGGGCATATGGCTGCAGCTGCGGCAATAATTCCGCTCGGTCTGCTCCATATGAGACCGCTTCAGCACTGGTTCCATGGCCAAATCCCGAGGTGGGCGTGGAAACGCGATACTCACTGGGTTCAGATTACACCAACCTGCTGCAAAACCTTCAGCTCGTGGTCAGATCCCTTGTTCCTTCGAGCAGGAGTGCCCCTGGAGCAGGTATCCAGGTATGCTGTGGTATTCACGGATGCCTTGGCCACCGGCTGGGGAGCCACGTACAACAGGCATGCAGTGTCAGGGGTATGGACAGGTCCCCAACAGCGTTGGCATATCAATTGCTTCAAGCTGCTGGCAGTACGCCTTGCCTTGCAACCCGGTCTCATCCCAAGTCGTCACATATTGACGCTTTGGTTTTGGCGTCGCTTTTTGACGCTCAAGGTACCCCTTTAGCGTCACTTTTCGACGTGAAGGGAAGCGTAATTTTTCGGCGTCGATATGCTAACGCGCTATTGGGAATTTTATCGTCATAATAAGGTTGCCATTATTGCATATATGTAGAGGTGTGATTTTTGAATGTAAACAGTCAAAATAGTGACTTACCCAACCCCTGCCCCTAAACCTACCATCTGTGAAGAAAACGCAAGATATAGGAGGCAGATGCAAGTACTGGCATAATTTATTTAAAAATGATTAATATACGCTAAGTGTTTCCTATTTAAAAAAATTACCTTCCCTTCACGTCGAAAAGTGATGCGAAAGGGGTACCTTGAGCGTCAAAAAGCGACGCAAAAACCAAGCGTCAATATGTGACGAGTTGGGATGAGACTGTGTTATGCCTTGAACCTCCTCAGAGGACGCCTTCAGGGCAAGGACGTTCTGGTCCTTACAGACAACACTGCGACCGTTGCATATATCAACCGGCAAGGCGGTTTACGCTCCTGTCGCATGGCGCAACTCGCCCACCACCTCCTCCTTTAGAGTCAGAAGCGTCTGAGGTCCCTTCGTGCCATCCACATTCCCGGAGGGTTCAATCGGGCAGCTGACGAGCTGTCTCGAGCAGCACTTCCAGGGGAGTGGAGACTCCATCCCCAGGCGGTTCAGCTGGTTTGGGGACGGTTCGGAGTTGCTCAGGTGGACCTGTTTGCATCTCCAGAAACCACCCAATGCCAATGGTTTTACTCCCTAACCGAGGCAACGCTCGGCATGGATGCACCGGCACACATCTGGCCCCGGGGCCTGCACAAATATACGTTCCCCTGAGTGAGCCTACTAGCACAGACACTGTGCAAGATCAGGGAGGACGAGGAACAGGTCCTGTTAGTGGCTCCATATTGGCCCAACAGGACCTGGTTCCCGGAACTCATGCTCCACGCGACAGCCCCTCTCTGGCCGATTCCTCTGAGGAAGGATCTGCTTTCTCAGAGACGGGGCACCCTCTGGAACCCGTGTCCGGACCTGTGGAAACTCCATATGTGGTCCCTGGATGGGACGCGGAGGTTCTAGGTGACCTACCCCAGGAGGTAGCACTCACTATCGCTTCAGCACGTGCACCGTCCACAAGACGGGCCTATGCTCTGAAGTGGAACCCGTTCGTTGAATGGTGTTCCTCTCACCATGAGGACCCCCGGAGATGTTCAATCAGAGCCGTGCTTTCCCTTAAGGTTTATGTTGCTGCCATTTCCGCTCACCACGACCCTGTAGAGGGGAAGCTGGTGGGGAAGCACGATCTGGTTGTCAGGTTTCTTAGGGGGGCCAGGAGGTTAAATCCTCCTAGGCCTCCCTCCCTACCTTCCTGGGATTTGGCATTGGTGCTAAGAGCCCTTCAAACTTCCCCTTTTGAGCCTTTGCAGTCAGTCGAGTTGAAGTTTCTTTCTATGAAAACTCCTGACTGCATTGGCCTCAATCAAGAGGGTGAGGGACCTGCTGGCTTTTTTGGGCGACGAATCGTGCCTTGAGTTTGGGCCGGCTGACTCCAGTGCAACATTGAGGCCCCGGCCCGGCTATGTGTCCAAGGTTCCTACCACTCCCTTCAGGGACCAGGTATTGAACCTACAAGCGCTGCCCCTGGAGGAGGCAGACCCAACCCTAGCTTTGCTCTGTCCTGTACGCGCACTGCGACAGTACGTGGATAGAACTCAGAGCTTCAGGAGCTCAGAACAGCTCTTTGTCTGTTACGGAGGACAGCAGAAGGGGAAGGCTGTCTCCAAGCAGAGGATGGCCCACTGGATAGTGGATGCCATCACCTTGGCCTATGAAGCACAAGTTGTGCCCTGCCCACTCAGGTTGCATGCTCACTCCACTAGGGGTGTCGCATCGTCCTGGGCGCTGGCTCGTGGTGCCTTGCTAGCAGACATCTGTGGAGCTGAGGGTTGGGCGACTCCCAACGCGTTCGCTAGGTTTTATAGCCTACGTGTCGAACCGGTTTCCTCCTGTGTTCTCACCTCAAATGGGTAGTCAGCTCAGAGTCGGCTTGCAGCGTCCTTACTCCTAATTCTCCAGAGAGTTCCTTAACCAGGCGCCTGGACGTGGCGGAGCGTCCGGCGCCAGGCCTTTCAGCCAATGAATTCTTGAAATCTGGTGTGGGGTTAGTGCCCATATGAGGGACCCTTGTCGGGATCCCATATGTATATTCCACGGTATGCTTATTAGAGCCATGTTTCCCCTGGCAGACCACATTTTGCCATCTCTAATGATGCAGCCTAAGCCATCTCAGAGACTTCCATGTGCAATAGGGCCCTACAGGGTTACTTCACATGTCTAAATGTCAATTAACCCCCTCTGGGAGGAGGTGACTCCGCAGTGTGCATCTTCCAAGCGGAAGGGCACGCTTCCAGGTGTTATCCAAGTCCTACTGTTTGGGTTGCTCAAGGAACAACAGTAGTTGGCCTCCTCTGTGTAGAGCCCGGTCCTATCGTCTGCCTTATAGGAAGGCTCAGGAGGCCTACACAGGGCACTGGAAGGGGCAGCTCCTGTGGCGCTTTGGTAGAGATCCCAATTTCGTCGGTCATCCAACGTGACTCGGAGTGACCGACTGAATGGGATCGTCTCGGTTACGTATGTAACCCTCGTTCCCTGAAGGAGGGAATGGAGACGTCACTTCCCGTTGCAACAGTCACTGTACCACTGCTGAGCTGCCGGGTCACTGGCTCAGCTCCTCAGCGAAAGCATGAATTAATGTGGTGCACCTGCTGCCTCTTATACTCACGCTGTGATAAGAGGCAGCTGGATGTGAATTACCGCATGCCAATGTCCATTGGCTCATTTATTTACACTCGAAGTGGATTGGTCTCTCTGGCGAGATCCCAATTTCGTCTGTCATCTGATGTGACGTCTCCGTTCCCTCCTTCAGGGAACGAGGGTTACATACGTAACCGAGACATTATGCTGTGTTTGGCCCTCGGTTTCTGTCTTATAATGATGCATTACTTCCACTGCTGTAGGCATCGTACACAGTCCACATACACCTTTGTAAGGGTCTCTTGAACCACATTTCCAAGGTATTTGAAGCTTTAACCTTCTACTCTATTATTCCAAACAGGTTTTATGGCTGAATTTTCAATTTTGAAAAACTAGAAATGTATATCCATCAGTAAGTCACTGGCTTATATTATACTACATAATATGGCTCTTAAGTGTTGGTGTGTCGATCTGAGTGTGCTTGGGAGGCTGTTGGGGGAGATTGCAGGAATTCATTGCCCCTTCCCGAATGGTTTGAATATTGCTCATGCAAATGTATTCAAGAGGAAATGTCAAATATGAAATCAGTACTGGTTGCATTTCAGAAAAAGCTCAAAAAGTTAAAAGAACAACAAAAAAGTATGTATTTTACATTAAATTAAAACACAAATGTATTTGAACTTTACCTTATGTCTTTCAATAAATTATCCATGGGTGTACATTAGGGTTCGATGCTTGAGGAGCGGGGATTAAAGTCCAAAACCTGACTTGAAATAACCTAACAAATCAATCGGGACTAAAGCGGTTTCATAAAGGACAATTCCAGTTAACGCAATCTGACTAATTCGATCCAGGTTCAATGAGTCTGGATAATGTGATGAACACGCTTATTCTGAAGCAGCCCTTAATGTTGATCATGGATCAAATCGATCCACCTTAGCAAACAGCAAATATTTGTGCTGTTTAACGCATTTGAAATATTGTGTTTTCCTCAGTGCATAACTGACACGTCACAGGTATATTTTTCCTCTGTAAATGTCAGAAAGTCATGCAAATATATCCATTTAGCTGTCAGGAGTGGGCGAGGCTTACGCGAGTGAACGATCGCTGCGGCGCGCATGCGCGCTACACAGACGGAGCAGGATAGAATAGTAGCGCAAGAATTCTGAATAAAATATACATTTTGCTAAAAATATTTGTTGTTGGACATTAAATGTGACACAGAATTTTAATCCTACATTTAAGTGTATTTTTATGATAGCAGTAACTGTTAATCAAATGTAAGATGGCTAATACAGCAATAGCTCAAATTAGTTAAATGTGTGTTCCTCTTATCAGTTAAAATGTACTCTGATTTCCATTATTTATTAAAATTTTTAATTCAGTGATTTTCACTTTTGATTGTGTTTTTATGCTTTAAAGAGCCATTTTAGATTGTAATGTTTTAATGTTCTAATAACCATAGGTACCGCTGTCATAAATTCAGAGAGAAAGGCTGCATGGCTAGAAACTTCTGATCAACTGAATGCACAAGTAGCCACAATGTTAAAATGTCATTAGCCTACATTTTGGGCACAATACATTAAATACAGTTGGTTATCGCCTATTTTTTATTTATTTGATTATTTAAGGTGTATTTTCTGTATACTTTTATTTTTGGACCGATAATAAATTCAACTGATTGTATGTCAGAGAATCAGTGGTAATATTGATGCGTTCTTATTGGTCAGTGTTAGAGGAGCTCAGTTTAGCCTGACAGTTAGCCTGCTCCGGACCAGTTTAGTTTACCAGCATAAGTTGCCACAGTGACTGAGCTTGAGCTATGGTAATTTTGCTTTCAGAAACCAAATTAAGTGAAAATAAGTCAGAATTACTTAAATAAGCCTGGCTTATTTGGTAAACTTGTTTTATGGAACAGGCCCCAGGTGGTGCAAATGCTCACAACACAAACAAATAAAGAAACGCACTGCAAATGCTCACAACACAACCAAATAAATTTTATTTGCAGTTCGCTTCTTTGTTTGGTTGTGTTGTGAGCATTTGCAGCGTGTGTTTTGTCAAATTGACGAAAGCTATTTTCTTAGTTTGTGTCACGGAACGCTAAGAGGAGCGCCGTGGAAAAGACGAGGTCAGGGTCCAAGTGCAGGTAAGGTGCTTTTAATAACAAACAAAAAGGCCAACACGGCACAAAAAACTAAACAGAAAAGAAATGGGATACATCAAACGCCAAACACCATAAACACAATGTATGTATCCCCTGAGTTCAGCCACAAGTATGCCAAATACAATTAATCTAACCAGACAGAGTAGTAGGAGTGTGGTGCATAAATAGTCCATGGAAATTGGGAACAGCTGTGGGTGTAATGAGTGGGACAGGTGTGTGTGATGTGACAGGTGTATGTATTTACATGAGATGAGTCCGGGAGGAAGGGAGATGGTGACCTCTGGTGGCGACAGGGAGAAGCGCAGGGCCCGGACTCATGACATGACCCCTCCTTCAAGGAACGGCTTCCAGACGTTCCACAGAACCCCCCAAAAGTCCAGAGGGAGGTGGAACAGGGGGAGGGATGGCGGGTCAGGCCCGTGTAGTGGAAGGGAACCTGGCCTCTGAGGCAGCGCAGGCGGGATGGAGACCCAGGGCAGAACCAGCGGCCACCACAGCGGTGTGTGTGGAGCTGCCACCCTGGAGCGGGCACTGGTGGTCTCCACCGCTTCGGGGGGCACATCAGGGTGGGGAACATCAGCGGACACCGCCGCTTTGGGAAGGCATGAAGTGATCTCCACGGCCTCGGGAGCCTCGTGAGCGAACACCGCTCTCTCGGGGGCTTCGTGAGCGAACACCGCTCTCTCGGGAGGAACGTGGGTGGGCACCACTGTCTCGGGAGCCTCGTGAGAGAAAACCGCTGTCTCGGGAGCTTTGTGAGCGAGCACAGCTGTCTCGGGAGGAACGTGAGCGAGCACCATCGCCTCGGGAGGAACGTGAGCAAGCACAGCTGTCTCGGGAGGAACGTGAGCGGTCACCATCTTCTTGGAAGCTTTGTGAGCGAACACCGCTCTCTCGGGAGCTTCGTGAGCGAGCACCATCGCCTCGGGAGGAACGTGAGCGAGCACAGCTGTCTCGGGAGGAAAGTGAGCGAGCACAGCTGTCTCGGGAGGAACGTGAGCGAGCACAGCTGTCTCGGGAGGAACGTGAGCGAGCACAGCTGTCTCGGGAGCCTCGTGAGCGAACACCGCTCTCTCGGGGGCTTCGTGAGCGAACACCGCTGTCTCGGGAGGAACGTGGGCGAACACCGCTCTCTCGGGGGCTTCGTAAGGGAACACCGCTCTCTCGGGCGCCTTGTGAGCAGGCACCGCTCTCTCGGGGGCTTCGTGAGCGAACACCGCTCTCTCGGGGGCTTCGTGAGCGAACACCGCTCTCTCGGGGGCTTCGTGAGCGAACACCGCTCTCTCGGGGGCTTCGTGAGTGAACACCGCTGTCTCGGGAGGAACGTGAGCGAGCACAGCTGTCTCGGGAGAAACGTAAGCGGTCACCGCCACTCGCACCGACTTCAGCGGGGGCTCCCGCACGCTGCGCATCAGCCCAGGACGCTCCGGAAGCGGGCGCGAGGCACTGGGCGCGGCCGCCGACGCCTCCACCACCCCCCGGATCACCGCCTTGGGAGAACTGTGAACGGGCTCCGCAGCTAACTCCACCCTGAAGGCCGAGCCACTCACCTGCAGAGCCAGGTTGACGTAGTCCTCCAGCGACTCCCCGGGGTCCCAGTATGGTACCAGGGACTTGAAGGGCTCAGCCAGGCCTCCCCAGAAGAAGACCATGAGGCAGGTCTTCTCCGTCTTCACCCGCCGAGCCACTCCAATGAAGTCCCTGGCATACTCCATGCTCCGGTCTCCCTGGCGGACGTTGAGCAACCTCCCTGCTGGACCCATGTCTGCTGGTTAGATTCTGTCACGGAACGCTAAGAGGAGCGCCGTGGAAAAGACAAGGTCAGGGTCCAAGTGCAGGTAAGGTGCTTTTAATAACAAACAAAAAGGCCAACACGGCACAAAAAACTAAACAGAAAAGAAATGGGATACATCAAACGGCAAACACCATAAACACAATGTATGTATCCCCTGAGTTCAGCCACAAGTATGCCAAATACAATTAATCTAACCAGACAGAGTAGTAGGAGTGTGGTGCATAAATAGTCCATGGAAATTGGGAACAGCTGTGGGTGTAATGAGTGGGACAGGTGTGTGTGATGTGACAGGTGTATGTATTTACATGAGATGAGTCCGGGAGGAAGGGAGATGGTGACCTCTGGTGGCGACAGGGAGAAGTGCAAGGCCCGGACTCATGACAGTTTGCAGATGTTGTTTTCTATTTGTAGTGCGTTTCTTTTTTGGTTGTGTTGTGGGCATTTGCAGCGTGTGCGTTGTAAAATTGAGGAAGTTGTTTTCTTAATTTGCAGGTGTTTTTTTTTCTATTTGCAGCGCGTTGAGTTCTCTCGGCCACCGTAATTAAATGTGTTTTTATATTATGTAATATTTAATGCTTGTCCGATGTGGTGGACAGATTGCAGAGTGTGGAGATGACAGATTTGATCAGTATAATACTTCCACAATTCTATTGAGAAAGTTATATAGGAATGACCATTTAAGCATTCACACACACATTGCTGCACATTTCCTAAAGATATTTTTCATGTTTGGCAGCTGACTGAGCAGAAAGATGTAATCTCCTCTTAACAAATGAGAAAGATGTGACGATATGACTAGCCTGGGTAATCAACAGCTGGCTCATTCCTCTATCTCTCGTTCTCCAGGGTTTTCAGAGTGGTAGGAAAATCGCATCCAAATAGATGTTAATGTATCAATGCATTCAAATCATCTGACACGATCATCGTCTAGACATGCAAATAATCTGGCAATAGCACTTTTATCTGAGCCACACACACATACACTCTCATATGGCCATGGTCATGAACGTATGCATGCACACATATACTGAATCATTCAGTGTTTTTTTTTTTCTGAGATGGTGTTGAAGTGCAGCCTAACCACACAATGTGTACACATAATACATAAATAATGTCATGTTACGACAAACAGAATACTTCAATTCTGAATGTAAATATTGATTTGCCTTTCTTCATCATTGTTTTGACAGTGGGGGAAAAATGAAAGTGCCAATACCATGTGACATGGAATATTTCTTTTGCATGATACTGATGGATGCACCTCATTGATTCCAATTACAAAACCTTTAAGGCTAAATAAGGACGCCCTCAATCATTTTTACCTTCCTGCAAATAAAAGCACTAAAATCCTTCCTTCATTTCATCCAGTGTCTAAATTACCAGATCTGACCAATCCATCAGGCCCTGGTTGGTATCGGAAGCCATTAGCTTCTGCATGCTAAATTGAAAGGCGACTTCCTCGGCTTTGCATCATCGTTTGATTAACATTGCTAATGGAGGGCTACCTCACCGGCGTGGTGGCGGCTGATGCATCTATGCCAAGTGGCGTGGTTAAGAGGTGACAGCAAATAAATTGGGCTCCACTGAGATAACCATTTCTGAAAGCCAGTCTCATTTGATGACAGCCATTAGCCTTAGTGTGCCAAATTGATCAAGTTGTCACCAAAGGGTGAACTAGCCAACTTATTAACCAGCATGAGGCGTTTGGCAATTTCATGTTTCCTCCATAGTGATGAACTGAGATGATTTCAGACTAACTCTTTGTGCTAACAAGCATGCATTGTGCAATTTATTTGCAACAAAATGCTAACAGTTGCCTAGTACAGATTTATGGTGCATTCACAAGTCACGTTGGAAAGATTGCATTTATGAGTTGAACAGACATGAACACCAATACTAGGTCATAATTATTAATGGGCAAATTTCTTTAAGCCCAGAATTTCTGAGTTGGTTGCGTAACATATTGAATGCGTTTTTTTGTTTGTTTGTTTGTTTTGTTTTTGTTTTTCTTTTACAATATAACTAACAAAGTTGCTTGTACAAAATACTAGTGCTCCACAATTGTGGTACAATTTAGATCAGCTTCACCTTCTCCTTCAATACAGATTTTTTTATATTTTTTTTACATTGCCATAACATTTTTTAACATTGAGCAAAGTGACTTTAACACACTTGATGTTGTAAATGCAGACTTTCCAAAAGAACTTGACCCTAAAATAGGAAAAAATACACTAAAACCCTAAAATACACTTTTAAAAAAGCACCATTAGGCCTGTAACATATTGGCCATTTATAAATAAATACATTTATTTATTTCAAAATATACAAAAAAGGTCATACAAATACTTGATAAAATGTGTTTCAAAATATGTTTTGCATAAATATATTTTCAAATATATATATATAAATAAATGTCTATAAAATATATTGGTAGAAAATATATTTACGCAAAAAAAGTTTTAAAACATATTTTAGCAAGTATGTTTGGCCTATTTTGTTCATTAATTAATAAATAAATGTATTTATTTATTTATGCTGTATGATAAGACACTGAAACATTCATAATTTACAACTTTAGTGGCATACAGATGTTTATGAATCCATACTTGCATATGTTTTGGGCAAGACAGACTGACCTTAGACAACATAATAATGAAGTTGTGTCCTGAGTGTTCTTCCTTTCCCCTTCAGCCACTTTTGGTGGGCACTTGTCCACTCCAATTGCGAATCTCTCTGAATAGAAGAGTGAGCACCAATCTTGATAGTGCAGTGGGGCAGACTGATAAGAATACAGACTGCCATTACAGAATGCTTACTAAAGTATAACCAGAGTAAGGTCAGAAAGGAGAATCTGAACCATATGCATGAAAGAGAGAGTGTTCTGGAATAGTTCTCTTTGTAACTTTTCTCTAAAGTGCTGGGAACCTTAAATGGGTGTCACTGTAATGCCAGGGCTCTGTAAGAAAGCGAGGACCCTTGTCTGCAGAGCTCATGTCTCCGGTGCTCTCGGGTGACATTGGGTCTCACTGACTGCATGTTAACACAGCCTGTCCCAGGGTCCTCAGGGAGGGCCTGTCTCCATGTCAGCTTTATCTTGCTTCCTTTGCCCTTGCATGCAAATCCACTGCAGTGTCATGACTGATAAACAGGAATCCCATGGGAGAGATCTTGTGTAGTCTTGCATTTTTCTACAAATTTACCTTTCTGCACCTCTTTTTTTGCAGTATTTATGTGTATGTCTTTTTTGTTTAGCTGTTTTCCTTTTTTCCTGATTTCTGTCCACTTTTTTTAATGTTACACTGTTTTAGGCATGTCTACACTAATGTGAAAAAGTACCATGGCATTTCCATGATTGCTATAGACATTATGCCAAGATAATGCTTGCATTTTTGGGACAGGTGCCATGTTATTGGAATGGATCGCTCAAAATGAAAATCATGGTAACACTTTAGTTTAGGGACCAGTTCTCTCTATTAACAAGATGCTTATTAGCATGCATATTACTTGCATATTGGCTGTTTATTAGCACTTATGAAGCACATATTTATGCCTTATTCTGCATGTTAGATTCCTTTAATTTCTAAGTTTCACAACTACATTACTAACTAGTAATAAGCAGCAAATTAAGAGTTAATAGCTAGTTAATAGTGATAATTGGTTCCCAAACTAAAGCGTGACCAAAATTATGTCATGGTCCACCCTCATTTCTTTCTATCTTGGATGGATATGAGAGAGAAAGAGAGAGAGAGATGATCTCTCTCTCACGCACACACACACACACACACACACACCACTGAATTTTAAATTGTTCATAGAATTCTAAAATATTGGTTTTATTTTTAAAATGTATTATTTATTTATTTATTTTTATTTTTTTGTTTTAATACATATCTATTCTAGATTCAGTGTGCACACTATGCTTTGGCAATACATTGTAACAGCATGCCAGTAAAGTGCATATTGAATTGAACTGAATTAAACTGAATTAGGAGAGAGAGAAATCACGAAGAATGTACTGGTTGCTCTTTTCCATGGAGTTCTAATGAACTGAAATGAGTCTTTTGACTTTCAAAACATTGCAAACCAGTAATTGTTTGTCATATTGTCATGTTTAGTCATTTAGTTGAACTGAAAAATCTGTCAGTTTTGTTTGATGTTTGAAAGCTCCAGTCCCCATTGATTTAATTATTATAGACAGGAGCTACTGGTCTATTCCTCAAAATGTAGTTTTTAGTGTTTCAAGAAAGTCAAGCTGATTGACGTAAGGGTATGTATTTAAATGATTGCAGAAATTTCATTTTCGGATGAACAAGCAAATTTAATTAAATTTTAAGTGTCATGTAAATACTGTTGTACATAAATATGTTAATCATTCAGAAACAGCATATATCTGAGAAACAAGGTTACCGATTACTATCTGATGTCTATGCATCATGGTTCTTCCACAGTACAGTAGATATTTTAAACTATGACTTTCTGGATGTGTATTGTTTCCTCATCCTCTCTTTTTACACTTCATCTCTCTCTATCCACTTCCCCATTTTCCCCTCTCTTTTGCATCATGTGATCTCCACACTCCTGACAAGGTCTGACGGTTTTGTAGGAGGAGCTCTCGACCTTTGCTTAACTAACGACTCCTTCATCATGGCTGTTCGCCACCAGCACAGGCCTCCCCTTTATTGCTCTTTATTTCAAATTAAAGCAGCGGCAGCAGTCATCCATCATGGCCAGACCTGACCTTTATCAAAGGAGATGACTGGGCTCATACACGCGCACACACACACACACACACAGCATAGAGTGACAGGGGTACGTTTTTGCAGCAGCAGTTCCAAAGGACTATGCACTTCAGTATTCAAGCAATGTAAAAATGTATACAGCCTTAAATATATAGACTTTATTGGAGAAAGATGCATTTTGCCTACAATGTGTGTATAGTTACAGCTTCTGCTAACAGGCTATGCTAACTAGCCAAAGCTTGACCCCTTGAAAGTTTTTTTCTGTTCTTTCTTAACGTTCTTATCTTCAATCTTAAAGTGAATTAAGTGAATTCTTTCCCGATATGTACATGACTTTAATTCTCTCTTCTATTCATTACATATACTGCAAAATGCTGTTTTTGAACGAATACCTCTTTCGTTGCCGTTCTCTCCATGAAAAGCCTGGCAATGCTGCAAATGTAGAAAAGCACTTTAAGAAGAATACTTTAACCATGATACATTTTATGCAAATTGCACAGGAGAGAATAGGGAAAGTATATTGGCCGTTTGAAAGTAGAGAATATTACATTGAGAGGTTTTATCTGTGTGGATAATTACAGATCCGACAATGTTCAAAAGCACCAAAAAAGGCTCAGCACTTAGCACTGCATAGTTACAATAAAATACATTATGCTGACAATTATCATCAGACTGCACTGTCTAGCAAATGTTCAATGCAACAGAGCAGTAATTTTCTATGGTAATGATGATTTGAATGTTGAGGTAAATAGACAGCAAAACGCTCAACAAATTTAAATAGATTGCTCTAGCAAATTCTTTTTGACTGGCTTTCTAACAACAGCTTCTGATCCTGTGAATCTTGTTGCATCCAGTCTACAAATGTAGTGTGTGTTCCAAAAAGTGTTTCTTGGTGATTATTAAAAATATTAGTCTCACAACAGTAACAATTTTGTTGAATAAATAAATGTCCAAATTAAAGATTCTGTATTATTGACAATGTATTTAACATTGTATAATATATATATATTATTTAATTAAATATTTAATTTATTTATAATTTTTATTAATTATTATTATTTTTTTTTTATTTTTTGGCTGAACTACGTTCGGTTTTTCTGCTCTTTAGATGTGTGAGTGATGAGGAAGCTCCGTCAGAAGGAATTTGATGACATGACAAGCTCAACTGCAATACATGAGTACTTCAGTGCCCCCAAAACTCCAGCATTCAACAGTGAAAGTCCTCAAAAGAATGTCTATATGGATGCAACAATCAGGTCTGTATGCTTACACCGTAAAGACTGAATGACAAGAGTTCTAAATCAGGACCATAATTTTCATATCCAGTACATTTTATGGTTTATACCTCATTTCCACATGAAATGGCTTGGAAATTATCACAATATCACAATTTGCTTGCTGTTTACAAGCTGACTGCACAGTGAGCGTCTTGGTTTTTAGGATAGTAAAAGCAATAGATAGAAGGCTGTGAATAATGAAAGTAGTAATTTTTACAGAAGTTCAATATTGAATTCTAGTTTTATTATTCCCTGATGTGTCTTAATAATGATGAGGTTAATGAGGCAGATGCACTGAGCCAATTCACTTTCAGAACTCACTTCATTCGTTTTCTTTCTCCGTCCTTATGCTTTATGTTTGTTGGTACTCATGGACTGCTTTATGAAGGGCAGCTGTCCTCCTGCTGGATAAAGCAAGTATCTAATCAACCAATCAACTCATAAAAGCACACAGACATGGCCAAGAGATTCAGCTATTTGTCAAAACACAAGAATGGGGAGGAATATTTGATTTAAAATCATTTTTGTGAATTCCTGCTGCAAGATGCAGATGGTAGGGTCATTTGGTGAAAAGAATTGAATGTTACTTATGAAAGAAAATGTGTTTAAAAGCATGCATGTGTTCACATGCATGAATCCCGTTATTTTGTATTAAATTTAAATCAATAGAGAAGTGAAAATAAATGTTTTTAAGTTGAATATATTTTAAATGTAATTTATTCCTGCGATGGCAAAACATTTTTTTTTTTACTTATTATGTTTTATGGATTTTTAATGACATTTCAAAAGAACATCATTTATTTGAAATATAAATATTTTGTAACATTATATCAATGTCACTTTTGATCAATTTAATGTGTTTTTGATGACAGGATAAGCTCAAATACCAGCTAACATTAAAGATCATTGTTCATCAAAGTTCTGTGCATGCGTTTGTTGATGAATGATTTGATATGACGGAGGGCTTAAATTTCTGTTTGTCTTATATATTATCTTTTGTGTTTCACAGAAGAAAGAAAGCAGTGTGAGTTCAATATGAGGGTGAGTAAATGATGACACAATTTTCATTTTTAGGAATACCTTGAGGTGTATGCTGGTCCAAGTTTTCCAGCCTGAACTGTTATTTTGCTCTTCAAAATGGGTCTACGTTAGAGCTTTGCCTTCTGCATATTACCATATGGAGTACAGCATTGAAAAAGAAAGCCATACAGAACCAACAGCTTTTTTCTCCTGCCTGCAAAATGTCAGACAGATAAAGGCAGATAACTATGACTCCGTTTCATCAGGATGGACATGCTCTGCATGGTATGTGTGAGATTACTCCTGAAATCCATGACCACAGGACAGTTATGATAGAGGCACTATCTCTGATCTCTGAACTTTCATACCGTTACTGATGCAGGGCTGGAGATCTCTGATGGCGCAGTCATGAGAGATGTGAACGGATAGTTTTGCAGAAGGGATGATCAGATTAGACCATTAGCATCTCGCTCAAAAATGACCAAAGAGTTTAGATATTTTTCCTTTTTAAAACTTGACTCTTCTGTAGTTACATCGTGTACTAAGACTGACGGAAAATGAAAAGTTGCAATTGTCTAGGCCGATATGGAACTATACTCACATTCCGACGTAATAATCAAGGAACTTTGCTGCCATACCATGGGTGCAGCAGGCACAATGATATTACGCAGCATGTGAAAATAATCGCATCTTTTCATTTTCCTTCAGTCTTAGTACACGATGTAACTACAGAAGTGTCAAGTTTTAAATAGGAGAAGTATCAAAACTATTTGGTCATTTTTGAGCGAGATGCTAACAGTCTAATCAGATTCAATGATCTATGCTAAGCTACACTAAAAGTGCTACCGCCAGACCCGGAGATCGGCTGAATGGATTTGAAAACGGTAAAACTCAACTATTTAACTCTTGGGGAGTTGAAAAATTAGTGGATATTTTCAAAAAAAGTGGAGTGTTCCTTAAAACCATAATTCATAATTTTAAATGGAAAATATCTCATTTATATTTATGTCAAGCATATTTTGGCAAGATTTCATTCAGTAGGAAAAAGCAAACAAGCAGATATTTATATCTGTACTGATGATACACATGAGATTCATATGACAGCGCGTTTGTGAATATTGGGCACCCTGCCAATTAATTATTTCTTTATATGAACTTTACCTTTAAAGCAATCTGTCCCATTTTCATAACAAGAAATATTCATTTGGACTTAATCACTCATAAAGAAAAATCAGGAATTAGGACAAAAAATTCATTTAGACATTTATAAAAAAATACAAAATTAATCTTAAAGAGGCATATTGTTTCTCTCATTCCATTTGGTCTAATGAAGTCATATATGCTCTAATTAAATTAGCTGGACTGTTCAGAAATCTTCATCCTTACATGGAATGATTTTTATATCTGCACAGATAACTACAGTTTTTGGAAGTGTTCAAATTTTTATTCCCTTTTGCACACCGCATTTACCCAACGCACCATAATTAATACGTTTTGTTTTTATTCACCTCAGATTAAATAGAGACATCAGCGTCTGCCGCTTTCATGGATCAGGTTCTCTTGTGTTGTTTACATGGCAGCCTCGCTCCAGGCAGGCTCCAGCTATTGTTCCCCTGTCCCGTACTCTCCACAGCAATATGCTCATCCAAATTCTTATTACTATTATCTCGTCGCCACAGCCGAGCGAGCCCAACTTTTTTTCCCCTCTCCTTGAGGAGTGCAACATAATTTGTTTGGAGGATATTTAACAAGCGACACAAGAAGAAGAGCCGCTTGTACATATATCTGATCTGGCTCATGGCCTGAAAGTTGATACATGCGTGCTCGGGGAAAAGCCGAAACGAGTTCAGCGAGTGTTCTATTCTTTCGCCTGTCCTGACTTCCTCAGTCATCCTGTCAGGCCAAAATATAACCTTCGCTATTTCATTTTACTGTCCTTGGTTTTGCGGTAGAAATAACTGGGGTGTCATTATGGGTTCTGTGAGGCCATTATGAGTGTTGGAGAGGTAGCTGAGCTCTTCTGTGTTCTGTTTGATGGACAGCTTTATGATTTAAACATAAACTCGCTGTAGCCTTGCTAGTGACAGGAAGTAGCTTTCGGTGGGAGTAAACTGAGCTTCATTGAATAATGAAAGAACTAGCATGTATGCTCGCATATACACATTCTCATAAATACTTTATATAAATACATATTTTGTTGTTCATATGTGATTTGATTTTCATTTATTCATTTGGTATCCAGGTATATTTTTGTCAGTTGGGTTTCCTGGGAATCAAACCCATGACGGTTGTCCGAGTGATGCTCTACTGCTAGTGCTGAAGCATAAAAGGACTATTTTAGGGTGGTATGACTAGATTTTACACAATCACACTCTGTTCAAGAGTAATATAAAGTATTTTAATTTTTCTAAACTGTGGTTGTGGTCATGTTCAACTTAGCTTGATGGTTGTTCCATTATGATGAGTTTAATTTGACAACATGCCAACAAATGAACATCTAATGGGATACAAATTAACTCTGCTATTTTCTTTGCATACTAATAAGCCAAAACCTTAATAATTTACTCAGAGGAAAATTCTGCCATCAAGTGAGTGGAAATGGTGGTTGTCAAGCTCCAAAAATGAAAAAAAATAAAATAATAAAATAACACCAGAAGGGTAAAAATGAGAGATGCCATGCTGACATGTTTCCAGCCCTTTGCTTAATCTGAGACACGACACAATTGATCAAAAACGCCCATCTAGCTGTTTTCAACCCTGTTCCTGAAGCCAACAGTGTAACTGAGACTAGCTCATTCAAGTCTGAATAAAGACAGAGGCCAGAAGAGTGTTAAGTCTAAGTAAAAACCACATGTCCACATGCTCCCGAATCTTTGACACGACAAAGACCACAACTGTGGTCTCGGATTTGATCTCAGGTTTGAGTCCAAGACTATATTTCCATGGTCTGTTACCTTCATGGTCTTTATTTTCAGTCCTATTATTTAGGGCTGCATGATAATGGTAAAAAATAAAATAATGATTGTTAGTCACAATTATTGCCTTTTTTACATTTCATCAGAATTGCTTTTACATAAGTACAAATCAATAGAACGTCAACTCACATGGTTTGCTTGAAGATTTATTCACAGCTAACATAAGCAAGCAACCTCATGAAAGAAATGACACTTATACTTGAGTAGATTATCTCAACAAAGATCGCTAAACTCTTACTTACCTACTTAGTTTTTCAGCTTATGAGCATTTTTTCGTATTGTTGAGGAAGTGTGTGACCATGGTTGCCAGGTTAATTAATCATTTTCAGGGTAAATAACCAGTGAGCATATATCACAGAGGATAATGCTTAAAGAGATAGTTCACCCAAAAATTACAATTCTGTCAATAATTACTCACCGTCATGTCGTTCCAAACCCCTAAGACCTTTGTTCATTTACGGAACACAAATTAAGGTATTTTTGAGGAAAAAAGTATTCTCGTAGCTTCAGCAAGAATATCTGACGAGCGAAGGTCTTACGGGTTTGGAACGACATGAGGGTAATTAATCACAGAATTTTAATTTTTGGGTGAACTATCCCTTTAATAAATCAGAATTAGCTTTATTGGCCAAGTATGTTTACACATACAAGGAATTTGTTGTAGTGACAGAACGGAGAGAAGCAGAAATCATGATTACGAAACAACAGTGAAATAGTTTGAACTAAATAATGACATTCTTGTGCTTTAGAGCAGAATGTGAATTGTCTCCCAGCAGACACACAAAATCATAAAACGTCGATATTTGGTTAAATTTTGGTTGCAACGTCAGGTGAACAAAATTCAATATCAATTCAACGTCTAATGTCAATGATAATTTGTGACCCCGGACCACAAAACCAGTCTTAAGTCGCTGGGGTATATTTGAAGCAATAGCCAAAAATATATTGTATGGGTCAAAATTATTGATTTTTCTTTTATGTCAAAAATCATTAGGACATTAAGTAAAGATCATGTTCCATGAAGATATTTTGTAAATTTCCTACCGTAAATATATCAAAACTTAATTTTTTATTAGTAATATACATTGCCAAGAAATTCATTTGGACAACTTTAAAGGCGATTTTCTCAATATTTAGATTTTTTTGCACCCTCAGTGTCAGCATCCTTCCTCCTGTAGTTTGTCTCCGTGCCTCTAGAGGTCCCCTGTGTTCTCCTTTGTCTTAGTTCTTCTTCGTGTGGCCTTGTTAGCGTTATCCAGCTCACCTGTGTCTTGTTTTCCCCCAGTGTATTTAAGTTGTGTATCTTTCCCTTGTTTCCCCACTCGGTTTTTGAGTCTTCGCCCTGTGTTTCCTGCCTGGTCGCGCTAAGGCAGGAAAACTAGGCCTCTTGCTACCCCAAGTATCGTATCCTGAGTTCCTGACTTTGATTGTATTTGCTATCTGACTGTTTTCTCCCCTTGTGGAGTTTTTATTTTCTCTTTTGGTTTTCCATCGTTTTTGATGTTGTAATTCCTCAATCCGAGAAGAATTTTTGTTGGATTATCCTTGCAAAGATTTTTTTATTAAATCTTCGTTTCCTGGAGTAATGCCTTAAGTGTTTCATTTGGGTCCAACTTCACCATTTCCGTGGCTCAGTGGTAGATCTCTCAACCATCACACCAGAGTTCAAGCCCGGGTCGTGACACTCAGATTCCAAATTTTCAAATAGTTGTATCTCGGCCAAATATTGTCCGATCCTAACAAACCATACATCAATGAAATACTTATTTATTCAGCTTTCAGAAGGTGTATAAATCTCAATTTCGAAAAATTGGCTCTTATGACTGGTTTTGTGGTCCAGGGTCACATTTGATTTCCAATACCGATGTCAGCTGATGTTGATATTTGGTGTTTTTAGGTTATGTAACCAAAATCCAACGTTAAGTCAACGTCAAATTGACATCAACGCGATTTTCATTTGCAACCAAATTGTAACATCTGTCCGACATCATGTCAACCTGATGTTACATTTATGTCCCGTGCCTGCTGCCCCATTGTTGAGTTTCCATAATTGAATCTGCTTTTTTCCCCCGTCTATCACTGTGAAGCTGCATTGACACAATCTGTATTGTATAAAGCACTACATAAATAGGTTACTTTACATTACTTGGTATTGGTCTTGTCATAAACTTAATTTCTTTTCACAAGGGCACGACATATCAAGATGTCTTGAACAAGATTTGATTTCACTGATGACTGTATATTGTATTGCAAATTGTCATATTGACTGCTTCACATTTGTTTTTTTTTTGTTCTTTATTGGAGCAGAAATGTTTTAAAATAGTTTTCTCCTTTTCTTTTGCACAGAAGAAATAAGAAATAAAGCAAGTTCATTTTTGGGCGGACAATTCCTTAAAATGGCAATCTAATGAAAGACGAAGCACTTGGCTAACAGATCATTTGATTAACTCCCACATTTTGGTCTCATGTTTTTATTCATTCAGAAGACTGCCTGTCATAGGCTGCATCTGAAACAAGATCTTCTCAGAGGATACTTATTACTACTAAATGCCTGTGAGGAAAGTGTGTTACCTGTAGCGCTGTGTGGCTGTTAGCAGCTAGCAACGAGTGATTGGCTGCTGTGTGACCACTGTTAAAATGTTGTTTGTGCTCGCAGCGATTGGTTCACAGCTGGTGCGCTCGGTGTGTTAATTCTGTGCCTGCCCCAGCCCACAGAGGGCCAACATTCAGGCGAGCAGTGATTTCAATAATTGGACTGGGATCCTACAGCCCCCACTCTGGGGCACTGAATTGGTGTTTATGCTAATGGGTTGGGCAATTAGCCTCAGGATGCACACAACAGAGGAAACATAAAGGATCTGTACCAGAAGCAACAGGTGGGATAAATTACTTATTTTCTTTATTAGCAAGCAATTTGTGTAATTTATACAACTAGGCTAAACAGTAAGCACATCAACAGTAAATGATCAAGTGAGTGGATCCCGCAAAGCACAGACATCCAGTAATACAGATGCTCCAAAATAACCAAGAAAAATAAATTTGGCATAGTCTTTCATCGGAAATATGGAAATTTCATTTTTATAACATGAATTCAGTTTTTTATTTTTGCCAAATCAAGCCAAACGATCTAAAGGGGGAGAATTAGAATTAGAATTAAACGTCTGCTAAACATTAAACTCATGACTGGAATACATTTTTTAATCTAATTTTAAATTATAGTAATACTAATTGAAATATTTTTACTGTATTGTTTTATTTTATTTTATGTTTTATTAAATAAATGTAGCCTTAGAAAACATAAAATCCTAGTTTCAAAAACATTTAAAAACAATCTTACTGACCTCAAACTTTTAAATAGTATTGTAAATTGCCAAGAGATATCAACTTGATATGTGCATTTTATTTATTTATGTATTTAATCTATAAGGTGTTTGGAGTCTTTTCTCATCTGAAATACATTTGCAGAATTTGTAATTTTTTAGATGCTCTACACAAATGTGACACTATAAATGTTGCTTTTCAGATGCAGTCTTTCAAACATGTCTCACCAAAGCACATGTTCCTGCTAGCCAAGTCTTTGTTTACACTATGGATATTGCAGCTATACTTTTATGCAAATTTAAGAAGCACATGATTACCTACAATGACATGAGTTATTTTTAGGATTAATTGCAAGACCAATTTTGCTTAATTTGAATTGATGATCAAGCTGTGCTCAAAAGGTTTCAAAAGTCGACATGCAATTCAAAACCATGCCATTCAGTTCACAGCAGGGCCAATATTTGCCCCCTGGAATTTATTGTTAGGAGGATGTTCCAACTTTACCAGGGCATTTTTTTCTAACATTATAAAACCAGATCCTATGCTTTGCATTTACAGTATGTTAAAACTTTCTGCTTGCACAGTTAATTTGGTTGTTCAGACTGCCTCAGAATAACAAAGGCATGTATTAGAAATGAACATTTGATATGCTAATAACTGAATGCTAGTAACCAGTATAGCATTTAGTATAGCATATCAAATTCCCAATAGACATTATCAGTGCTCATGTAAAGCATTTTTGTCACTTACTGTGCAGTTCTTTTTTGGCATAAAGTGAACAAAACTTACAGCTGCTTAGCTGTCATCCTGCATCATGCTATTATTTTCCTCTTGTCATGACATGTTTAATTCCTGGGATAAAACTTTACAAAAAGCAGGATTATGGGCTCAATATACTCTTAGGGGTTTGTTTGTGTGTGTGTGTCATTCTGTGTCACTCTCAGACGGGGCATCCCTAGAGACACAGGCCTGAGGCTTGCTGGTAGGGGAAGACTATTGACCAGCTGCAATCTGGACAGAAGATGAGTACAGCTCTTTGCGATGATAATTGGAAAGTGTTCATGCACTGTTGACATTTAAATATTTGTGAAGGGCCCAAGTAACCTGCACAAGGCATTCACCCAGGGCCCTGCAATCAGATGTGACATTTATATTTGTCACAGAATAAAATTGCACTTGGAAATACCAGGATTTCTCTACAGTCAGATTTAAATCAGGCTTGCTATTGATTGTTTTACATGATTTTCCTTAATGATGCATAATCAATATCATCTTCATTTTGTTGCCAGGGTGCAAGGGAAACATCTCTGGAGTGATTTTTTCCAAGCACTACCAAACTCTGTGCTTAATATTAGCTCAATTTAGAAGAGTCAGGCGTTTTATTTGTGTATAATATGTACATTATAGATTTAATAATAATAATAATAATAATAGATTTAAAATATATATTTTTAAATTATTGTATATTTTAATTATAATATATTTTAAATAATAGTTTAATTGTATTACTAGTAGTTGTATTAGTAATACATTTAAAATATTTGATTTCAAATATAAATTTATTATTATTATTATTATTACTATTCAAATATTTAATAAACATATTAAACAATTACTGTAGATATACTATTATCATTATATAGCCATTTTTGAGTCCATAACCTCAACATAAACCACCATAAAACAATTTATATAAATAAATTAATTAAAATGGAAAAGAAAAGAAACATACACTTACCTGGAAGGCGTGTATTTTGCACAGAACGAATGTCCAAATCGTTTTTTTAAACTTTGGCCATGTTTAGCATGAGAATCAAATTCTTTAACAGTGTAAATAACTCAGAATACATGGAATAGCATTAGACCCCCCCCCCCCTTTAAGTTTAATGGTGGAGATGAAGATTTTAGGGTAATGACTGCTTAAATTTTGTTTTGTTCACATAAAACTATTCAGATGACTATAATGCAAGCTGAATACACCATCACAGCCAACACACCTGAGAAAGGTAATGCCAACCCCTCAGAGGATGCAAACGCTCAGACAACATACAGAATTACCAAATGTTGCCATAATTTAAATATATTAAGGTTCTGCAATATATAAATATATTGTGGAAACTTAATTTACATTTACATTTACATTTAGTCATTTGGCAGACGCTTTTATCCAAAGCGACTTACAATTGGGGAATACAAAAAGCGATTCATCTTGAAGAGGCAGTCAGACAGAGGAAGTGCTCGTAACACCAAGTCTCAGTCTTTGTTCAAATAAGTACAAGCTAGTAGGTGGAGAGAAAGATAGAGGGAAAGTTTTTTTTTTTTTTTAAGTTAAGGATGAAGTCAAGTACTGCCGAAAGAGATGAGTTTTCAGTTGTTGCTTGAAGGTTGCCAGAGATCCGGCGTTCCGGATAGGGGTGGGAAGATTATTCCACCAGCCAGGAATGGTGAACGAGAATGTTCTGGAGAGTGATTTTGAGCCTCTCTGTGATGGTACCACAAGGCGTCGCTCACTAGCAGATCTCAAACTTCTGGAGGGGATGTAGGTTCGTAATAGTGAGTGGAAGTAGGAGGGTGCAGAGCCTGTGGTAGATCTGTACGCAAGCATCAGTGACTTGAACTGGATGCGAGCTGCCACTGGTAGCCAGTGCAAGGAGATGAAGAGAGGTGTAACATGCGCTCTTTTGGGCTCGTTGAAGATCAGTCGTGCCGCTGCATTCTGAATCATTTGTAGAGGTTTGATTGCGTTTGATGGCAGACCAGCCAGAAGAGCATTGCAGTAGTCCAGTCTAGAAACAACCAGGGCCTGGACAAGAAGTTGCGCAGCATGCTCTGTCAGAAAGGGCCTGATCTTTCTGATGTTGTGTAGTGCAAACCTGCAGGAACGAGCAGTCTTTGCAATGTGCTCTTTGAAGGTCAGCTGGTCATCAAAGATTACACCAAGATTTCTGACCGAAGTTGATGGGGTAATCACTGATGAGCCGAACTGAAGTCATGCCGTAGAGTCGGGGTGGCAGGGAAGACCAGAAGTTCCATCTTTGCCAGGTTGAGCTGTAGGTGATGTTCTTTCATCCATGCCGAGATGTCCGCCAGGCAGCCTGAGATCCGTGCAGCTACCGTTGGGTCATCTGGTTGAAAAGAGAGATAGAGCTGCGTGTCATCGGCGTAGCAGTGATAGGAGAAGCCATGTGCATGTATGATGGGACCCAGCGATGTAGTGTACGTGGAGAAGAGGAGGGGTCCAAGAACCGATCCCTGAGGAACTCCAGTGATCAGTTGATGTGGTTTGGATACCTCCCCTCCCCAGGTCACCCTGAAGGATCTACCGGTGAGATAGGATTCAAACCAGCGAAGTGGAATTCCAGTGATGCCCAGTGAAGAGAGTGTAGACAGGAGAATCTGATGATTGACAGTGTCAAAATCATCAGATTCTTTCATGACGTAATTTCCTGTAGAGCTGCTTTGCAACGATTTGTATCGTAAAAAGCGCTATACAAATAAACTTGAACTTGAACTTGAACAGATACATTTCCTCATGAGCTGAGCTCTTCTCTGATATGTGCGGATCATGTAGGCGTACAGTAGTTCGGCTCCCTGATGGTATAAGTGTCAGTTCTACAATCATATACACTTCAGTATAAACCCAATGCACTTTCAGCTGCATGTTACTGGATGAAGATAACAACTATGCTTTTCTCAGATACTCGTACAAGTTGCCCAAACATGTTCCGTGTCGGTTTAATGAATTATATTCTCTGCAATTTTGTTAAATTATGCTCTTCTTATCTGGGTCACTGTGTTAACAATACCATATTCCTGAACCTACTCATTAGGCTTTTTTTTCCAAGTGTCTTTGAGAGTTAAATCAGAGCCTGCCGGGAACTGTTCGGGGAAGTTGGAACATGACTACTGGAGCCTTATGTATCATAATCTTCAACTAGAACAGCTCATAAATATTAAAGAATAAAGCATATATAGAGGTGTACATGGACTCCTATGCTAACTTGGTCATTCGTTTTACATGTTAAAAAAATACAAAATGAATTAATTAATAATAATAATAATGATAATAAATCTAAATAAAAAGTATATACTTTAACATAATTTACAATACATATATGTATATACAGTATGAGTGGGGCTTTATTATTGTTGTCACTTAAAAAAAGCTGACAAAAATGTTTAACAATAAAATTGTTTAATGATTTAAAGAAAATTAAATAGTTGTCGTTTTGATATTTTTTTTTGTTTGTTTGTTTGTTTGTTTGTATGTTTGTTTGTTTGTTTTTAGTTTAAAAGAATGATTAAGAAAACATCAACAAAATACTGTTTCTTGCGTGGTTGTTTATGGTTTGTACCATTAAAACTGTGTCACTTCCTGGAGGAGGATGTCCTTCTGGAACTGGCTTTTGAGATTTTACAAAAGACTAGCAGGTTGTAAAGCAATATTGAACAATTAATACTATTTTTAAACTAAAATACTCACACACCTCTCTGCTGCTGAGATACATTTCCATTGCAGCACTAAAAATGTCCAGCTTGGGCCTACATTACACTAAACATGTTTTTGTAGGCCAGGATTTACCAGAAACACTGCTTACAAATAATGCTTCCCAAATACTGGAATGCATCATCTTAAATAACACAGGGTTTGAGTTTCAGCCACATGCAGTGCTGTCTGAAGGGGAATTTAGGTCTCATTCTTTCCCCTGAAACTTAACCGTAACACTATGATTAGCATTCACACCTGAGCTCCTCTGCAAATGCTCAGGAATAGTTGTATCATGAGTCAAAATATTCCTGAGTAGGTGTATGGTGCGGTAACCAGGAGAGCAGTCGGTAACTGCCTGTTGAAAGTCCATAAAAAATATTGATTTTCCGGTTCTTAATCTCAATCGGAAATGCACGCATTGACATCAGTATATATCAGACTACTGTATGTCAATGTATTTCTAAATTTATAACAGCAGTTGCTTGTTAATTTTTGATTTATGAACAGCCTATATTAAATTCATTTACTCAGAAGCTGTAATCAATTTTGGAAACAAGAGCTATAAAACAAGTGCTCTGGTAGACTGATATGAATGAAATTACAAAAATGAAATTGCTTGTTACTCAATATGGATTTTAGCATATATATAGCTCACTGTAAAAATCATTTGTAAGAGAATTGCTGTAAGCAGAAACATGTTAGCACCCCCTAAACCATGAGGTTAGATGTTAAAGCTGAGCAGGTTACCTTCGCTAATTTATTATAATCAAAAAATCATAATTTTGTTTTATTAGATTATTTTTGTTTTATGAAATTATTAGGAAAAACAAGAATAAATGAATATGAAGCATATGTTTGGTGTTTCCCATAGAGGTACAGATTTCTGGGTTTTTACAGATCTTGTAGGAAATGCTAAATTTATATTTAGAAAGTAATTTATAGGTATGATTTTATTTTACAAAAGTACAAAAGTAACACTAACCCTAACCATATAGTTAAAACATAATTAACTGTATGCTACTTTGTACTTAAATGTATAATTACACTGTAACAAGGTCACCTTAAAGATTGACCAGGAATGATTTACATTAACCCTTAATCCAAGGAAGCTTCCAAAACATTATTATTATACTAGATTTTTGTCCAAAATATGTGAGGTTCACGACACTGAATACTTCTTCGTAAATATCTGGACTTAAAGAGGGATGTGCTGTAAAAACAACCCAAAACTATTAATAAACTTTAATAGATTTGTGAGCGAAGATACTATATTTCAAAATGAGTTAAAGGTCTAGCAGCGACAGAAAACCTTTGGTGGAGTTTTTGCTGCTAAAGAAGGATCTACATGTTACTAAATTTAAAGGAATAGTTCACCCAAAGATGAAAACGTTGTCATCATTTACTCACATTCATGTCGTTCCAAACCTGTATAAATTTCTTTCTTAAGGTCCTCGCAGAGTCCAAAATTTTTGTATGCGTTGTTTCTTTTTTTTCGTATTCATCATCCTTTCCTATCAAAATGCTTGCTACGGATGCAAAAAAGCAGAAAATCGAACTTGATCCGAATTTGTTATGACGGACGAAAATTTCGGAGTCAGTGTGTAAACGTGATTGACACAACGGGAGGTCGTAGTTATTTTTTAACGTGCAAAAATTTCAAACGAAAATTTCAGACTCATTGTGCAATGACTCTTATGCTCAACACAAAAGAATATATTTTAAATAATTTTGAAGAACCAAACAGTTGTTGGTCCCCACTGACTATCATAGTAGGGAAAGAAATACTATGGAAGGCAACTGGGACAACTGTTTGATTACCAGCATTCTTCAAAATATTTCCTCATACATAAGAAAGATGTTCAACATAAGAAAGAAACTGATACAGGTCTGGAACGAGTAAATGATGACAACATTTTCATTTTTGGATGTATTATTCCTTTAAGGGTACACTTCCTTTCTCCACACATTATGAATGATTACTCAATGTAGAAAAATGTAAAAAGTACAATTGTTTCTGTGTTATTATTTTAGTCAGATAGTATACTTTGAATTCTGTTTGTCTATGTACTTCGCTAAAGTTGCAGTTTTATACACTTTTTCCATTAAATTCCCCTTAGTCTGCTATTCTGGAATCATCTATATTAGAATGCCTCGACCCTAAACATCACATAAAACAAATAATTGGGATTGGTTATTTTATATGTTTGTCAGACAACCTCTTCCTGTCCAACGGATCAGTTCTTGGCCAAAATAAGATGTTAAGTGAAGGCTCAGTGACAGTATATGTATAAAATATGGATGGTTTGGGAGCTGTAAAGTCTTACTGATTTTTTTCCATTCAGCACAAATCAGAATGGATCTATTTCAATTTCAGTTGTGCCTTATAACTGCATTTTGGTAAGCTGCGAGTGTGAGCTCACGATGGGGGTCTGAAGCAAACACTGTAGGGGTCAGACAGAGAGGACACTGTCAATTTTCTTCCTGAGAGAGGAAATGCAGAGACATGCTGTCAGATAGCGGACATGTAGGACTGACAGCGAGGGACGTGACATCCGGAGGTCAGGAGAAGTGTACGTGCCATCCCTACATTCGTGAATATTCGAAAAGGAAGGAGGCTCTGTGGGAATGGCCCATTAGAGAGTGCATGCACCCAGAGGATAATCAGATACAGGCCAAATTACCCCCAGCTGGACGCCAATCCTGCATTTTCATGGAGGGTGAGAGGAATGGAAAGACCCTTCCTGGCTTGTGGGTGTGTGGGTGATTGCAATTGCAATTCCATACAGAGCGCAGCTTGGGACTTTGACCCTGACCCAGTTGGTAGGCATGATGGTTTATGGGCCATTGGACCGCATTTAATTCTGCACACAACAGAGGCCCATTACAGACATGACTGCTGGGAGATTTCATCCCTTAACCCTCTGACTTTGTTTTTTCAATTTTCACATTTCAGGCTTGAGCATGAAGAAAGGTTACTGTCAGAAGTGGAGATTGTTCTTATATATTTAGTTTTTTATTACCTTGGTTTATATCGTATTAACCCAGTAGCGACTGTGACTTATCTCACTGATTATTTTTATTGGTTTTCAATGGTGGACTCCAAAATTTTTCCTTTTCCATTCACGATGAGGACCATACAGGACCTGCACACATTTTCTGAACTGATTGTGGGGCTCTAGAGTTCTGAGGAATGGATTTGAAGTCAACATGAAATTGCATTCAAACCCATTTGATGTCCTTACTGGCTGTACGCCCATGTGATGCGACTATATTTTTAATGGGAAAAACTAAACAAAAAAACGCCACGGCCATTTAAACTTGAATGTAGGGCTTCCTGTTAGCCACTTTCAGAAACAAAATCAGTCTGTTATGTTGCTTGATACTACAAACCATAGACTGTAAAAAAAAACAAAAGATGGACACCATGTCTCCAATTCCTTCCACTATAGAAAAGTGAAGCCATCTCAGTATGGCCGCTGTCATCTTGCGAAAATGACATAATTTGGAGCCAGAGTCTACATTTTAGAGACTACCTAAAATAACAGAAACCATCTTTGGAAAAAAATGTATTTGAAGTGTAATTTGATCATTTAGTTTATCTCACGTCCCATTAAATTACATGGGGAGGTCAGGGATTATGATCTATACTGGGTCCAGCCACCTTGAAAGGAAAAAGGAAAACATACAACATATTTAGCTTTTTTAAATTTACACATTCTTTGTTCTATATTGTATATGATTCTTCTTGTCTTTTGTCTTGTTGAATCCCCCGTTTATATATTTACAGGTCGTTGTGCATGTTCACTTTTTTTTTTCGCCGTATTTTTGTCACAATCTTATTGTCATGGTGCACACAGCAGGGAGGAACGAGGAACACGCAGACAAGGAGTAAATTTAAAATACAGTCTTTAATATAGACATCAGGGCAAGGCAAGGCAAGGCAAGGCTGACACAGACAGGAACACCAGGGAGTAACGAGTAAACCAGAAGAAATCTAATAGAACAGACAGGACTTAAATACAATGGATAATCATAGATAATTAGACAAACACGGCTGGACAAGAATTAACTAATGATCACATTAAACAAGGACGGGAAACAAATCAAATATGGAAACATGAGGCAGGAACACATGATACACACAAGGTCTGACATAACTCCCCCCTCCCGGAAGGTGCGTCCTGCGCCTTAACAGTTCCACCGGGGAGGGGGGGTGGGTGCTCTGGAGGCCCCTCAGGACAGACACGGACAGGAATACATTTACATTTACATTTATTATTTGAAATATATAATTGCTTTATATGTCTGGAGCAACTAGGGGTTAAGTGTCTTGCTCAGGGACACATTGGTGTCTCATAGTGGATTCGAACCCGGGTCTCTCACACCAAAGGCATGTGTCTTATCCACTGCGCCATCACCACCCACTAGGTGGTGATGGCGCAGGACCGGGGCTTGTAATACAGGACCGGGGACTTCCAGGATGGAACAGACAGATGGAGGCCAAGGCGGAGCTGGGAGCTCTGGAGGCCATGGCAGATGGTCTTCGTGGACCACCTACTCTGCACTACAGCCAGAACCCTTCTACCCCCCAAAAAAGAATAGAAGGTAGGTAGAAGAACCCCCCCCCCCCCCCCCCCCCCCCCCCCAAAAAAAATCCATGGGGTAGCTACGGGGTATCAGGTGCCCTCCGGGGCTAAACAAGCAGGAACGAACAGGACAGTATAGCCCTCTGGGGCTAGACCAACAGGACAAGACAGGACAGGACAGCCCTCCGGGGCTAAACACACAGGACCAGGACAGCCCACTGGAACAGGAAGCCCTCCTGGGCTAGCTCGGAAGCTGAGGCTTCTTCTGGGCATGACAAGGAGTCAGGGGCCCTCACAGGGTTCCTCAGCAACCGCTTCCACTTCAATGACAAGGAGGCAGACGAGTCTCCTTGGACATGACCGACCGACATGACAAATTAAAACTGTTCCTATGGGCAAGACAAGACTTAAAAATCCATGACTTCGGGGACATGGCACTGACACTTATCCTGACAACACAGTCAACAACTTTAAATTGTAAAATATACAATGATATACTTTAAACCAGGGGTGTCAAACTCTGCCCTGCACAGTTTAGATTCAATCCTAATTAAACACACCTGATCCAGCTAATCAAGTCATTTAGGCTTATTTGGAAACTACACAGTATGTGTGTTGGGGCAGGGTTGGAGTTAAACTCTGCAGGGCTGCGGCCCTCCAGGAACTGAGTTTGACACCCCTGCTTTAAACCAATAAATATAATTTATATAGCTGTAGCTTTCAGAGCAATCTGCACAATTCTGTGGCCAAAGATACTGTGTAGAACCACTCATGACTACTGACTGATGGTAGTTTAAACTTACAGTTTATTTACAATTCTTCATTCTTCATAAATGGAAACACTTGTAATGCAAAGTTGGTAACTCTACTTCGAATACCCAGAAGATTTTGTCCCTGTTGCTGGGTGGAGTTATAGTTCATGGAGAAAAAGTAAATCTGTCCATTGCACTTTGATTCATGGGGGCCCGTAAACATTGTGCTAGGTGTATGATTATATGAGCAAGGTGTTGAACACACAGTTATTCACCCTGAAACCCCACCCAATCTTTCTTATTATTGCCTAACTGTCCGTACTTGTCCCTTACAGTAACAACATATATGTCCTTCCATCTTGCTAGCCCACTTATTTTCATCTCAGTTCTTTCTTTCTGTTTCCATTCTCATTACACTATCCAGTAAAGAGAGCATGAGCGCATACCTGTGCCATAAGGTAATGAATTGAATGGGGATAAGCGATGCTTTGACAAGTTTACAAGTTAGCAGCTCTGTAATTATCATTGTGAATTGTTATTTACACCATCAGCTGACTGCGTTTTACCCGTGAGCCTATCCTACAATCTGACAGGAATTTACAAGGTAGAGTTACAAAAGGAAAACGTACCCTAGAGTGCATGTGTGCATTGGTGTGAATGAATGGAAAGGTGTGCCAGCAGATGCAGAACTGAAGAGCTGCATTTGAACTCACTGACACCATTAACAACACATGGGTGTTAAATATTGCACTTATAGAAAGAAACCTTCATTGTCTATAATGACACATCAAACCTAAAAAGTGCCATCATCAAAGGTATATTTAAAGAAACTGTACATGCAGATAATATAATATTAATAAAATAAAAGGCCACTTAAAATGTGTACAAAGAGAGTACATGCAAAATGAAATTTAACCTTAAGGCATCTTTCTTACAGTGTAATTGTACATTTAAATACTTACAATAGGGTTAAGATTAGGGTTAGGTTTTATTTTAGAGTTATTTGATGGAAACATTTTATTTTAAGGTGTTGTTGTTACACGTTACATGTACTTACTATTAGATTAACAATATATTTAGCATAATTACATGCAAGTAGCCTAAGTAAACCTAACCATTTAGTAAGTACATGTAGTTCATTAATATTACTTAGTACTTAAATGTATAATTACGCTGTAACAAGGACACCTTAAAATAAAATGTAACCTAGTTGCTTAATACACTTTTATTACTATGTTATTACTATGTAACATGTAACAAGGGCACTGTAAAATAAAGTGTTACCAGATGTTCTTAAGTGGGTCAAAAAGTCAATTAAAGTTAGACTAATCTATAATTTAATTTGATTTGATTTTTGAATAAACTTCCAAATTAGTTTACATTATTATTTAGTATATTATTTTAAAGTGTAACATTTTCATAATAAGGACTCTTTTTAAAAGCATGCTGAAATGTCCTTCTTTTCCATAAGAGTATTACATATGGCCAAAAACAAACTTTTCTCAAAGTGTCTCATTATGTACAGTATAGCTGTTTGTACCTCAGTCCAAGACCTGAAAATGGTTACTGTAGCATATACTGTGCTATTGCTGTACTTTTGAATATGTACAAATATGGCCAACATGAGCAAAGGTGGCAGCTGCTAACCACATCATGTGTTGGAAACCAACCAGGAGAAGAAGCCTGAAATTGAAACTCAATGTAAAATTTATTGGCTGTTTCTGAGGAGCAGTATAGGAGCATTTTGCCCTGCTGCTACAGTTAGCTTGAGCATATATTAAACATTCGCTTTTGTTTAGCTAAGAGGTTACAATGAAAATCAGCTGATTGATGATGAATATTCAGAGGTTGTTGTTTATGGCTGAATGGTTCACTGAAGTAGGCCGTATTGTTGGAAATTGAGAGTTTATGGATTGCCTTATAATGTGGGAAAGCATAGATAATATGGAAATAAGGCCATTTGTATGATCACACACTCATATAAACACATTGGGATGCTCGCCAGAGTTGGACAAAATGTATAATTTATGAATTACCTGCTTTTTAATTAGGGGATAGATTTTTTTTTTATTTTGCCACAACAAACACAAATCGGAATGACAGGAAGACGAATTAATTTGCCTAATTATGCCAATTTATTCTCTTGTACAGTACATATAATATTTTTTTCTTATATGATTAGACATATTTCATAGTTTGATACTGTCAAAATAATTAGCTCTGCAGAGTTTTAATAATAATAATAATAATAATGTTTTAATAATATTAGTAATTTTAGGCAATACAATTTTTAGTGTTTTTTAATTTTAATTTTTAGTAATGTTATGTCAACTGCTGGTGATTTATCCATATTTGGACTAAGGTAACAGTTAAAATCACCCCCCAGAATTACATTGTTACAGTCTAAATACGCAATTTTATTATAAACCTGAGCAAAGTAATCTTCATAATATATATTTGGGGCATATATATTTGCTATCACAACCTCCTCTCCATATAGTAGACCCTTTATTATGACTGTTCTACCTTCTTTTTCAGAATAACTTGTTTGTAATTGAAATGGTAAATTTTTGTGGATCAGTATTATTACGCCACGTTTTTTGGTAGAAAAAGATGCATAATAAGGTTGGCCAACTCAGTCTCCGCCGAATTTTTGGTGTTCAAGATCATTTAAATGAGTTTCTTATAATAAGGCAATATTAATTTTGTCCCTTTTCAAGATATTTAAGATCCTCTTCCGTTTAACAACATTGTTGACACCCTTTACATTCCAAGTACGTATCCTTATGTTGGAGTTGTAAGTACTACTCATTGATAATTATATTACTAATTAGATGTGTATGTATTAATTGCTTTAAAGTGTACACACTGTAAAGAGAAAGTGAAAGGCATAACAATAAATGGATAAGAAGGTAAACCACAACCGCTTGAAACACAAAAACTAAAAACAAAACCAAGAAACCTGCGTGAAAACAGAACCGAGCAGGTGTACAATAAGCTCTCAACCCCAAACGGGGGATATAACAGCATAGGAACACAAAAAATGCCACATGTGTGTACCTCTCACATACGCCAACTGATCCTCTTAAAGATAGACAAAGAAACCGAAAACAGAGAGGTAACAGCATAGGAGTCTCATGCTCATAATTTCGTGACACAAAGATATTTTCCTTGTGTGTCATAAATTAAAGTTATTCGTGTCAACAGTGCTCCAAGCCAGACAGACTAATGTTTATCACAGTCATCCTATGCATTAATTGCAGACTGTAATAGTCCTTGCGCATTTCGTACATCATGAATACCTGCCAGGGTTAGTTTGTTGAGTCGATTCCAAGAAGGCGTTCACTTCCGCGGTCGTAGGCAGATATGTGTCCTTTCCGGCTGCGTTGAACACTCTTATAGTGGCAGGGTAAATGAAGGTATATTTGAATTCTGCTTCCCTCAATCTTCGTCGGGCCTCTGCCGTCTCCGCTCTCTTCTTCTGCACGCCAGCCGAGAAATCTTGAAAAAACTACACTGTTTTCCCCTCAATACAGAGGTTGCCCAAACGTCTCGTTGCTTCTAGAATCAGTCTCTTGTCTTTATAATTGTGCAGTTGGACAATCACGGGTCTCATTCTCGAATGTTCACCTTCGTTTCTCAGTAGTCCACTACGGTGCGCTCTTTCCAGTTTGATCCGTCCACCCTTTGCGTTCATGTTCAATGTGGTCGGGATCCAAGTCTCGAAAAAAGCTATCGGGTCGCCCCCCTCAGTGCCCTCTTTGAGACCAACGATTCTGATATTCTGACACCGACTTCTGTTTTCAAGGTCTTCTATACGTTCGAGTACTTTTTGCAGGGATGAGTCGATAGATCCAAGGCGCGTTGAGTTGTTAACTTGATTGTCCTCGAGGTCGGATATTCTCTGCTCGGCATCTATAACTCTCTTGATCATATTGTCCAACTTGCCTGATATCTCGGCGGTTGGATCGCGTATCACCTGCAACTTCTTTTCAAGAACAATCAACACTTTTTCGACGAGAGTTAACTGCATCTCCCGATAACACAGCTTCGTTACTAATAGCTGGGCCTGGGTTATCGCCATCTCGATCGGGAATGACGCTCTTGTTCTGGCATGTATTTCTTCTAGCTTGTTTGCTAGTCGAATCTGATTGCGACCAAAAAGCGTCGAGGGACATCCTGATCACTTTATCCTCAGATCTATGCACTTTTTAAACAATTAGGACGACTGTTTGTAAAAGTTTCAGCTATACGGCGAGGAGCTCGGTCAGACACGTCTTGCCGCTCTCAAAACATCACGTGACCCCCCCTGAAATCTGTCTTGAGTAAATATGTTATCAGTGATTTGTGAGAGCAGTGGAAACAGTACACTCCTCATTTTAATCTCAAAAGCCCATAAACACCATCTCTACAAGACACACTGAATTGTTGTTTCCTTACGATTCATTTCATGCTCTATCTAGCAAAAACATGCAGCACTTCTATTCAACACTTACCCTTTGAAAATATTAATGGAAAGAGCTGCATTGAGAAAATCTCTCTCCCTTTCTTCTGTCAGGTTTTTCTCACAACTTACATACGGAGCTGAGGGACAGATATTGCTGCATGTAGCATCACATACCTCTACATGAAGAAACTAAATGAAAGGAAAAGGATGATGTTTGAAGATCCTTAGCGATGTTTATTCTCAGGTAAACACTGGTTTCATCTATAACATGACAAAAATACTGTAAACCTGCCACATTCTATAAAGTGTGCATAGGTTTTTAAACAGCCATGTATTTAAATTATATTTTTAATTTACAATAATTATTTTTTATGTTGTAAACCGATTACATTACAGGTTATCGAAAAAGACTAACATCTGTGTTGTGCTCTATAAAAAGTCACATGAGCGTTAACACTTGTATGGTGGTCCCGCTCTCCCCTTTAATAATGAACTTGTGGCACTGCATGGCAGATCAGAGGTTTAGTAATATATTGTTTTTACTGCACTCTTGATGGAGCAGCACTTGCTCTCTGTCTTCTTTATATGCTCGTTTTTCTTTTAAGCGCTTGGATGAGTGTAATCTCTTTGTTTTTTATGTATAACTGTTTTTTTTTTGTTTAGTTTTTTCCAATATGAACACTTCTATTGTAATATTGCAGTAAATAAAGTCTGTCAGCATAAATATAATTTACATTGTATCTCTTTTTTTTTTTACTTTAATAGTATTCTGTGTTTGAACATGACATTTTAACCCTATATAACATAAAAAATCAAATTAACCCATTATTTTGCTGAATCTAATTTCATAGCCTGAAAAGCATTTTATTTACCCTGAAAGCAAAGTCAAGGGGCCAACAATAATCGTAATGAAAAGGCATGGGCAAAATAAAAATAAAAAGTGAAATCTAATGTGAATTTCTTTTTTTTTAAATTAACACCTCTTTTGTTAGTTAAAATGAACCCATTTGGTTAAAGAAACTCCCAAAATAAAGTTGGTTTCATGCTTAGATTTGTAATTAATGAAAAAAAAAGAATGTATATATATATATATATATATATATATATATTATTTATAGTTTTTTACACGTTAATGAAACACATTTTATACATGTAGCCTACATGCAAACACTTATTTATCACAATGAATCTGTACACCTGTGTTATAGAGGACATATGACGAGAGAGCAATTTTGTGTTCAGGTCGAAATTGGGTCATAATGTCTCCGTTACAGCGTAGACCCCCCACTGTGACAAGCAAAGTAAATGTTCAAGCACACATCTCATTGTACCCTGAGTGAAATACTCAAATAGTGCCCTTCCCCGAAGGAAAAAAAAACACAACACTCACAGAAGCGTGCAAATAACCAAAAAAATCATACATCATTTCAACTGGGATCGCTGGGGTGTGAGAACACTTAATTATTACAAAGGAAGGCTAAAATAACAGAATTAAATGTGTGTGTCAGGGTAAGGCCATTGCGCATGGCAAACAAAAACACACCTGCCACTCAGAATGAGCGATTACCCCTCTCCACATGGAAGAAAAAGTCAATTCCTCACTTTTGCCCCTCCTCCAGGCGCAGACGCGCACTTAAAATGTCTCGCACATATATACATTCAAACGCATTCGCGTTTATTTATGAAGGCCCGCAAAGTTCATGATTCTGCTGGGTGTTCCAAATCTGTAATCATTACAACAACACCAGTAGATCATTTTTATATTTGTTTGTTCTTCTTGCAGTACCTCTCAGTCGCCTTCATGGTAAAACACAGAGATCTAAGTTCCCTGGAGGGCTTCTTGTGACACAGGTTGTTTCAGTGAATGATGAATATGGGCCACTTTAGCTGTACGGGGGCTGCCTGTATTTATCATACTGTGTCTTTTTGACAATTAATTTGGCAGTCAGCTATGAACACTCAAGCTTTCCTGCTTTATAAAATGTCCATGTAGACTTTAGGTATATTCAATTAAATACAATTCAAGTTTATTTGTATAGCGCTTTTTACGATACAAATCGTTGCAAAGCAGCTCTACATGAATTTAAGTTTCCACAATATATTTATATATTGCAGAACCTTAATATTTTTAACTTATGGCAAAATTTGGTAATTCTGTATGTTGTCTGAGCATTGGCATCCTCTGAGGTCCTCTGAGGGGTTAGCATTATCTTTTCTCAGGTGTTCGGTCATCTCAGATCATTTAAGGGTTGGATCCAGACTGAAGGTTGTCATTCCTAGTTACACCCGTGGCAGAAACAGAGAAACAAATAGAGACATAATTAGCGTAGCTGCTCCTCCATCTAAACAAAAATGATTTGTTCAACCCAAGCTAAAGAATAATAATAACGTACATTTGATCAGCTATAACTGCAGTACAATATTTTAAGATGCATTATGTGAATGCTTGGCTAAAGAGATGTGTCTTTAATCTAGATTTAAACAGATAGAGTGTGTCTGAACCCCGAATGTTATCAGGAAGGCTATTCCAGAGTTTGGGAGCCAAATGTGAAAAAGCTCTACCTCCTTTAGTGGACTTTGCTATCCTAGGTATCACCAAAAGTCCAGAGTTGTGCGACCTTATATATGGTATATGCCTTGGTTCTGTGTAAATTAAATGTCTTATTGTCATTCTCCAACCTGATGCATTTTTAATAAAATTTGCCATGATTGAGAGACCCGAAAGTGAGTCGTTTCAGAAGGAAGTCAAGATCGTACTGGCTGAGGAAACCCATCGATTGTACGGACAGCCGGTAAATTGAGATTTCTCCCTTTGCGGCATCTAATAGTTACATCCATCACCTTGTAGACACATTGATATATACTCACATTCATTGCTCACACCTCAGGGACAGTTACAAGTGGATCATAGATAGGTAGCAACTTATGAAGGTGGGCTGTAGAGCAGGGGTGTCCAAACCTGTTCCTGGAGGGCCACTGTCTTGCAGAGTTTAGCTCCAACCTTAATTAAACACACCTGAACCAGTTAGTCAAGGTCTTTAGACTCATTAGAAATTTCTAGGCAAGTGTTTTGGAGCTGGTTGGAGTGAAACTCTGCAGAACATTGGCCCTCCAGGAGCAGGATTGCTGACTGTTTCTAATACAACAGCTGTGGAAGTGATAATAAATCTCTTCTGACTGCTGTTACCATTCTCTCTATTTTTCTCTCTCTGTTTTTGAAAGCAATGAAAACACTGTCATGGAGATTTTCTTTGCAATTTGAGCAAATAGGAACGCAATATATATATATATATATATATATATATATATATATATATATACACACACACACACACACACACAATTGAAATGCCATTTGCAATGCAGCATGCAAACAAAAGCTGTTTTATCCTGGTTGTATTTTAAATAGTGAGCCAATGGGAGATTTTTAAACCTTTCTTAGAACTTTTATCTAATAACCTTATTTATATATTTCATATTTAAGTGTGAGGTTCAGATTACCTTTAAAATAATGCTGAATATACTGTAGAAAATTGTGGAGGAAAAAATAAAATGAGTGCAAAAATGCTTTGATTGATTGATTGATTGATTGATTGATTGATTGATTGATTGATTGATTGATTGATTGATTGATTGATTGATTGATTGATTGATTGATTGTGCAAATTCAAAAGTTGTGGGTCAGTAAGATTTTTTTTCCACTGTTTACTACAAAATATTAAGTAGAACAACTGTTTTTAACAGCATCATAACAAGTCAGCATATGAAAATGATTTCTGAAGGATCATGTGACACTGAGTAATGATGCTGAAGATTCAGCTTTGCATGACAGGAATATATTACATTTTAGTGTAAGTATATTAAAATACAAAACAGTTCAAAATTGTATGAATACTTCACAGCATTAATATTTTACTGTATTTCTGATCAAATAAATGAAGCCTTGGTGAAACACTTCTTTGAAAATCATTAAAAATCTTACCAACTCCAAACAGAAAATATGAGCTTTCCACTGCAATATTTTCTATGTGGTTGCTAAGGTATCATGAGTCATTTTTGTAAATTGTTACAGGCTTCCCAGGGTGTTCTGAATGGTTGCTACAGTAGGTAATCACATGTTGGCCCAAGTCAAACTTTCTCTTTTATATTCACAGACCCAAATGTACAGTCATTTAGAAAAGCAATAACACGGATCTCCTTGGCAAGCTGTAATTTGAGCATTCGTGTCTGTAGCATAGGTTCTCTAAACCAAAGTTCAAGGGTGTATTCACACCAGGAAAGTCCGCTAGTTCACTTGCTTTGGTCCGGACCAAATACAATGTTGAGTTTTTTTTTTTGTTTGTGTGCGCTTTCACACTGCTCTTTTAGTAAGTGAACCAGAAATTGTAAACAAAACGACAGGTGTGCTAAGGTCATCCATTCATTGGTTCATCCATTCAACCGTACCAGAGTTCGTTTGGAAGCAGACCGAGACCACCTCGATACGGTTGTTTGGCCCGCACCCAAGTCCAATTGCTATATTCACACCTGTCCAAAAGATCCGCACCAAAGGGGGAAACGAGCTTGAGTTCAGTTCAATCGAACTAAACAAAACAGGTGTTAATACACCCTAATATTTAGCATCAGGGACTGTTTAAATCCATAACCCTAATGAGCAATAACAGTTCACCATTAATACAATTAAGAAAAAGCCAATTCAATACAGTACATGCACCGTAATGATTGAGCCATAAGGATGATTCAATATTATTAGCAATGTATGCCATATCATATTGCAGTATAATTTTAACAATCTAAATGATTACTAGCAAGGCTCTCTCAGGCATTTGGTGTTAATAGTAAAGATCTGCAGAAATGTAGGTTGAGGCTTTTTTCAACAGAGTTAGATTTTCTTGCTGTGTGAATTGGCAAGCAATCTGACCTCATGAATATTTTAAAACAAAGAGTTATTGATGATTCAGAAAAGAGGCTAAATTCACTTGCTTGGGTGTATCGTGCCGTTATTAGTTGTTCTCAGTGTGTTGCCTTTCTCTGAGATGTCAATGCGCTGTTTGTTTTCTCTGGTGGTGATCTGGCAAAGGGTCTTTCTTCACCGAGGAGAGTCTCTCTCTGGGATGGATAATCTGGCCCTGGGCGTGATACCAAGGGAACGCCATAATGACTGCCGTGACTCCCTGACCCTTTATGATTTATGCAGCACTCTACAGATAACAGACAGCATGGACCCACCAATACATACGCACACATTTCCATCCACTCTAAACCTCAACCCCCCATGCTCCCTAAAGATCCCAAAGCCCCAGTGAGATTCCTGTCACAAGGATCAGCCCTACATATCCAAAAAATCTCCCCCAGCACACGGCCGTGGGGTCAGAGGTCATGTTGAAGCTGTCAGTGAGCCACGTGTGTCAGGGGTAACAGTGCTCCGTAGGGACTGCCGTTCTCTCAACCTGTTTTGGGTTTGAGGTATGAGTAAGAAAGGTGAGGAGCCAGGTGATAATGCATCATGCTGGATACTGTGAAAAGGCCAGACCTTATGGATTTGTGTAGTTGTGTGTGTTTTAGTAGCAGACCTATTAAATTCAGATTGCCTGACAGACCTCACTGGTGGCTACTTTCCAAGGCAGCATCCTAACTGGAATGGAAGCTCAAAATTTGTCTTTATGGCCAACAACTCAATAATGGTCACACAATATTTATCACAGGAAATTCACAAGAGACTCAAAAGTAAAATTCAATCACAATTGATTCTAATAGGTTGATGAATGATGATAGCATGTTCCAGCTAAATGGATTTAAAAGAAAAGAAAAAAACAAGGAATGAAAAGGAAAACACACACACACACACACACACACACACACAAATATTGGGTGAAAAATGTGTTTTTAAGTAGATTAAATCTCCTTTTTCTATAGATTTTTTAAACATATTATCTAAAGCAAATAACCATTCATTTTGGTTTGTGTGTGTGTGGAAATCCACTCGTGGTTCATTCTAATAGAGACCGATGTTAGCATCTTGCATTGCTAATGATTTAATGCTCTAATAAACACAAAAAAACTAATATTGGGTGAAAAAAATGTGCAAGATGGAAGCATTTTCTACTGATATTTCTTATGCACTTGTTTGTTTCCATTTGGTAGTCACTTGTATCCAAAGCCAATTACCATGCATTCAAAGCTTTTTGTCAGTTTGACTTGTCCATGAAACAAAAAAAAAACAATTCTGTGATGCCTTTGAAATTGCCCTGAACAAGGTATATGGTATCAGAACTTTAGCCTTTGGGTCAGAAGTGTGCCTATAATGCCTATAAATCTTGCCTAGATGGGTAGCACACTAAGCTTTTCAACACAACTAGTGTATATATGTATATAGTAGACATGAGTGCCTCTGTTGTCTCTACACATTCATCTGTTTGAGTGAGTATATCAGGCGTCCCTGAACAACCAAAAGCTTTATGAGGCCATGAATTGGGTTGCTTTTAATTGGCCCTCTGTGTAGAAGAAGAAGCCTGCAGCTACAATGAGCTTATCAGCTCCTGCCCTCCATCAATAATGCATGTGTCGGGCATTAATGTGCCGTGTTCTGCCTGTTAGCAAGAAACAACAGTGGAGTTCTTGAGGACAGAGTCACTCAGGAGGCAAATGGATGGTTCAGCACTGCACTCCAGTGAAATACAGATGAATGGAGGGACAGCGGTCCTGCTTTCCCATCTCTTCAGCTCTCAGGCCATCCCCGATGGATCGCTTCTGCTCTGTGACTTCAACATTTGCCTGACATCAGAATTCAACACAGTAGAATTTTTCAGAGGATTGTAAGTAGAAATGTTTATTTTCATATAAGAACTTGTACCTACAGTATGATAATAACACAGTTTTGATAATAATACAAATCACCATTCACTGATGAGCACCAATAACAGCTGAGCATCAAATCGACATAAAATGATTTCTGAAGGATCACAGTATATTAAAATAGGTTATTTTTTTAATTATAAGATTTAACAACATTAATGTTTTTTGCTGTATTTTTGATCAAGTAAATAAATTCTGACTTTTTTTTCAAGCGTTTGGAACCAGCAGTATATTTATAGGGGTTGAAACTGATATTTGAGTTAAAATTTGATGAAATTAGAACTATACTACTATACTCAAATGTAACAAAATGTGTGCACACTTGTTCTTCAAAGGCATGACAGCCTCACAGAAACCTGATGCATAATGGGAGGGGGTGCAAGAAATATATTAGTTATGGTAATGACCTGTGCTCAAGCAGAACACCGCCTGAGGGAAGGAAGGGCAATCAAAGCTCTGCTTTTCTCTCTGGACTCTCTGTGACCCACCCCCTCATCTCTCTCTTCTTCAGCAGGAAGACCCCTCAGCTAAGCATCTGCCACAAAAGTATTTGGGAAAGATCAGTCTCAAAAAAATGAGCTTGTGGTGCAGCGAATTTTAGTTTTCTTTTTAGAGTGATGGGCTCAAATTTTTGTCTCTCCTGCTAATGGCTAGTGAATTGAGGTTTATTTGTTTGAGAATCCTGACCAGCTCAACACAGAATCACTTGAGGCTAATGGTGCAGAAAGGATTTCACCAAATATATATCTGTCCTGCTGAAACCACAAGTGCAATTCCCAAGACAGCATTTGTTTCTCTTTTTTTTCTGCATCACCTTTGAATACAGGCTTTATTAAGAACCAGTGTTTGTTCTCTGAGATGCTGAGCTGTGGTGCTAATGAGGGGGATGTAAGTTTGAATTCAGCTCATGTCATTTCCTGATCCTGGTTTTACACTGAATGTCAAAATACTTCATATTGAGAAAATAGTAAGAATATTAGAACGGCAAATTCAGACTACCATTTGTGATTTAAACCTTGTGTTATGTTGCAACATCTTAAAAAGGTTTCCCGCCAAAAGGTCAGGAACTCAATTTGACCCATTTGTATTGCTTGGAGAGGGTCTAATTTCAACTTTTATAAAAGTTATGGATGTGCCGATGAAAGTTTGTTTATAGAAATCAACAGCCATGAAGGCTTTTAGCAATGTGCAAACTCAACAGTATGTGGGGAAATCCCACACTTTATAACATTTATGTCATATTTATCTAGCATATAATTACTCAGTGACTGACTGGAATGCTCATGATCAGTCTTGTATCTGAAACCAAAAGATAAATTGAACAACGTCCCATTTAAAGCAGTCTGTAACATAGTGTGAATGGTTGTCTCTCTTTTTTTTTAAATGTTGGTGGAATAAGTTGGAAAGTGATTATTTTTTTCTCCGTGGAGTTTATTGAGCCTGACACTCAACACAAGCTTGAAAACCCAAACTTATGTGCTCATTGCAGTGTCTGTGCATGTCTATAATGTATGTAATGAATGAAGATGTTATGTAGACCATCTATCCAGTGACCTTGTGTCTGCATGAATACATGAACCATACTGTAGGCTTATGTCAGCAAACTCTGATAGTCTGCTGGGTCTGTTTACACACAGGGGCATGGTTTACTCGCTCTACCTGGAAAGGGAAACAATGGACACTGGGATTACAGACTACTTGGTCCACTAATTTTGGTTCACTTGGACTTGCTTGGTCCACTAATTTCGAAAAGGAGACTATAGATGATCAGCAATAAATGCTGTCAGTTCGTGGAATTTAGCATTTTGATTCATCATATATAAATGAAAGTTTTTGTGTAAATTAAATGTTACATTAAAGTTGTAGTCGCACTCAGAATATGCCATGTTTTCAGTCAGATGCACACACTGGTTCAAAACCAGAGAAAGCCACCGTAATAGCGTTTTGCCTTAATGACATAACTAAAAAATAAAGCTGACATACATGCACTTTTTTTTAGCAATTTTTAATAAATATTTAGTCTCTTCCACTGACCAGTTCATCAAATGTAAATAGATATACACATAAACATAAAAATATTTTTAATTCCAATTGTGAAAACACTCATATTCAGGCTTTTACATACTTATTTTTTTCCTATTTTCCAACACAATCTCATGGCAATTTGTAACTATTTTAGATTTTGCATACACACATACATTTTCCTGTGAGATTTGGTTGCATATAAATGTATAGCTACTGAAATAATCAACTTGGCTATGTAAATCATAAATGCATACAGCGAATAAAAGTAGCCAAGACCGATACAGTATGCAAATAAATGCATGACAAAAGACTTTTGAATTTTGAACATTCTGTCACGTTTAAATGTGCATAAACAAACTATTCCTTTATTCCAGGGGTCTGCAAGCCTGCTCCAACACACCTGTCTATAAGTTGCTCTGAACACCTTGTTTAGCTGATTTTTTTATTAAGACTGAATTAAGTGCAGAAGTTTAATACTCCGCTTTAGAGGTTTAGGTTTATCCAAAATGCTTGAGGAATAATATCAATCTAGTGCACTCCTTTAAGTACTATAACTAATCTCATACCAATTGGTACTCTCATATCACGGAATGGAATTATATGGGTATTTTCCTGTAACCTCAATGCATTACAAAGTCAAAATACTCTCGATCATTGACAAACATGATTTGTAACATGTTTAGTCTGGTCCATTGTGTAAAGCTGTGCAAACTCACTAGCCTCAGATGAGAGAGAAAACTCTGTACCTGTTGATAGTCCTTTATTATTTATGAATCACAGCTGTGGAGACGATATAAGCATAGAGTGAGCATATTAACAAGTCTAAAATGTGGTCCACAGAGAAAAACCGAGTGCCTTTGTTCTTTGCGGTCAGGCTGATAATTCATCACACTAGCTCTCTAGATCACAATAAGGAAATCTGATGATTGAGTAACTTCTGATCAAGTGATGATAACCTAAAGTCAATTTATGTAAATTTTCTTATCCCACAATGCTCTTCTCAGTCACTGACAACATCTACTTTAGCTTTGTGAACCTCTCTCTTGTCCATATTTCTGCTCTACAGTATTTTGTATCACATCTACGGCAGCAGATTTTGTTCGGATTTATTTCTTTCTTTCATCGCTGCACATAATTCTACAGTATAGCTGCCGTAAGGCAATATAAGTTGCTGTTCTTGTGGGACTTGGTGGTAAACAACTCTCAGTGACAAAGCCAGGAAATAAAAGCTGCCTTGGTAGGCTAATTAGTTCCCGCCTTGAGCTGGCAGTGTGAATTCATTTCATTGTGTCATTCACAACAAGCTGTCGGTGCTCATCTGAAGCCCAATGTTTCATAGCCAATTTGCAGCGCACTCACCTTGTTCGACAACTTTGGCCAATAAATCTTCTCTCATAACTATATTCACTGGTGATGAGAATGAGCAGAGGAAGGAGGAGATATAATGAAGCCCATACTTTGCTACAGTTTAAAGCTCCTTAGAGGAGTATCACACACGCCACCGATAAGCCTTCCAGTAAAGATATGAATTTGAAATTCTGTGTAGTAAATTTTGCCATTTTGTAATGAATCCTTTCGCAACTCATTTCTAAGGTGTAATTTCTTGAAAGAAAGCAGCATATTTCTCGCTCTAGGGTGTTTTTTCAGGAGTGTTTCTGCCACTTTTGTAGCCAAATTCCTTCTGTAAATCCTACAAAGTTACATTGGCATGCTAAAATTCTGTTCATGTAATTTTTGTAGTATGTACGTGTGTAGAATGTTATTTTCTGTGCATGAAATACAGAACAAAGAGATATTGTATTCCACGATGCAATGCATTCCAATTTCTGGCTCCATATAGTGAAAGCACAAGCAATATAAAATATTCAAAATGAAATCCAAATGAAGAAAGAAATAAATATATTTTTTTAATAGACTGCTTGTTTTTCAATTTAAAAGTAACATTTAAAATTCACTTAATTGTTTATTTCGCCACGCCATTTTAATCAAAGTAAACAAATTAAATTAAATTAAATTAAATTTCAGGTCACACTTTATTTTAAGGTCCAATTCTCGCTATTAACAAACCATTAACTATGACTTTTGCCTCAATAAACTCTTAATTGGCTACTAATTAATAATTAGTATATTAGTTGTTATGTTTAGATATTGGGTAGGATTAGGGATGTTGAATACGGTCGTGCAGAATAAGTGCTGTATAAGTGCTAATAAACAGCCAATATGTTATTAATAGGCATGCTAATAGGCAACTAATTAATAGTGAGAATTGGTCCATATACTGAATTGTTACCGAAAAGTGTTCTGTGCAGAAGGAATGATCTACCTGTGTAGATCTGTTATACTGAATTTTATAAATAATATTTATATCACACAAATTATAATATAAAAGATTTAATAGGCATAGAAATCATATTTCATTTCTATTTAAAACACACACAGTATAGATCTACTATAGAATATGATATTAGGATGCAGATCTCATAAACTATAGTGCTGCCACAATATTCTAGTTCTGTTATTCCAAAGGATTATTAAAAGGCATGTCCTTCCGTTATGCTGCCATATTTAAAACAACCATTAATCTTCCTTCTTGTCCTCTACCCATGAAATATCACATGCATCTTATATGGTAAGACCCATGTCATATAGTTCAACATGTATGAGTTTCCTCGTATAAAACAAGGTTACTATAGTCTACATAATGCATGATTAATTTGCTAAGGTGAACACAGTGTGAGAAAATAAGGGGCCTGAACAGATTTGTGACCACACACAAACATTTTGGTTTCCATCTCTTAGATGGCAGCACATTTGTCTCTGCATGTAATTACCACATCATCAGTCAAAATCACAGTGAAACTGGTGTGACATTGTAATATCCAAGAATTAATGTATTTCCAAACATTCAAAAAGCAAGCAGGGACATGAATCCTGCATGATCATGATGAAGTTAAAGCACCTCGAAATTAAAATTCTGTCATTATTTATTCAGCTCATGTTGTCCAAAATCTGCTTTTTTTTTTCAAAACCTAACCTATAAACAGATTCTAGGTGGGAGGTACTTGCAGCTCTGTTCCATACAGCTAAAGTGATTAGGGTGTCTGGCTTTAAAAATGAGAAATAAGTACCATAAATGTACATATTTCAAGTGTTCTAAATTCATTTAAAAAATCAGTGTGGTTCAGACCAACATTTAAGTAGTTATTAATTGAAACTCCCCATTTCAACTATTACTCTCAAATCCCTTCTGTGCAAAACTGGAGTTACGGTTTAGTATGTCTAGCTAAAATATATGCATATATATATATATATATATTTATTTTTTTTTTCCTCACACTTGTGGCCACATTTACAGTTGTTGTCCCTGTCTGTTGTGCTGCTGAGAGGTTTGCGTTTATAGCTCTGCTTTTTTTATTGAATCTTTACTTTACTTTCACTCTCTGTTTAAAGTGATAATATATAACTTAATTCCCACCATATTTCTGGTATTATCTATCAAACTAAACTAACTAATTTGATTGTTCGCTTATTAAAACCACGAGTGCAGCGCATCAGCTGGTTAGCTTGTTACTCGCGGTTCCATTCACGGTTCCATTCATGCCTATTATTGTTTTATTTTTTCTCGCTCCGTTTTAATTTCTCTCTCGCTCCGTTTTTCACGAGTTCATCAAACAACAGAGGTAAGTGAAGTTAAGTTGAAATCATTCATCAGTCACGGTGAATAATGGCTTCTTCTCCTGCTATTGTTGTTTGCACTTCATGTCACATGCAGAGGTGGGTAGTAACGAGTTACATTTACTTCGTTACATTTACTTGAGTATATTTTTTGGGTAACTAATACTTTTAGAGTATATTTTAAAATGGGTACTTTTACTCTTACTCAAGTATATTTTTAGAGAAAAAACGGTACTTTTACTTCGTTACTGTGGGCGACTCTCCTCTCGTTACTGTATCTTAATGCAATACAAGTTAAAAATGCTTCAGTTTATTCCAAACGCGCCGTCTACTTTTCTCTGGGCAATGAACGATGCCCATTCGCGAATGATTCATTCTTTTGAGTCGATTCTATTTAAAGGCTTTATCAAACCAGTTGGCAAACCAGTGAATCGGTTCGCGAATCAGTTTGAATGATTCGTTCAGTTCCCTGCCGCACGCGCTGAGTCTCTGAAGCGGTTCTCACTCAGATAACAGAAAGTTTAAAAACATCAAGAGCGCTGAAGACGTGGCTTTGGATCTACAGTCAGTTGAAAGCAAATCTGCAAAGGCTTGTTTGTTTAGAGCTAACGTTATATGAAGATCTTTTATTAGATGAACACCGCGTGTGCTGTCTACTGTTCCACAGGTAGGCCTATAGGCCACAATACCACTATGACATTACCAGTTTGTTGTACATGTACCTTACATTAAATACAATGTATAATTTATACATTAAATAAGCTGTCACAGAGTATGAAATGAACACCCGCGGAACCCGCGTTAGCTCTGCGGCCTGTTCTAGACACAATTAATCATATTTTTACAATATTTACGCTTGCAAAAATATAGGCTACATTTGTTTACATTTTGCAGAACAGAAGATCCGTCAATATGCATTTGTTTCGTTATGTTCAGAGCAGTCATGTGAGGCGTTTTCAGAGGTTTCAGTGTCAGAGGTTATAGGATAATACATAATTAATTTACTTTAAAATATAATTTAATTCAGTGATGCAAATCAGAATTTTCATCAGCTGTTACTCCAGTTTTCGGAGTCATATGATCCTTCAGAAATCATTATAATATATCGATTTATTACCAGTTTTGGAAACAGTTTTGCTGCTTAATATTTTTTGGAACCAGTGCCATTTTGTTCAGTATTCTTTGATGAATAGAAAGCTAAAAAGAGCAGCACTGATAATAAATCAACATGATTTCTGAAGGATTATGTGACTCTGAAGACTGTGGTAAAGGCTGATGAAAATTCTGATTTGCATCACTGAAATAAATTACATTAAAATATATATATATATACAGGTCCTTTTCAAAAAATTAGCATATTGTGATAAAGTTCATTATTTTCTGTAATGTACTGATAAACATTAGACTTTCATATATTTTAGATTCATTACAACACAACTGAAGTAGTTCAAGCCTTTTATTGTTTTAATATTGATGATTTTGGCATACAGCTCATGAAAACCCAAAATTCCTATCTCAAAAAATTAGCATATTTCATCCGACCAATAAAAGAAAAGTGTCTTTAATACAAAAAAAAAAAAGTCAACCTTCAAATAATTATGTTCAGTTATGCACTCAATACTTGGTCGGGAATCCTTTTGCAGAAATGACTGCTTCAATGCGGCGTGGCATGGAGGCAATCAGCCTGTGGCACTGCTGAGGTGTTATGGAGGCCCAGGATGCTTCGATAGCGGCCTTAAGCTCATCCAGAGTGGTTGGGTCTTGCGTCTCTCAACTTTCTCTTCACAATATCCCACAGATTCTCTATGGGGTTCAGGTCAGGAGAGTTGGCAGGCCAATTGAGCACAGTAATACCATGGTCAGTAAACCATTTACCAGTGGTTTTGGCACTGTGAGCAGGTGCCAGGTCGTGCTGAAAAATGAAATCTTCATCTCCATAAAGCTTTTCAGCAGATGGAAGCATGAAGTGCTCCAAAATCTCCTGATAGCTAGCTGCATTGACCCTGCCCTTGATAAAACACAGTGGACCAACACCAGCATCAATGACTGTGGGTACTTGACACTGGACTTCAGGCATTTTGGCATTTCCCTCTCCCCAGTCTTCCTCCAGACTCTGGCACCTTGATTTCCGAATGACATGCAAAATTTGCTTTCATCCGAAAAAAGTACTTTGGACCACTGAGCAACAGTCCAGTGCTGCTTCTCTGTAGCCCAGGTCAGGCGCTTCTGCCGCTGTTTCTGGTTCAAAAGTGGCTTGACCTGGGGAATGCGGCACCTGTAGCCCATTTCCTGCACACACCTGTACACGGTGGCTCTGGATGTTTCTACTCCAGACTCAGTCCACTGCTTCCGCAGGTCCCCCAAGGTCTGGAATCGGTCCTTCTCCACAATCTTCCTCAGGGTCCGGTCACCTCTTCTCGTTGTGCTGCGTTTTCTGCCACACTTTTTCCTTCCCACAGACTTCCCACTGAGGTGCCTTGATACAGCACTCTGGGAACAGCCTATTCGTTCAGAAATTTCTTTCTGTGTCTTACCCTCCTGCTTGAGGGTGTCAATGATGGCCTTCTGGACAGCAGTCAGGTCGGCAGTCTTACCCATGGTTGCGGTTTTGAGTAATGAACCAGGCTGGGAGTTTTTAAAAGCCTCAGGAATCTTTTGCAGGTGTTTAGAGTTAATTAGTTGATTCAGATGATTAGGTTAATAGCTCGTTTAGAGAACCTTTTCATGATATGCTAATTTTTTGAGATAGGAATTTTGGGTTTTCATGAGCTGTATGCCAAAATCATCAATATTAAAACAATAAAAGGCTTGAACTACTTCAGTTGTGTTGTAATGAATCTAAAATATATGAAAGTCTAATGTTTATCAGTACATTACAGAAAATAATGAACTTTATCACAATATGCTAATTTTTTGAAAAGGACCTGTATATATATATATTTTGAACGGCAGTGTGTGTGTGTGTGTGTGTGTATACACATACACATTACATAAATGTAATCTATATATCTAAATAAAAATAGACTATATTCAGTACCTATATGATCCAAAGTAACCAGTAACTAAGTACTTGAGTAGTTTTTTTATCCGATACTTTTTTACTCTTACTCAAGTAACTATTCAGACTATTACTTTTACTTTTACTTGAGTAAATATTTCTAGAAGTACTTTTACTTTTACTTGAGTACAGTTTTTGGGTACTCTACCCACCTCTGGTCACATGTATAGTTTCTCTCTCTCTGTCGGCGATGAGGGATTCATATGATAAATGCAGGGAAATAGTTTCAGAATTAGAGACACGCATCCAAACTTTAGTTGAGGATAGCAAGTATGTGAGGGCTGTAGATACTGCTTTGGATGCGACTAGCTCAGGGAGTCCTGTACATTGTTTGGTTCCGGTTGAGCCCATGCAGCAGAGCAGCTGGTTGACTGTAAGGCGGCCTAGTCGCTAGGGCTGAACGATATATCGTTATCGTATCTATATCGAGATATGAACTTTCAAGATATTACTATCGAAAAAAGCAACGATATAGACGATATAGATTTCCCCTCTCCGCGCTCGCCCCGCCCTGCATACAACTCTGGCAGTCACACAACGAACATCAGTTTTACGAGTGCCCTTGAATGCACCGCTGAGGTCCCTATTCGACCGCAAACTTGTATGGTATAGCTCTGGAAATTCAGACACAGAGAATCAGCTGTTCATCCATTTTGAGTTCGGCGGCGGCGCTTGTTTGGATGCCCCGTTTCTATTGGCCGCGCGGGGAAACGTCACAGAGCGCAGCGGCAAAAGTTGAACTATTTTGAACTTTGACCGCGGCGCGCGCGCAAGCTCGCCGCTGGTGCGCTCCGCTGCGCGTGCGCTTTGGTCGGCGCAGCAACTAACCGCCCTCGCGCAGCGCAAGCCATTGAAATGAATGGGTTTCATAGCGCAGCGCAGCGCATGCCGCGTCCTGTGTGAAAGGGCCTTGAAAGAGCCTTTACGCCGTACGAGTCGACGTCCACCAGTGAGTTCTTAAAAATAAAACTACACTTTCCAAATTTTTTTGTATTATGATGTTTTTATTTTTCTGAGAAATGCTTGGTTTTCACCGAACCCGTAGTCATATCGTATCGTATCGATATCGAGATATCTGGCATGAAAATCGAGATATTAAATTTTGTCCATATCGTTCAGCCCTACTAGTCGCGGGTCAAAACACCGCTCTTCCATTCCGATCAGAACATCAAACAGGTCAAGAAATATGGCACATAGTCTTAGAGTTCGTACTTGACTAATTGGGGTCCAGGTCAGGAAGCAGACAGACTGGCTAAACCGACCGTCTGCTAGCCGCCTTACGTCACAGAAGTCAGTTAATTCTCAGCACATAGAGACTCCTTCACCCAGATATCACACTATAGAGACTGTGTCTCTTCCCCGAACTAGAAAATACAGAAAACATCTATGAGTAACAATTTAATTGATGTAAAACAAATAAAAAAAAAATTACAATACAGAGAAACAATTGATAAAGCGTGGCTTACTGAATATCAGGTCCCTTTCTACAAAATCACTTTTTGTAAATTATTTGATCAATGATAATAATCTAGATTTGCTCTGTTTGACAGAAACATGGCTAAAACCAGATGAATATATTACTTTAAATGAGTCCACCCCCCAAGATTACGGCTATAAAAATGAGCCAAGTCCAAAAGGTAAAGGGGGAGGTGTTGGTACAATTTATAGCAATATTCTCAGTATTTCTCGGAGGGCAGGCTTTAAGTATAACTCGTTTGAAGTTATGGTGCTGCGTTTAACATTATCTAGAGAAACACATGTTAGTGATAAATCCCCTGTGATGTTTGTACTGGCTACTGTATACAGGCCACCAGGGCACCATACAGACTTTATTAAAGAATTTTCAGATTTTCAGAGTTAGTACTGGCTGCAGATAAAGTCTTAATTGTTGGCGATTTTAATATCCATGTCGATAATGAAAAAGATGCATTAGGATCAGCATTCATAGAGATTCTGAACTCTATTGGGGTTAGATAACACGTTTCCGGACCTACTCATTGTCGAAATCATACTCTAGATTTAATACTGTCACATGGAATTAATGTTAGTGGTGTTGAAATTCTGCAGCAAAGCGATGATATCTCAGATCATCATCTAGTCTTGTGTAAACTCCATACAGCTAAAACTGTAAATTCTACTCTTTGTTACAAGTATGGTAGAACCATCACCTCTACCACAAAAGACTGCTTTGTAAGTAATCTTCCTGATTTATCTCAATTCCTCAGCATATCCAACAGCGCAGAAAAACTTGATGATGTAACAGAAACTATGGACTCTCTCTTTTCTAGCACTTTAGATACAGTTGCTCCTTTACGCTTAAGGAAGATCAAAGAAAACAGTCTGACTCCGTGGTATAATGAGCAAACTCGCACCTTAAAGAGAGCAGCCCGGAAAATGGAGCACAGATGGAGGAAAACAAAACTAGATGTATTTCGTATAGCCTGGCGGGAAAATACCCTATACCCTACCCTAACCCTATCCTACAGAAAAGCATTAAAACTGCTAGATCTGATTACTTTTCGTCTCTTCTAGAAGAAAACAAACATAACCCCCGGTATTTATTCAATACAGTCACTAAATTAATGAAAAATAAAGCATCAACAGCTTTTGGCATTTCCCTAAAGCACAGCAGTAATGACTTTATGAACTATTTTACTTCCAAGATCGAGTCTATCAGAGATAAAATTGTAACCATGCAGCCGTCAGCTACAATATAATGGCAGTGAATGGGGTTGAGATTTTGAAGCCCAAAGAAGTGCATCCATCCACCTAAAAAAGTGCTCCACATGGCTCCGAGGAGTTAATAAATGTCTCGCGAAGCAATGCATTTGTGTAAGAAAAATACGTCATCCATTTCATACGAAATCATGCATCATCCGCTGGAACCCCACTCTCTTGTGAATGTGTGTACGACAATTAGTGGGAGCTAGAGATTTTGGTTTATAAAGTTTTAAATATGGATATTTTTCTTACTTTTATTAAACCCCCAGAGTCGTGTAGAGCACTTTTTACTATGGATGAATGCACTTTTTTGGGCTTCAAAATGTCAACCCCCATTTACTGCCAAAATAAAGTTTGAAAGAGCCAGGACATTTTTTTAATATAACGATTGCATTTGTCTGAAAAAAGAAAGTCATATACACCTAGAATGAGTGAGTAAATCAAGGGACAGTTTTGATTTTGGAGTGAACTATCCCTTTAAGGGCGAAAGATTTCCCCATTCAGATTCAAAGTGGTCACGTGAATTCACCACGTTGCCCAACAGAAAGTTGCTGAACTGTACAGCATGACAGTTCACATGCAATAGATTTTTTAGCCCACAAAATTTCACAGAGATTTCACTAATTTTGATCAGACCTTTAGCCTTTTGAGCCTTATGGAATGTTAAACATTCAGCTAAACATCTCTTTCCATGTTACACAGGAGAAAGTAAGGAATATTTATTTGTAATGTCATGAAGATGAGTAAAAGACAGAATCTTCTTTAAAGATAGAGCTAGACATTTTTTAAGAATCGTAATAACATGTCATGTCTGTCTCTTGAGCTTTTAGTTGAATCTATCAGTTTGATTAAGTGTTACTCTACAAAACAAAGCTAAAGCATATGTAGCCACATCTGAGCAAAATGACTAACTTGCCATTAGTAATACTTATTTGTATGTGTTTTCAGAGTGCAATGCAGAGGTGGAATAAAGCCAGATTCGACCTGTGGCCACAGGCAAAGGCTTAAATCAAGTATTTTATTGAGCCTTTCCTTTTGTATCTGACAGGGGACCGCCGAACTGCAAAACCCATGACCCAAGAAGCACCATTAATCCGTGTCGTCCCTTATGGCTTTCGCAGTTGAGGCTCGGTGTAATAAGACTTCATTGTGTTCAGCTGTAAATAAATTACGGAGCATGAAGGAGTTTTCGCCAGATCCTCTGTCTTTTTTCATAGATTCAAGGAGTGCAGGGTGTCTTCTGGGTTTTGCAAACATTCCTATAGGCATTATTGATCTAGATGTGCTGGATCTGGGGTTCAGAAAAAAACACTGGGTTTTCCACGTTTGATGTTTGGTCTTTCTCCCATCAGGGAGAAGTCTTGTATGTGAGACAGGTCGGACGAGTCTTCAGTAGGGATTTCAGAGAGAATCTAGAGTTATGTTTGGAATTATTTGTTGTTGAATCGCTCTTCAGAATGATATACTGACATCGTAAGGAACAAATCTAATATTTTTTATCAGATGCACCCGTAGACAAGCTGTTGTATTATAGACAGTTTGAAGAGGAGAGGATCTGATCAAACCCCCAGTATGATCAGTCAGGGTACAAGAGCTTACATCTGTGTCAAATTCAATGTGTTTCTTTCCAGCTGATGGTACGAAATGTGAAGAAATGACATGCTTTACAGGCCGTGTCATTTTGAGAGCTATGTAACTCTTTAAAGTGCAGATGCTTAGGGAGACAATCATGCACAAATGAATGAAGTTACTGGAGTCATATATATATATATATATATATATACACACACTCTCTCTCTTTTTTATTTTATTGTGAAATATTAATATTTTATTCATATAAAAATTTGCATTCTGTTTAATATTTTTAAATTACTATTATTAATGATAAATAAACAAATTAATGCATATCTATCCACCCATCCATCCATCTATCCACATATACATCCATCCATTTATAGCAGTTCCAACATGAAAAAAAAAATTATACATTTGTGTTCTACAGAAGACAGAAAGTCATTTTGGGGCGACTATTTCTTAAAATGGAGACCCAAATTGAAAAATCCTAGATTCTGAGTAGATAAATCAATAAAAACCACAATATCTTTTATTGGTGGTTAAAATAAAAGACATAACGTTCACCTGTTTTTATTTGTTCCATTGCAATTTGAGCAAATAATTTATTATCATAACTCATTGTTTTCTAATTCTATATGACTATCCTTGTTTTTTCACACTTTTGAAATCATTTTTTTTTTCTACTGTCTTTGCATATTTTTTTATATTATATTTTATATTACATTGCATATTTTCTTTTCACACTTTGCAGATCTGTACGCAGAAATGTTACAAAATAACTCTAAATATTAATAAAGCTGGATTTATGAAGTACCATTCCCATGTCTCACTGAATGGCTCCAATATAAGAAATATGTCATTATGCTTGAATTATCCCATTATACAACATCAGAGTAATATTCTGAGATGCATGACAAAGAAATTAAGCCGCAAATTGACTTCAGAACGGCTCTCTGCTAACCTGGTCCAGACAGTTACCCAGGTAATTTCAGTCTTGACCGGGCCTCAAAGATGACCACGGGTCCCGCATGTCAATGAGGTCTCATTCCCTCCCACTCAAGCGGATGCATGACTTCCTGCTAATGGCCACAATGACTTGATTTTGCGTTCTTTATGGAGCTAAGGAACATTTCATATCGCATGAATGTGTCTTTCTTTTGAATTGTAGGTGTAATAACTTAAATGTAATATAAAGCTTATGTCTCTTTCTGGCAGGAAATCTTGCTTCTCTGCTGCTCCCCCAGCTGTATGCGACATTAAAGGTAAAATACGGATCCCTGGAAAGCCATTTGGCACCTAATTGAGCAGTGCTATTACTTTAAACTCCCAACAGACAGTGACAGTCACTGGTGTGTGTGTGTTACAGTGTGAATGAAATAGAACGGAGAGAGATACTGACTATACGTTGCGGTTAATGGTCCCATGTTCAGATTTCATTGTACAAAGAAAGACTCTATTGCTGTTCAATCCATTGCCACATGGGAGTAAAATAAAAAAAAAGCACAGCTAGTAATAACCCCTGGTCATCATTTGCTGAATAAAGCAAAGCTGCCAGATAAATCCGGACCCCTATTTAGTTTATTGATGAAAGGGCTAAAGTAAATATGATAGTTTATCTCCTGCAATCATAAAATAGAACTACAATGGTTAGTTCTAAATAACTTCATAGATTTTTACGTCATGATCACTATATTTCACACATCTCTCTGACTCTTGACAACATAATATACTACACAGATCATGGAGGTAAAGCACACTGTTCAGTTTTGTCGGGTGATGAATTGAGCATGTATTTCAGGTCAAAGGGTGGCGTGTGTTTCTTTAGCTCAGTTCTGCAGACTTCTGCCTGATGAGACATTAGTATGCGCTGCACTGTCTCTTGTCTATGAAACACATCTGCCAGCCTTTTGCAGGCCTTGTTTCAGATTGAGTGAAGCCAAGAATACAAATTCACCATTAAAGTGCTTTGCTGTGAATTCAGAATGCCTGAAAAAAGAGTCACAAATCTGCTGGATAAGCAAACATGTCTCTGAGCTAGCGCTTATTGGTGTAACTTAACTTTTATGAAGTAAATAATTGATAAACAGCCCAAGTCAGGAACTTTACAATGTTGGACAGGTTTGCAGTTCCTCTTTAAACATGTTATCAAAATAACGTACACTTAGGAGTACTTACTAAAGAAATACTAAAATAATATGTCTGAGTGTGATCTGAGTGTAATGTTTATGGACACTTGATTGCAAAAGTGAAAATGTGTTATAGTTTAAAGTGATAATAAATGCAGCTGAACTCGATTTAACATGTAATCATTTGCAGTCAACAAAGGAGCTGCAGAATTGATAGTTTTGGCCTTAACTACTATGTAATTATATCAAAAATAAGTAATGTACTTATCATGTTCATATTGTATTGCAAAACACTTTTGTTGCTATCTTGGTGGGATACTGGTAAGGTTAGGGACAAGTTTGGTGTATGGGCAGGTTTAAGCCTGAGTGTAAGGGATGTGTCAACGGTGTAATTATAAATGTAATTACAGAAACTAATTACAAATGTAATTACAAGCAGATTTTTTTTGGTAACACTTTATTTTAAGGTGTCCATAATACAGAGTAATTACCTAGTTAAGTACTTAGTAGTAGCCATTGTACTTACATGAAATAAAATGTACTTACCATGTAATTAAGTTATGGAATGACCAGTACTTACAGTTTGTAATTATAAACATGTAATAGGCAGCTACTGTTACACCGAGTCTGTTACACAGCAATTTATGTAACCAAAAGATTGTTACATGTGTTACAGACATTATACAAAGTAATTAAAAATGTACGTACACAGACATAAGCTACTTAAAATAAAGTGTATCAAGATTGTACTTAAGTGTACTTCAAGTGTGTCTATACTGTACAGCTTATCCAGCTGCACCTTAGTTTGATTTAATCCACCAGTACACAGCTTAAATACATGTAATACCTTTCTAATTACATTAAAATTACAGAATATTACACAGGCATAAGCTACTTCAAATAAAGTGTATCAACATTGTACTTAAGTGTATTAGTAGCGGTGTAACAGACTCGGCCTGTTACATATGTGTAACAGTAGCTGCCTATTACATCTACATAATTGCAAACTCTAAGTGCAGGCTGTTCCATAACTTAGTTACATGCTAGGTACATTTTTCATGTAAGTACAACGGTTATTGCTAAGTACTTAACTAGGTAATTATAATATTACTAGGTGTATAATGGACACCTTCAAATAAAGTGTTTATCTGTGTGTTTATCTGGTGTTGGCCATTGAGTTAAGACCATGATCATTGTGAAATCTATTTTACATAAGGGGGTAGATCACATTCACATCCTAATGGTAATACATCTAGAACTAAAGCCCCAACTATATATTTATAAAATCACTTAATCATTTGGATTGGAGTCAGATTTATTGAATAAAAAGGCACTTGTGTGCTACTTGCAGTTGGTTTAACTCGCATCAAGCCAAACAGATGTCTTTTTTTCAATCAGTGTATCATATTTAGCCTTAATTACTGTATTATTCTATTGGGTTTGTCTCTTTACCATTATAGCAGAAGTCTTTTTAACCTTGTATCAGATGAACTGGCCCTATGTAGCTATAACAGATGTCTGGGCTGAGCAGTCAACCATTCAGAGATTATTTCATGTCTTATATTCCTTTGATGCTGACAAGCTAATAGGGCCTAGCAGTGCATTTAACGCACATTTCCAGGTAAGGAAAATTTCCATCTCCGTCTCTGTGGCTCTCTGGCTCAGGCTGCATTGTATGACTGCATTACTTAGACCATTTGCTCACAGGACACAACTGTGCCAGGACAAGATACAATGTTTATTCATGCAGTCATGCGTCTCTGGCCTTTCACCTGTGTATATCTGTTGAATATGAAAATGCGCTCACCCTCTGAGCCCCCCTGCTGCCACACACACACGTGCACACACAGGGACAGAGAAGGACGGCGAAACCTGCCCACGCACAAACACAATCGTTTACTGTCCTCCGCTGTACTTTTTTGATCAGCGTCAGTGAAATGGAAAATTGCTGTTTGATAGGTTAAAAGAATAGTTCTTCAAAAACTGAGAAGTCTGTTTACTTATCCTTATGTTATTTTTTTATTTTCCTTCTGTAGAGCACGAAAGATAAATATTTGAATAACACACAGGCTGCAATTTTCCATACAATTAAAATGAATAGAGAATGGGGCTGTGAAGCACCACAATAGCAAAAAAGCATGGATAGTTATAACATGGATAGTTGTGTTCTGTATTGCAAGTCATATGGTAGGTTTTTGTTAAGAACAAAAGCAAAAGCTCATTTAAATTTAATTTGTTAATCGCTAAAAAATATGTCCACCATTATAGCCACACCCACAAGCAGTGATGTCATAAATAAGTGTTTGAACATAGTGTGGATTTAAAATAATAATAATTATTATTATTATTGTTATTAAACAATAATAATAATGTTAAATAATGATAGTAAAGTTAAAAAATAATAAACCGTAAAGTAATTTTGGGTAATTTAGCCCTCTCCTAACTACTTTATTATTTCTTTCTGTTAATAAATTCATGCAGCTTAGACTGGTGCAGCTTAAGCAGTCAATGTAAAATAGTTTTAATTAAGAAAATTCAACCATAATTTAATTGGCTAATATATAATGGGCTGAGGGATTGTCAGTTTGTAGTTTACCTTGATGTACTAAAATTAGTCAAATTACAACTAAAATAAAAACAAATATAGCTGCAAGCAGCGATTACCGGGGTTCAAGCACTTTAAGGCCTTTAAGGTGGTGTGCGTTTAGGATCTGGGCCAACCTGGGTGTATGGCTGACAGTAAAACACATCAATATGGAGAATAGGCTCACAGACACACACAGAAATTAAATGATTAAACTATTATATTAATACTCAATAAGCATGCTAACACACACACACACACAGAGAGAGAGAGACACATACACAGACATACATGCACTCACATTTTGTTGCAGATATAGATATTTGAAATAAATTATAAGTGAAAATACTTATTGCAAGTCTTCTCTTTTTAAGAGTTTATATGCCATTTTCCGGTTTCACTATAATCATGATCTGGCGTATTTGTAAAAATGTATATGTATGTATGAACAAAATGGTAAGCTTTGACTAAATGTGATTTTAAATGATAGAACAGTGATTTTATAGTGTCTAAGCAGGACTCAATAAGCAAACCTATGAACTACTGTTTTAGTGAGTTGAATGAGCCCATTAGTGGTCTTCTGCTGTCATCTAGTGGTTATAATTGCAATTTCATGCAATTCCTCATACAACACTGTGTTTTTAACCTCTATAACTATTATAGTGGGTTTTTTTTGTTTGTTTATTTTTTGTTTTTGTTTTGTTTTTACATGTTTGTTTAGAATGAAATTATACATAATTTTACATAGTTTTGAGAAGTTGTGGTCTTTATTTTAGGATTTATTGGTCTTTGGATACACTATATAAAGAACATATAAAATTATAATTGTCCAAATGCAAACTTTTTTGATAATTATTGACCTAGAGAGTCTAGAGAATAGTAATGCACTGATTTTATTAATTTGGAGTTAAAAACCTAGGACTAATTTACAAAAGTAGTTTTTAAATAATTTCAAATACTTAAAGAACAGTTTGATTGACAGCAGTGATCCTAGAGGCAAAGTTGTTCAGAATGAGGAGATGTATCATATGATATGAAGATATAGTGTATATGTGAATATATGAACATTTTATTGCAATTTTAGGTCATATTCGCAATATTGTGTTTTTGAAGTCTTTATAACTGTTATAGAACCACTTTGTTCCAATCTCTATGAAACTTTTTTTGGAGCAAGACCGTGCACAGCCATTTTCATGTTGATAGGACAAATGCTTGACTAGTTATAGCCATTTTTTATATTTTTTTCCCTCTTATAGCGCCACCAAGTCACCAATATCCGTGATTTTTTTTCCTGTGACCTCATCTTGAACTTACATAAGTGTTCCAAGTTTGGCAAATATATCTCATTCCCTTCAGGAGTTGCAGGCATTTTACTAAAAGTGGCCCTGCCCCATTCAAACGTTTTAGCGTCCCTTACGTTGTAGGCAATGTGATTACTACCATCCCTCACCAAGAGAGTTTAGAGAGAGTTTATAAGCCTTTTATATAGAGCTATATAGGAATCTAGTGACTTAACCATGGAATCGCAGATGTTTTTCTTTTTTTACCCCAACCTGATGCCACTAATCTGACTTCAAAAATTGGATTTTAAAGGCATGGTCTCTATTTTAACATGTAATAGAATCTTAGAAATTAGAAATTATTTTCAATAGGATGACCTCAGATGTTACTTCATCTAGCTGTAACACAGGAGCAAAAAAATGACAGGCTGAGATGTAGAACTATGCAAGGAATTTTAATAAAGATAGCAAAAACCAGAACAATGCACAGAGAACCAGAAACATGTATACACATTAACAGCTGACAAAGTTACAAAGGAAACACAAAGGCTATTTATACACAGGGGCTAACAGGCTAACAAGGCGCACAGTCAGAGACTAATCAACATGAAAAACTACAAAGAACTACAAACAAGGTGTCCAGGATGGGAAACAGGAACAGAACATCAACATAAAAGTACAGCACAGGGAATATATGACACTAGCCATTTGTTTCAGGCTAAGTTACTTCTAGTTTTGGCAGACAAATCTAAATTGTATATCTTAGCAAAGACAGTTTTGCCATTTTTTTTTTTTTTTTTTATGTGTAGAACACTCGCAAAAAAATTACACATCATTGGTTGTTCATATTACATGTATCTACAGCCACACGTAAATATGTATGAATGTCACTGCTTTGCATGAAAGATCAAAAGTTACTTTCAAACAACAGGCCTAAGAGCGAGGTGGAGTAAGAGCCATGCTAAAGCCATTCATATCACATCTGTATGCATATTGAATGATTAGATGGTCTAGATTTCAGAGTGTTCAACACTGGGAAGCTGTCAGCTGCATGATCAGTCCAGATGAGTGGAACCAATCAAAAACTGGGAGTCTTTTGGTTGTGATTGAGTGGACTCTCGGCTGTCAATAAAACTGAAATCAGACAGAATTGTTTTAGTGCACAAAATCTATTTGTATAGTTTTCTTTTCACACAAAACATACTGTATAGGATACATTTATGTGAACGGGTAGTCACTAAATTATCTTCATCACTTCCAGGATCAAAGTATAGACAGTAACACTTATTTGGCTTCTTTGCTATGCAGCAAGAGGTAAAAGTCAAAGATTATTATTGTTACCATCTACATACTGTAGCATGTCTGAAGCAAGATCATTTTATGATTTATAATAAACCTCAAAATGTACCTTTTAGACACATTCAAAATTCACATCCAGGTATTTATAAGTCCAAGCACAAGGATCAGAGAAAACTGTGTTCATTGCAGGAACATAACATCTCTTTCTTGCATCACACCTGGACAGACAATGACAGGTACTTGAGAATATATTTAACATTCCATTGACATAAGAATTCTGTTTTTCTTGCTCTTGGTAAAATTATGCATAAAATTATATTGCAAACAAACAAGTAACTCTCTGCTACTAGTTAATCCTACCAATCGGACATTATATCGAGGGTTGATCCTTGGAAGCAGTACATATTTGAGGTGAGAGAATCTACTATCCAATCAGAGCATGTTGTGCGATCAGTCCTCCCATAGTTGGCTTTGGTGATCTTTATTAATCCTGAAACTGACACATGTAAAAAAAAAAAAAAAACAATTTTAAATAATAATAATAAATTTATTTATTTAAAAGTATAATGAGAACTGTGGCAAAGTTTGGGGTCCAGGCTCAAGGTCTCCTCCTGATTCTGTTCTCCTCTTTTCTCTTCCATTGCTTCCTCTCTCTCTCTCAAACTGCCCTATTTGGGCACAAAAGGCCAAAGATATAATTTAGAAATGAATGAATTACTCACGACAGCGGAGGTGCATAAATCCTCCTTCACACGTCACCGCTCTTTTTGCTTCTACTTCTGCAGCGAGGAAACATGCAAGGATATAATACAATTACTTAATTTTGTAATGTACTTGAAAATCTTTTTTTATTTAATGAGTTTATACTTTATACATTAGCCAACTACCATTCTTACCATGCTGACACAGAAAGAGCAGCACTGAAAGTCAAAATGACAAGAAACCAATTGAAACACTGAATTTAACATTTGAAATCGTTGAAGTTAAAGGATTACTCCACTTCCAGAATGAAAATGCGATAACTGATCATTTACTCACCCTTGTGTCATCCAAGATGTTCATGTCTTTCTTTCTTCAGTCGCAAATAAATTACGTTTTTTGAAGGAAACATTTTGAAGGATTAAGTTATCAGGATTTCTTTTTATTCTGGAAGTGGAGTAATGCTTTGAATTCTAAACGAATACTTACAAATTATCCAGTTTAGCTTTTGGACCAACATGTTGAATGTGTGAACAGAAGGAAAACTCTAGAATTCTCTTAAGAAGACACATGTGCACATGGTATTTATAATTCAGACAGATCCATTATCATCTGTAAATAACTGATAACAAATCTTTTGTTGATTGTAAACTTGGTTGAATGTACATTGCAAATTTTATGATTCAATATTATCCCATTTTACTGCTTTATTGATCATATTATGTTCAGTCACCTTTGAGATCCAACTGAGACTCCTTTCAATTTCCAGAAAAGCTGTTCCTGTTGTGGGATTGTATGATTTTGCGCATAAACACTCCCAGAGCTTTCCATGTTCTGTGGTCATCCCAAGTAAAGTGTTTCCCGATCTGGGTTCGCAAGTTATATCTTCTGTCGTAACAACTCTAAGAGATTGGCATGGTAATGGACAAGGAAATGGTCATGTATTTGGTCTTGGCAGAATAGCTAGATCTACAAGTACAGAGACTTGCTACTGCCATTATAGCCACAGACATGCTATATGCTGCACATATATGATATTACCCCCAAAAAAGTATAGGAGACACAAGAAACCACGTTTTGCTATCTGTTTGTGCCTGCGCTACCAAGCTGAATGGCTTTACTCTATAACTATGTGTGCCTGGGCTATGGTTGTGAGGAATGAAGTCAGGGAGGGAGTCATTTTCCAGCATCGTCTCTGGTTCTTGTTATAATAAATAATAAATCTTACTTCCTTATGCTGGGCCTTTTTATCAGTAGATATAGTTTTGTGATCTTTGGCTGGTCATAAAAGTGTTTATGAATCAGGAAATCTCAAATACAATGTCCTTTATATACTGTTCTTGAGTATTAGGCATTCCTGATTATTATCTGCATGCTTTGATCATACATTGGACTTTTACTGTTTTTGCATGATTAGAAATACAATAACAAAAACATCTGCTGCAGCTGATAAGATCAATAAACTGCACAAATCACTATTCAGAAGAATTACAGTAAGCTTCTATCAGTGTTTTATATACTTGTTTACATATTATACTTATTTTCCTATAAAACATATAACTGGCCATATATTTCATATTATTCTAATCATTATATTTAATTATAGATAGTAACATTTGTTTCAACCCATCAAGTGCTACTGTAATAAGCTGTGTCATGTCATATGATTGTTCAAAGGACATCAGTGTGTGTGAAGGAGGGGAGGCAGATTTCAACTTTTTTATGCAAAAACGCAGCTTTAAAGAAAACAGAAACAGAAATAACAGTGCTAAAGTAAAGGATGTGCTGCTTCTGTTCTTCCAGGCTATGTCCTCTCCGATTGATGCAGTTCATGCTCTATGATATTGGAATAGAAATAAAGCATTGCAGCATTATAGTTTTCATTCAGATCTCTAAAAGTATACAATGAATCAACTTTATAAAGATGCTGAAAATCAATCCAAACTTCAGAGAAAATATATTTTTTAATTTATCAAAAACTATTTTGTGTGTGTGTGTGTGTGTGTGTGTGTGTGTGTGTGTGTGTGTACTATAATTAGGCCCCATTTCTAAAGTACCCCGTTATAGCTTCCCAAAGGGTACATTTTTAACATGTTTTTGACAATTATTGACCTGTAGAGAATCTTGCACCCCTAAATATAATGAATACAAATTGTCATATATATATATATATAATAATAAAAAAACTAATAACAATTACAAAAACACAAGACAATTACTAAAACTAACTAAAAATGAAAATGGAGAATACAAAGTAATAATAATAATAATAATTATTATTATTATTATAAATAAATAGATTAATAAAAACAGTATCTCAATTAAAATGCCCCAGTGGTTATACAGAAAATCAAATAAAATGTTTAAAAAGCATCGGACTAACATGACTGATCAAATGATTACAGAATTTTCATTTTTGGGTAACTATCCCTTTATTGTTTTTTAAAGACAATTACCCAGCACCAAGACAGCAGGTTGATTATATTAGATTAACCACTTTTCTTAAATTATTATTCTTCCTCAGTCATTTAAAAAAAATTATACACACAATGGTAATTTGTCCTAGGAAGTTTATTATGAAGTCATCAACATCCTGAAGGAAACCTATTCAGATTTAATGCTTTGTGTTAAAGGTGGCAGGTGTAGTAAATGGAGCAGTGAGCACATCAATGGCCCCAGTTTATCCCTCACTGGATCCCCATGACTCCAGTGATGCTAGCTGGACTGACTCATCTGAGCGCAGCTGCTGGGTGAAAGGTCATCAGGAGCAGCTGCCCTCACGGATCAAGAGTGCAGGTGGCGCTGGGCAACAATAGTAGAGAAGTGGCAGGTGGCAGTTAGTACCAATGTCTGGGTCCAAGTCCAGCAGGTTTGTGTCAAATGCTGATTGTTTTCCAGGGGAATGGCCTGGAACTGCATGACCTAATGTGCAACATGTTTTGACCTAAAAATCTGGCCACATCAAGAACAATAAAATAAAGACAGTGTGGTTTTCCAATAGCAGTCTCCAGTTGTACAGTCATGTACATTTATTTTTTTGAATAATACATGAATAGATTACATGATATTTCAGAGGTTAAAGGGATAGCTTCATAAAATTGTGGTTGAACCACTGATGTCACATGGACTATTTTAATGATGTCCTTACTACCTTTCTGGGCCTTGAATGTGGTAGTTACATTGCTGTCTATGCAGGGTCAGAAAGCTCTCAGATTTCATCAAAAATATCTTAATTTGTGTTCTAAAGATAAACAAAGGTCTTATGGGTTTGGAATGACATGAGGGTGAGTAATTAATGACAGAATTTTCATTTCAGAATCAGAATCAGAATCAGAATGAGCTTTATTGGCCAAGTATGTTTACACATACAAGGAATTTGTTGTAGTGACAGAAGCTCCACAGTGCAACAGAAGGACAGTAACAGGACAGGACACAGGTAATGAAACAAAATAACAGGAAATAGCCAATGACCAATGTACAAGCAGCAAAAAAAAATAAGAAATACACAATATATAATATATATATTTTCGGGTGAGCTATCCCTTTAAAGTCAGAGGGCTAACCCACATCAGAAAGCTAACCAATCAGAAACATTCTCTGCCATGAATGATTTTGAATGTTGGGTTTGCTGACATAAGACTGACTTAAATGTTGGGGTTTTGGAGAGAAAGGGTGTTTCTTAATGCCAAGTATAGTACGCCAACTAAACCTGTCAATTGGTTAATGGTAAATATATACAGCATGGTAATAAATCTGTTTTTGGAAGTTAAAAAAAGTTGTTGTTGTTGTTTTGTTTGTTTGTTTTTTGCATTTGTGTACATGTCAGTTAATGATTTTTTCTGTCAATTTAAGTTAGTAAAACCTAAAATGTTGATACTATGTTGTTTTACTGAAAAGGAAAGTTCTTTCAGAGCCTAAGCAAGTCATTATATAATGATGAAGAATTACAAGGGCAAACAGTTTTCTCTTTTTGAAATAACACACGCTGATAAATCATTCGCAATAAAACCAGGAATGTGTATTAATACAAGAAAGATGATCAGCTTTGATTTCATGTTGACTTTAAAGTGAATTATTACAGGAACTGAAGGAAAGTGAAGAACTAGAAAGAACTAAAGAGTTATTCATTTCCCATAGTAAAGTGCACTGGCTATCTCTGCCTCCACAGTTGAGACCATTCAAGGTCATATGTGTGTTTGTGTATATGTTCATATATTTAAGTGTCACGGCGCGTTAATACCTCAGACATCATTAATTTCCTCCCCAGACACAACATGATTCAGGCAAGCCGATGAAATTAAATCAAATTATCTCCACCCCCAAATCGATCAAGTGCATGAAAGTCCAGACACCAAGTCAGCCGCACCCCAGAGCTCCGGACAGGAAGTCCTTGATCCAGAGCTTTCACACAATAAGGAAGCAGACGCAGTCTGAGAAAAAAACATAAACAATCTCTTTGAAATCAAACAATGAGCGCTAATGCATTTAGGAAAACAAGCAAGGAAGCGCATGAGGATATTTAAGTTGTTATTTAAAATGCAGCAGCTCCAGACAGAGTGAGCTGTGTGAATGAAGTTAAGAGGATTACAGGTTGTTTGGTGACACTGGAGGCTGGTGAGGAGAGATAAAGCATGAGAAGTGTGGGCAGGTGTTGCTGTTCGGCTCACCTCTCTAAAATCTGTTCATCCAGCACAGAATGTCACTTTACACAGTGGATTTTGTTTAGAAGTTTTATCTTTTTATCCCTTTATACTGGTGAATGTTCTATGTCCTATCAAGTATATTTAAAGGGGTCCTATTATGCCCTTTTGTGAAGTCTTGATTTGGTTTTTGGGGTGTACTACAATAGGTTTTCATACTTGTTCCAAAAAAAAAAAAAAAAAAAGGGGGGTTTTATATATATTTTACATTATTGCAGCATTTCTCTTCCCTGTCTGTCTCAAACATACTGTTTAGTTCCTGTTTTGATGAAGCTCCTCCTTCTGAAACACAAAATGTACTCTGATTTGTTAGCTGGCCCATGGAGACAAAGCATTGTGGGTGGGGATTATTTAAGTGAGTGGCATTGTGACTTCACAATATCCGTAAGAAACGTACTGTAGTCCAATGAACCGTTTGTTGTATTTCTTGAAAGTTGTTTTCTGTTAAAATATCTCCCTTTGGAGTAGATTTTGAGCTTTGTAACCTTGCAGATGTATTTTTTTCATTCCTAAACAGCAACATTACACACTAACTAAAGTTGCATAATAGGACCCCTTTAAAATTGTCTTTATATTTATTCACCTAACTCATTGTTCATCCTGTCTTCTAATCAATCACTCAAAAAATCCATCCATCAATTTGATTCATTTCTTAAGTCATTCATCTGCCTATTCATCTATCCATCCACCCATCCATCTTCCAAAAATTATCCAGTCAAAGCATCCATCCATCTATCAATTCAACCATTTATTCATTCATCTAACTACGTTTGTTTGTTTGTTTGTTTTGTTTTGTTTATCTAACCATCTTCCAATTAATCAGCCACGCAAAGAATCCACCCATCCATCCATATATTCATTAGTATCCATCATCTAACAATTACTTAATTTATCTCCAACAACTATTTCTGTTCATTCATTCATCTAACCTCCATCTTCTAGCTAATCAGCCTCTCAAGCAATCAGAAGCAATATTTAGTTAGTTATTAATCCATCCATCCATTAATTATCAATTCATTCATTCATTCATTCATTCATTCATTCATTCATTCATTCATTCATCTGTCCATTCATCCATCCAACCAAAATATTTTTCTTCCATCTAACAGTCTACTTGTTTCTTCATTCATTCATCTAACCTCCATCTTCTAGCTAATCAGCCTCTTAAGTAATCACTCCATCTATTCATCAATCCATTAATCATTTAACCATTCATTCATTCATTCATTCGTCTATCTCTTAAACCTCATGTTCCAATTAATCAGCCACTCAAAGAATTCATCTGCCCATCCATCCATCCAAAATATTTTTCTTTCATCTAACAACATGCTTGTTTCTTCATTCATTCATCTAACCTCCATCATCCAGCTAATCAGCCTCCCATCACTCCATTTTTTTCAACCATCCATCCATCTTTTATTCATCTAACCATTTATTAATTAATTCATCCATTCATTTATTAATTCATTCATCTCTCTAACCTTCTTATTCCAATTAATCAGCCACTCAAATAATTCATCTGTCCATCCATTCATCCATCCATCAATCCATCCATACATTCATCCAACCAGCCATTTAAACATTTTTCTAACCATTTGCTTGTTTGTTCATGCATTCATCTAACCTCCATCTTCCAGCTAATTAACCTCTCAAGTAATCACTCCATCTTTTTTCCATCCACCCATCCATTAATAATCTAACCATTCATTCATTTGTTTGTTCATTCATTCATCTCTAATCTCCAAATTCCAATTAATCAGCCACTCAAAGAATTCATCCATCCATCCATCCATCCATCCAATTTAAACCATTTTTTTCATCTAGCAGTCTTCTTGATTGTTCAGTTCATTCATCTAACCTCTATCTATTTTTTTCATCCCACCCTAACATTCATCCATAATACAATGCATAATTCAAAATAAAGGTAAAACGCCTGTTAAAAACAAACCTGTTAAAATAAATAAATAAGGATTATTTCTTTATATTAACACAATACATTTAATGAGTTTTTAGAGTGAATGTGTCTGTGCTATCAACCTGTGTGTGTGCATGCGTGTGTGTGTCTTGGTAGACTGTTTCTTGGCTCACTCCAGTACTAACACTAGTGAGATGGGAATATGTGGCATCTTATCCCCTGGAAGGGAGCTACGTGCCAGGCTGAAGGGATGAGGGCTGGAATGTTGGACCGCCGTGTCTTTAGTCAGAAGAAAAATTACCCCTGAGCTGTGGCTTGAGGGAATTCCCCCCAGCACAGGGCAGATCCCTCCTGCAAAGCCAGACAGGTTGAGATATGAATAATGATTTGCCTTGCAACATGCACAGGAGACTGTGTGATCCAGTTCAGATTCAGATTGTACACACAGAATGGATCTGGCACTGCACACTTCCCATCTTGAACATGACACAATAAATTCAGTGTGAAGCTGGGCTATATTGATATGGAACAGTACCTCTGTGATTGTTTAAGGATTTAGACACAACCAGAACACTCTACCTCTCCCAAGATGCCATTCAAAATGCCCTAAACCTATAATGCTGCTCTCACCCACATTGTTCTTTTGATTGAACTGCCACATTTTCTGCCTTAAGGACAAGACCCCAGTGGTGGTGAAACAGATTAAAAAATCATTTCACATGAGCATGATATCAGAGGTAATCAAAAGTCAGTCAAACCATGTTTGAGTTGCACTGATATCAGCGACTTTTTAAAAGCTGTTCTTTTAAGACCTAAGGACCTAACACTATTGATTTATGATCTAATTACATGATTAGCAGTCATATGCAACATGTGAACTTCATATTATATTAATTTGACTGGTAAATAGTTCAACTGACACTCCTTTGGCCTTTTAATCTATATATTTATGTGAACGTAAGAGACAGTGAGCACTAATTCTTAACACTGATAGCAAAAAGACCACCAGCACATGAGGTTTTAGATTCTAAAGCCTGTGGATCTCAGATGGTTGTCTCCCCCGTGTGGTCATTGTCGAAAAGGGAAGCAGATTATTTCATATTTAGTATAATTACAAATTGTTTTAAGAATATCCTTTATTTTGACAATGAGTTCAAAAATGCTTTAATTATGTTTTCTGTTTCTTTTGTCAGCATCTGTTCTCTTATCACACAATTTCCTCATTAATTTCAACTCATCTGTCTAGCCTTCTTACACAAATGTTCATTCTCTCTCTCTTTCTCTCTCTCTCCAAGTTTGTCCTTTTTCTTCAAAGCTGCTGATGTGTGCATAATGAATAACATTCATCAAAGTCATAATCTCTTTCATATGAGTTAATTCACACTGCCACAAAGTCTCCCTTCCACCAAACTAGAAGTAGAGCTTCTCTCTAAGACACAGACAGATCAAATCCAAACCCACCATGGCCACACATTACTTCACAAGTCAAAAGACTTTGAAATTGTGGATTGAAAGTTGCCTATATGTATTGTGATTCCATTTGTATGGAATGCAATACATAAATAACATGTATTGTTTCACAAACAGAGAATAACATTTTATTTTACACATGGACTAAATAGAATATTGAATGGTTGAAATGACACAGAAATTTATGGAAAACTTGAATGAATGAATGCTGTATTTCTTGCAATTCCAAGTTTACATCTCACAATTTTGAGTTAATATCTTAGTTTTTATCTCGCAATTCAGACATTCTTTCCGAATTCAAAAAAAGTCAGATTTTTTTGTTATAAAATGCAAGTTCTGAAAAAGAAAATGTTGAGATGGCAACTCAGTATTGCAAGATTTAAACTCAAAATGTGAGAAATAAAGTCAGAAGTGTGATATGAAACGTCACTTTTTTAATGTCGAAACAGAAGCACATTTATAAAGGTGTTCTCAGCCATTCATTGTATTTCTGTTATTTATTTAGTTTGGCGTCAGGTGGAGGTATTCAGATAGATTGTTTTACAACATACCTACTGTATAAAGCCATTACTGTATTGTGCAAATTCTGTTTGTATACTACAATACTTTTTAAATGTTTATTTTTCAGTTTCATATAACTGATGCCACAACAGAGCAAAACCCTGCTACTGAAACAACACACGATTACTTTATTTCCATATGTTATAAATGCAATATGGGAGCTGTAGGCAGACCATGATATGGTTTATCACAGACAATAACCATTTTGCAGTTGTTGCCTATGACCCAGCCTTATTGCTCGAATCTGTTTTGTCATTGGTTGAATCGAGCGTACTCAATACAAACATCTTCACCATCTCAGCACAAAGCTTGGAAAACAATTCGGCAAACATGAATTTTTAATCACAAGGAGTTCCTTTTCACAGTTTCTGACCTTCAGCCAGAGCAAATTCTTTTCAATAATTCATATTTTTTCAGTATCCCACCCCCAACTGAATACATGGGCACACATACACACATACACAGTTTTGCATGCTTGCTTAAACAGGATTGTTGTATGAGTGGCCTATTTTATTTATTTATTTAGTCATTTAACAGACACTTTTATCCAAAGCGACTTACAAATGAGGACATAAGAAGCAATAAAAAATGAAAAAAAAACAAAAGAGCAACAACGTGCAAGTGCTATTACAAGTCTTGGTTAGCCTAACGCAGTACAGACTATTTTAGTTGCATTTATATTTCTTGCTTTTTACACCAATATTTAGGGGCCAAGCACCAAAGGTGCGTAGGCACCTATTGTATCCATTAGCGTTCTTTTTATTTTTCTTCCGCTGTGGAAGTCTATGGCAGCCCAGAGAACCGATTGCGGGAAATTTGTCAAATTTGGCACACTGATAGAAGACAGTCTCAATACTAACCACAGCAAATTTGGAGTCTCTAACTCAAACTCTCTAGTGCCACCACTTGTCCAAAATTTCACTCATGTTTATGCTTATAACTTTTGAACTTTTTCCTCTGAATACTTGGCTCAAGCCGAGTCGAATGAAGTCCAAAATTCGTAAGGTTTTGTTTTTTTGCTATTTTCAATTGTTCGTACAAACTACTTTTTCGAACTCGTCCTAGATGGTTCGTCCGATCATCTTCAGACAATCCTGGCAAAAAGTTATGGAATTCAAGATGATTCGCTTAGCAGTTTTTGAATAATGAGTGAACAAATTCTACGAAAAGCACGCAAAAATGGATGTGAGGCGATATTGAGACCAAACTTGGTGTGTGTTATAACAAGCATGACCTGAGGCTACCTGCAGTATTTCGGCGCTGTGTCACCTAGTGGTCAGAAGATACAAAAAATATTGTATCATATTTTTGAAAATTATCAAAAATCATGAAAATTATCTCTTTAGATTCGGTGCATCATGCCGACATTTCCCATGTCAGTCATTTTGGGCATCAGCCATTTTGAATTTTGTATTAAAATGCTATATTTTACGAACGCATTGACGTATCGTTACGAAACTCAGTATGGTTCATCAGCACAATGCCCTGAAGGAACGTGAGAAGTTTCTAAACAGCACCACTTAGTGGTAAAATCAAATATTCACATGCTTATAAATTTGGGTGTGGTCAACTTATTTTCACGGGAGTCACCTTTTTAGACTCCTGAATCCTTGCCGAGTCCACAGGTACCGAACTTGCCAGATTTTGCCTTATGGTTTGTGCAACTTTGCATTTTAGCGCTTAAAAAAACATTTGCCAATATCTTAGAAACCGTTACTTCAATCGACACGAAACCACCATAGGAAATTCGGAAACATAGCGTCCCATATGCCCAATTGCCAAAATTTTAATTGTAAGTGGCACAAAGATGCAAACAAAGTCAACAGTCTGTCATTTCTCATCTACTCATATACAAATATGTATATAACTCCAAAACAAAATGAGTTATTTTCACCAAATTTGACACACATATGTATGGGCACACTCTAAGAACACATAAACAAATTTAGTTGGATTGTGCCTCTTGGTGGCGCTATAACAAAACATGAAATTGCCATTGACTACAATAGAGTATTATGATATAAAATGCTATATTTTATGAATGCATTAGAGTACCATTACGAAACTTGGTATGTACCATTGAGACCATGACCTGAAAGTGCTCAAAACGTTTTGAGACAGTGCCACCTTGTGGTCAAAGGTTATAATGAAATTTCAAATAAATGTTAATAGCTTTCTGTGAATTTTGTCTATTGTAATGAGACTGGCATCAATAGATTCCTTGGGTCATGCTGAGAACAGTGATACCAGTGTTGCCGTAGTCAGCCAAACTTCCTGTCCGCCATTTTGATCTTCTTTAAAAACCTACTTTTTCGAACTCCTCCTAGACCGTTGGTCTGATTTTCACCAAAATCGAATCATATCATCTTCAGACCATGCTGACAAAAAGTTAGGGATTATTATGATTATTTATTATTATTGGTTATTACTATTATGGTTATTTTGTGTTGATAGACAAAACAGTTTTCACATACCACAACAACAAATTTGAGGCATGATGCCAAAATGACACTTGAGGCCATATCTCTTCAATGCTTTGGCATATACACAGAACATACCACATCGATTTTATAATGGTGCCACCTGTTGGTCAAACGTGATAAGCCACTAAATCATATTACTAGAGGTTTATTTATGATTTTTCATCTGTATGGTATGTATTTCACCTAAATGGCTTCAATTACTCATTTCTGCAGTTGGTCTGATGCTCCATACTATGCTCAGCTCCTCATTTTGCCATTGGAGTGCTTGGCCCTATCATTGCTGCTTGCAGGTATATTTATTATTATTATTTTGATCGTATTACTTAGTGGAATGAGTATTGCAACTTTTACCAGCATTTTAGATTATTTGAAACTATTGGGTTTTAGTGATTTTTTAAACTATACCTATAGTAAGCATTCTACTATAATTGTGCATTAAACATATACAGTTGTTTAACTAAAAGGCCATAACTGCATGTCTGTTTCATCTTCAATTTCACACCTGAACGGGTTTTTACCCGGGGCACAGGAAAACACTCTCACTGCCCATGCTGCATCTGTGTCTTCTGCCTTTTTACAGATCTATAGAATCCCTTGACTGCAGTGAGCAAAATAAAAGCTGTCCTTTACATTTTTTAAGTGCATTTAAAATCGATAAAATCAAGGAAAATGTGTTCAGTTTGAAAGGAATAGTTCTCCGAAAATTTAAATTTGCTTAAAATGTACTAACCCTCAGGTCATCCAAGAAGTAGATGAATTTGTTTCTTCATAATAACAGATTTGGCAAATTTAGCATTACGTCACTTGCTCATCAATGGAGTGCAGTGGATGGGTGCCGTCAAAATGAGAGTCCAAACAGCTGATAATAACATCACAATAATCCACAAGTAATCTGCATGATGCCAGTCCATAAAATAACACTTGAGAAAGCAGTATTATAGATAGAGGACTCGCATTGTAGCTGAAAGCACAGTTTGAGGTTTATAACATCTTAATTATGAATTATAAACACATAGATTGTCTGTCACGGTTCATAGAATCACTGTCTCATCCTTGCTTGTCTGTTGTGGTGTGTGGCGTGAGTGGGCGTGTCCTAGCTCGTGATCACGGGCTGATCTGTCCCAGCTGTGGATCATTACTGGGTCTATTTAAGATCAACTCACGCTCCTCTCATTGTCAGATTCTCAGGTATTCTCTGTGTTCCTGTTTCTGTCACTCGATCTGCCTTCTGGTTTCTGCTCTGTCTTTGGAGGATTCTCTGCTGCTCTGGACTGCCCATTGCGTCCCTGCGTCCGGTTCCATCCACGCTGTGCACAAGCTCCACCGTTCTAGTGACTTTGTTTTGTTCTCTCAATAAACTGTTGTTTATCCGCAATTGAATCCTTCTCTTGATTATCATAACATTTTCTCATTCTGACGGCACCCATTCACTACAGATCATCTACTGATGAGCATATTTTATATGCATTCCACATTTAGTATGCAGGCTATGTATGCATGTTTAGTATATTATAGTTGTGCTGGTGTCCACAAAAGGGAGAACACATTAAAGTGAGATACAGTGGGCTCCTTCATCTTCTTCAGCAGTGCTTGTTGTCTTACATCTCTCCAGCCTGAGGTAAAACCCAATTTCTTATGGTTTCTTGATGCTAGGTGGTTTCCTTGTATTTATCACTCACAATGGTCGGCATAAACTCAAGTTTGACTGTTAGAGCACCTGTGACTTTTCGAGTGAGTCCATTGGTACCAGAACCTTCTTAACTGATAAAGTATTTTCTAAACTTTAACTCAACAAAAGTTACATAATTAAACATCTAGGTGACGTTTATCCACTCTGCCTTATTGTAAATTAATAATAAACTAATTAAATATATATGGAAACTAAATTAACCAAAAAAAAAAAAAAAAATATATATATATATATATATATATATATTGCACTTTGTGAATAAAATATAAGTGGTGGTTGCCCTTGCAAAATCATGTTTGGATGGTAGCTTTAGGATATTGATATATGGCTGTTATTACAGTTAAACATTTCAGTCTTTCTACTTCAAAAAATCATGTTTATTCAATGTGTTACTGGTTATTTCTGAGTGAAAATTGTTTCTACAACATTTTTTATTTTTTTATTTTTTCTCAGTGTGTGTGATTTGATGTATAATTTATGTCCATACCACAGGCAGTATGAGCAATAGTAATGCTTGACTTAGCCAGCACAACTAATAACAGAGATTACAACTGGAAGCCATCTTTGATTCATAACCTAGACAATCAAAAAACCTTCCTTTTGCTCGTAACCCAGGAGGTTTCCTGGATCTCTGGATTAATGGCTCAGACATTCATAATGTCTCTGCATGCTGTGCCATGTCAAATCTTCTCAGTCATCACGGGGCTCTGCTGTTTTTGCTCTTTGTTTGTTTAACCCACCTTAACATGAAAGCAGTGAATGATTTGCTTTCCTTCACGGGTCCATTGAATGACAAATTAACCATTTTGCAAAACAGTTTTCTGTATTTATTTCCTATTTACCTTATTCAGTGGGGAAAGGAAGAGACAGGACATCTTTCAAATTACACTGCAACAAGATAATGAGGTTCTGCTTTTGTTATACTCTTGTGTTTTACATAGAGTGGTGTTTCAAATCCCTCAAGAATATCTATTTATACCTTGTTCCAAACCTGTGTGATTTTTCTGATTCTGTTTAACAGAAAGAAAATGTTTTGCTCACTGTCTTCATTATTTTTTTCCATACAATGGAAATCCAAAACAATTTCATTGCATGGACAAAAACAGTTGAAACATTTTTCAAGATAGCTTTTGAGTTCTTCATAATAAAGAAAGCAATTCATGTTTAGACTGAGTTCATTATGCCAGAATTGAAATATTTGGGTGAACTATCCTTTCCTTTCTTAAGACGTAAACTACTAGGTGACAATGCCGATAATACTGCCAGCAATATGCACATCCTTGCACTCTTCATGTAATCCATCAAGATGTAGGTTAGAAACAGATACTTTTGATTTCCACTGATTGATCTCCTCATATCTGACCTTTTCTAATGCTTTTGTCACATAAGGCCACTTGTCACTGGTTCCATTAAGCGTGTTCAAAGATGCTTGACATTGATGAGTCTTATGTAGGCTCTTGTTATTGATGGGAAACAAGATTTTTCAGTGGCTCTAGTATAATCACCTCTAAGAACATTGTGTGAACTGAAACAAAGGATTTGGTATACTTGGCTAAAGCAGGCTTTTCCGTGACCAAGATTCAGATTCAGGTCAGGATTTGTAAGGTTCATTAATATTGATGGAGAGCTGTCATACTCATGATTTCTCTATGAGTAAAGGTTGTGCTCCATATAGAATACTATCTGTCTGGTATCTTTACCTGGTGTGTGGTTCATCCAGTAAAGCACATTCATGTCACAGGTGTCTTGTGTTTGGTAAGACCTTAGGAGCAGTGGTGTAATGAGGATAGTGTGGGTACAAAAACAAACCCTTGTAAGGTATCTACCTACAGTAAGTGACATTTTTAGGTCATTGAAAAATATGCAATATATAAATTTCTATTGGTCAACATTGTTCGCACAACCAATTTGAAAGTGTTGTGAAATCAGCATGGAGAACTATTTTGCCTTTCACATGAATTCTTATTGAAGTGACTAGATTTTGTTCATAAAAATTGTCAAACAACAGTAAATCTGATTGCACCTTAGGGCACCAAAATTATGCTACCTTCTATGATACTTAATTTTGATTAAATTCTAGGAATTTCATAAATCATTTGCATGTAAGGCTGCATTGCAACAAGCTTATGAACATGTATTCTTCCAAATGACAGACAAATCATATCAGTTTTAAATATTACTGTATCATATCAATTGGTTCACACAGCTGTTTCAGTCATATGTACAATTTTAAAGATGTTTGGATTATGATTGGTTATCGATGGTTTTATCATTCATCACCTGGGGGGGGGGGGGGGGGGGGCACATGAATAGTACAATTCTAAAACAGATTACAGTTATACTGTGTCACTATTGTTTTTAGCTGTGGTATGCACAATTCTCACATAATTAGAATGATTATTTATACTAGTTATAGTTATCATTTATAGTTATACATATACAGTAAGTTATAGATACTTGGTGATCCTTTAATTAAAAATCATAAAAATAAGTATGATTTAATTTGTATGAATAATTTGTAAATAATTGCAATTAATAATTGCAAATATGTCATGAATATTGATGTTGAAATACTTATAGATGTTATATGTACGACTTTGAAACCCATTTTTGGTTTCAAGCCAACAAAACCTGATCGTTGTGTAAAAGAGCAGCCAAAATACATAGAATTGTCACATTGTCATGTTTTTAGTTAAAAATAGTGTCATGCAAGCCCCCTTAAATCAGTAGGTATTAAAATAAATCAGAAAAAAAGGTTTTCCTGTAACTCAAAAAGTGCATGGTGTTAGCAATGCCAAAGTCATGGGTTTTAATCCCAAAGAGTCAATGAATTGAGAAAATGTATCTTAATAAGTTGCTTTGGAAAACAGCATCTGCTAAAAACATTAATGTAAATGATTGATGAAATGCAACACTAAATGCTGAAAGTCAGCGATAAATCCGATATGTGGTGTACACCACTACCCTTCACCTTTTGAATGAACTTTTGTGTATTTTTTAGCTTCATATGACCCCAGTCCTTTTTTTATTATCTCATAAAATATACTTAACATTTAAGGGTAAACAATCAAATTTCTCCATTATTCTTTGGAATTAGTTTATTTATGTATTTATTTATTTAATAAATAAAATTATTCTTTGCATGCATACATTATTGGGGCCTCTGAGTCTACAAACTAAAGTCAGTCTCAGCAGAATTCGAGAACTAAAAGCTGTCATGCCTTATGGAGTACTGCCTGAAAAATGACACTTTGTGTAACTACTGAGAAACAGCAAGTGGCTTTATATTGGGTGCCACAGTGCAGCAGGACTGCCGTTACGCTTCTTACCTCTAAACCTTCCTCCCCCAGCCACAGCGGTTCAACCATTTAAATAAAATCATTACAGAAGTCAGTAGTGGGCAGGGGTGCACTGAATAATTGAACAGGAATGTTTTCATACACAAACACACATGGGATGATGAGCAAGACAGAAGAGGATGATGTCATCTCCATCTAACTCGCCACACAATATCGGTGCATGCTCGGAAAGCCACCTCAACACACACACACTCCACAATCACAGGCTCATTAGTGCTATCACCGACTCTCTACTGACCGAAGAATAGAAATACTTCTAGGAGGAAAAAAAATGCTGAATTAAACGTTACATGACACAATGCTATCTGAAATGAAGTATGAGAATGCGTGGCAGAGATGAGTGAGTATGCTCTGTTGGGTAGTAATGCCACTGGGAGAGCCTGAGATGGAGTTTGCCACATTAGATAAATAACTGGTTCTAATAATGTCTTTTCTTTATCAGAGGCAGGCAGACAGGGGTGTCACTGGTGCTCAGAGGGCGCGGGGCACTAGGGAACGATATTGATAGTTTAACACAATGAGGACACCAGACTGGAAACCTCTTTTGTGAAAGAAGTGACACAGAGAAGGTGTGTTGGTACATTAATTTGTTTTTAAATCAAAGCATTTGCATTCAATCTTAACCCTTTAACCTAATGACATCTGCAGACTTTTAGATATTCAAGGGTGGCATGAAACAAAGCTTTCCTATTATTTTTAAATTCAAAAAGCTTACCTTCCACCAGTCATTCTCCCAATACTGAGTTTTCCAAATAGATCAATCAGATTTAAAACCCAACTTAGACATTTAAATAGCTTATCAGTCTTGTTAATATTTTTTTTTGTGTGCATTTTTTTTTGTGTGTGCATTTTTTCATCTACCAGATGTCTAAATATACATACACTGTCAGAAAAAAAAAGTGCAAAAATTTTACCTTTGGGGGCACAACAGCTTGTCAGGCAGTACCGTCATTATTTACGTCATAGGGTTAAATCCTTTATGGGTAGAGAAGGTACAAATGTGTCACTTTGAGGGTACTGCCCCAGTGATAAGCTGTTGTACCCTTAAAGGTACAATTTCTGCACTTTTCTTTAGGTTTAGTTTTTTTTTTTCAAAATCAAAGAACTTAAAAGTGGTTTTATCTCACCTCCGAGACATGTTTTAGACATCTGGAGTGCGAAAGACACCCATCTGGACACCACCATATTTAACCGTGTCCTTTCTTCTACAGCACACCCAGAAAAAAAGGGGAAAAAAAAAACTCTCCTTTTCTCCTAGGTCTGTATTAGTGATGACTGGCTGCCTCAACCTCAAGTGAACACCCCCTTAAAACAACATACATCAATACACTTACTATGTGCCCCTGCATATCACAGAGGAGCAGAGAGTGAGCATTCTTCATCATCCTTGAGCTGATTCATGCTGACAGGCCAACACTTACAGTAGCTTACATATTCAGGCCAGCTTGCCATTAGGTGTATCAGGAGACAAAGGGAAGCTCCCATCCCAGTCTGGCACATGTTGTAGGACTCGACCCTATACTGGGTTGAGGTGACATCATCGCACAGTTCACCTTGATGTGGATAGACGAACATCAGCAAATGCCCAGAGACCATCCTCTCCGAATGCATTTGGTGGAGCTCATAGGTTGAGGATGCTTCAGTGGTTGAGGAATATAGATACCAAAAATAAGTGAAGATCTGTCGCTTCGTCATCTGATTGATTGAATTCCATTACTGGGAAAGTATTTCCGTTGACCAGCCATTAGTGTTGGATCCAAAATGACTTTCTGCACAAGTGGTTTACTTGAAATAACCTCTTGGTCACTTACATGGAATGAGGACGTGGTTATTTGAAACAGGGGTTCAGAGGAAAGGCACTTTAGCATGTAATTCCCCTGTCGGTTCTTGAGGTTATACCACGTCTGTCCTGATTATTTTCACTTGGCTGGTAATAGCTCATGGTTCCCCCACCTTTTCTTGATCCCCCATTTCAGGATCTTTTTCTTTCTGTCTCTTTGTCATTTTCACTTGACTGATCTGACAGAACCCTCCACATCTTTGTTCAGTTGTGCATTTAATGTTAAGATTTTGGTTTTGACTGGCCAACATTATTAAGCTCTTGAACTCATTAGATGTACTCACTGATTGTAATCTGTCTATACTTTTTTTTTTCTTATTTAGCTGATCAACTAATATTAACACTAAGTTGACATTGTTCATATTAAGTTGATAAAGCCTTGGATTCTTAAAACCAAGCTACGTGTAGTCCACAATATTTAATGTAGACTACATAGAGCATCATTTTGGGAATATACTGTATATGAGAAACAATATATATGTATGTGTGGCACAATGTTGAATAATGTGAGTACATTTTACTTTATTTTCAAATATGCTGTAATAAAATATCAGATTGGTCTCTCATTAAGTGGTACCAGCAAGTTAACTTTCAGGTTGTTATTTTAAAATGTGACAGATGAGTTGGTTGTTTGGTGTTTCAATGACTTACTCATGAAGATGCGCTGAATTTGAAACAGCATTATAGCATTCTACTCTTGTTAGAGCTTCCATATCTTTATATAGCTGAACTAGTAAGAGTATAGGATCCTGAATGAATCAGCAGTTTTGAAAGTTTGAATGCTTGAATGAATGAGTTGGGGGAAAAAAAATCTCACTCACAATGACACATTTTTTTCTTATAGAACGCTAATTTCTACATGACTGAAGTGACAATGACAGCAAATAAAAAATTAAGCTTTAACTTAGTTTATTTAACTTGTAGAAACTAAATCTGTACCAAAAATTTTTTTTTTTTTTTTTGAGTATAGCTTATCTTATTTTTAATGAGTTCTTACATTTATGTTACATTTTTTGAGCAATTTCTCATCTCATTTTCCAATCTTCATGTCTATTATTTTCTTCACAACTGCTCCCTATCCATACTATCAAGCATTTTTAATCAAATCATGCTGTTTCAGTCACCACTAAAAGTAATTTTTTTCTATTCTCAGATGGTGTTTCATACTTTTCTGAGTTCCTTCATGACAACTTAATGAAACCATAGCTAAAACAGACACTGTATCCCCAGTTCAGGGGAAACCCCTTTTCATAGTCTTCCCACAGACTGTAATGCTGTCATAGTGCCTCTGAGGTGATTTGCTATTTTATTAGAGAATGTGTAGCTGGTATGATTTTTTAATGAGAGGGCTACTTTATTCCGGCAATGAGAGTCATTCAGCATCTGCGCTTGACTCTGGGGAGGGCTAATGGCCACAGCTAAAGGTTAAATGATTAGAGAACAAGTCGTTTTATTGCTGTTTGTTTATTAAGATGCTCACTTAGAAATTAAAACAGCAGTGTTAATTTTTATGGATGCAATAAACCGTGAATTCATTTTGATTTCCTAGTGGTCTAGATTCAGAAGAAAAGCAGTGTCGAAACAATCTGTGTCTATAAATAAAACCAATTCCAGCTACAGCATGTTTCAAACTGGGACTATGCTGATATGTTTGAGATACAGTGTTTTATGAGATGGTGGCTTAGTCCCTCAATTCTCTGATGCAATGTTCTTCTTTCTTGCTTCCAGAGGGCCAACTGCCCCTTTCATTAATTCATGATGTTTGTGCAGGGAAAGACATCTGAAAAATATGTGTGTATTTGTGTGTGTGCATGTTTTGCAGTCACATGGTTAGTGTCCTCCTCACATTAGATATTTTGCTGCTGGATGAGGTAATGAGGAGAAAGCTGGACAGAATATCATTAAACCATACACTATTTGTGACTGTGTAGCACCTACAGCTCTGCATTAAAGAGTTAGTTCACCCAAAAATGAAAATGCTGTGATTAATTGCTCATCCTCATGTTGTTCCAAACCCACAAGACCTTCATTCATCTTCAGAACACAAATTAAGATATTTTTGATGAAATCCGAGAGCTTTCTGGCCCTGCATAGACAGCAACGCAACTACCACGTTCAAGGCCCAGAAAGGTAGTAAGGAAACTGTTAAAATAGTTAATGTTTCATCAGTGGTTCAACCTGAATTTTATGAATCTACAAGAATGCTTCTTGTGTGCAAAGAAAACTATTGTTTATTAGCATGCATATTACTAGCATATTGGCTTGAAATTAGTACTCATAAAGCACATATTAATGTCTTGTTCTGCTTGACCATATTCTTCATCCTTTAATCCTACCACATACAGTACCTTAACTTAACAACTAACCTACTAACTATTAATAAGAAACCAATTAGCAATTGAGGTAAAGGTTGTAGTTAATAGTTAGTGAATAATGGTCTTGACTTGGTGGTAGACTTGGTCCCCAAACTAAAGTGTGACAATTCATTTTTATTCATTATTGATCTAAAGTGTGTTTGAAATATACAATTAGTATAAGCTGGTGTCATGAAGCTGCTATTGTGCTGATCTGTCTCATAATAAATGGACATAATGACATATTGACTGCTTAAAGGTTAATGTGACGTATTCGTTGGTGAAAAGGTTAATGTATGATCTGAATATTTTGTTTGCAGGACAAGCATTACAGTTTGATTTCCCATTTGATTATCCTCAGCATTCACCTGTGACAAATTGCATGTCATTTTTTTACCACAATTGTGCACAATTTTACAATACTCCCAACTGGAAAATTTAATTTTCCTGTCATCCATTGGTGTAAGTCAAGTCAAGTTGAGCTTTATTGTAATTCCGCTACATTTGGGGACATACAGTGGAATGAAATGTCGTGCCTCGCAGGTCCACGGTGCTACATAAATACAGACATACAACAATGAAGTAAAAAACACTATACACTACTAACCTACTGACAGATTTAACTATAAGTATACTATATATAAGTATTTACCCTATACAAACTAAAAGAATAAAGGATAAAAAATACAAACTATACGAATGCTTCACATAAATATTTACCCTATACAAACTAAAAAATAGAAGATAAAAAATACAAACTATACGAATGCTTCACAAATACTGTACATGTGCAAAGAGAAACATTTTGAGTCAGCAGCTGGTTGGGGAACAGTGCAGGATGATTTGTAGTGCATGAGAATGTAAACATACATATATTGCTGAGTCTTTTGTGGGATTGTGTACACGCAGCAGTGTGTGTAAAGTGTCTAGTGCACATAGAGGAGAGTGTGTTACTACAGGTGGTTTGTACAGGCCCACTCACCTGTGTGTAGTACACTTCGAATTGCACAAAAAAAAGTTCCATACAGTTTTTTCTTTGGTGTGGTAAGGTTGGGGGAGGGGGGTGTTTGGGGTGGGGGGTGGTCCATGTTTCAGGAGGTAAGGGTTTGCTTGGGGTTTCAGAGGGGGGCGGGGTGGTTTGAGTTCAGGGCTCTCACAGCCTGGGGGAAAAAGCTGTTGAGCAGTCTGGCGGAGCGGGCTCTGATGCTCCGGTACCGTCTTCCTGATGGTAGGAGCTGGAAGAGACTGTGGGAGGGATGGGTGGAGTCCTTCACGATGCTGTTGGTTTAGCTGGAGCATCGTGTAAGGAAAATGTCCAGGATGGAGGGAGAGGGGCACCGATGATCTTTGCAGCTGTGTTCACTGTCCGCTGGAGGGTCTTGCGGTCAGCAACACTGCAGTTCCCGTACCAGACAGTGATGCAGCTGGTCAGCACACTCTCAATGGTGCCTCTGTAGAATGTGGTGAGGATGGGTGGAGGGAGACTTGCTCTTTTCAGCCGGCGGAGAAAGTGTAGGCGCTGTTGTGTCTTTTTGGAGAGTGACATGGTGTGATTATGTAAATATTCTCTTCTTAACTCCCACATGACTTGTGTTAATATTTAACAACATTTACAAATGTGCATATCACATCAGTATAATAACCCTTTTGAACCATTACTTTAACAGAAGAATATTTCATGTGGATATGATGCCACCATTATTTATCCTTTTATTGCCAGTGTGTTCCTCAATCCTCATGCAGGGTTTGTGGAGATGAAGGACCCCGGCTGACAGGCCAGTGACATGAATAAGAAATGGCTAGCGTGGAGTGGAGTTTTCACCCATCAAACGGTGATCACTCTTGGTTATGGACAGTGGGTAGAGCGTGAGGTGGTGTCAGAGCAGTTGACATCCTCAACCCCCACCCTGCTCATGTGGGCTGTTTCTCCAATGCTCAGTTGAGCTTTTCCATCAATGGTGCATTTTTAGAAATGCCCTAGGAATATATATATATAAATTATGAAACCCGATGAAGAAAGATGTGCTAGAGATCAGAATAAAGACATTGGGAGCCCTCCTCAGGATGATCTGATTTAGAATGACACAAATATTAATTTACTACATTTAGCATTGTCCAAAACAAAATTTACAACATAACTTAAATAATTAAATAATTATTTTAACTAATTATGCCAGTTTATTTCCAAACCTTAACTTTTATAACTTTTATAAAAAAATAAAATAAAAAAAAATCAATACTGACATTGTAATCTACCATGGTCCATAAAATTGATGATCGTTTATGAAATATAGCGAAATATATAGAATATAATTCAGTATACATTTTTCTATAGGAGACATTTACATTATTCATTATTCATATTATTCATTTTTAAAATCAGCTTTTTATTTTGAATTAGCTTTTTTTTTCAAATGTTTTAATTTTTCATTTTGATAGTATTTTAGATTTTAAAAATTTTGATATGTGATCTTCTAAATTTGTTTTATTTCTGCTTACTAGCTTTAACGTTAACCTATTTTAAACTATATTTAAATGATATTAACTTATTTCCGTTAGTTACTGAAGCAACATTTCTAATGTTATACTATTTAAGCTATTTTTTCATATATTATTTATATTTTAATTTATTTCAGCTTTATTACAAAAAGATGAAATGTGCAATATTATTAAAAAATATTCTTGCACCACATTTCTTTAAATATTATTCTATTTTAATTTGAATTTCCCCTAATTAAATTCAATTTACAATTTTGCACCATTTTCAATCTCATTTAAAATGTAGAAAGTGAATTTGCAATGAACAACATTCACAATTCAGTTTTGAATAGTACAATAAACTCAGAATACCCTAGGAAACCTCAACAACGCACAATTTTAGCAGAAAATACAAAAACTAGTTCAGTCATTTACATTTCATATATTTCCCCTCACACATTATTTCTTCACCTCTATTTCAAAGTTCTCTTTTAGAGTTCTTTTTTTCCCCTTTAGATTATCACTGATATGAATATGATCTTCTAATGTCCCTCAACAACATTTCAATCAGTTTCTCTGTCTCCACATAATGCCATGCATTGTACTGAGCAGTGCATTTCTGCATGTCCGATCTTCTATTGACCCCCTCTTTTCCTTTTAGAACAACAGAGACCTCCATAGTTTGACATGGCCAGGGTCCACAAAGATTAGATTTGAATTTATGAAGATTGCTTCACCTAGGCCAGTGGTGTAATCTATGCCTCTCACGTAGTATTTCACGTGTGCCCCCCTCGTCGCCAAGCCACCCAAGGGCCCCATATTTCACCATGACAACGTAATCACAGCTCCGCATTAAAAAGTCATTATTGTTTAGAATGGAGGCCTCATCCAGAAAATCACTGGCTATAAAATCTCTTAGCCTTTGTCTCTCAGCACACATGTTTACTCAAAAACACAAGCTCAGGTGATTTAAATGACCAACTCACACAGGGTTTTGCCTTCATAGAAATACACACTTGCCAGTAGAGAGCCATATGTTTCAAGGTGTATTCACACACTTTAACAATGAAATGTAATGTTTTATTGCAAATATGCAGATTGCGTACATCTATTGATACACTGATAACCCTCTTTATATGATTTGCAGATATTCAGTACACACTAAAAATTTAAGAGGCATAACAAGTAAATATATTAGCAGTGCCTTGTGTTCAACTCATTTAAAAGAATAGGAATTTGTATTAACCCCAGTACAATCTGTGTTACAGACATCAATAACACATGAAATCATGAAGCCTGTTGAGGAGAGGTGTGCTGTTACTTTTCTAAAGGATCAGACGTTCCTCTGTCAGTCCAGATGATAAATTGGATGAAAAAAAAAAATTCTGTACCTTTAATTATACTTAAAAATGGACTATATCCATGCAGTATCTAATGACCAGAATATCATAGACCTCTAGGTTTTGTTTTGTTTTTTTCTTCTTCTTTTTTGACTTAAGAATGCAGGTAGGATGGGAATTTAGAGTTTTTAAGAATTTAACTATTCCAATTTTACCTTTTAGTACATCTGGGAATAATTATTTGGGGGAAAGAAAGAAAGAAAGAAAGAAAGAAAGAAAGAAAGAAAGAAAGAAAGAAAGAAAGAAAGAAAGAAAGAAAGAAAGAAAAATAAATCCAATTACATTCCAAATGAGGTCATTTTCATAGTTATTGCAAAATATGTTTACACTGAATTTTCTATGGATGGATGGATGGATGGATAGATTTTATTTTTTAATTTTAATTTTAGTTTAAATTTATTCATTAATCAATTTTTTGCCATTTTTTTGCCGTTTTGTTTTTATTAACAATAACAACATTGGTTCCCAATCCAATAGCAATAACAATGCAACTACTCAGAACAATGCACACTGGCAGAGTAGCATCTTGCTGACAAGCTTTATATGAGCAAGCTTACATTTTCTCAAAAAAAAAAAAAAAATTTGTTTGTTTTTTATGGTTGGCTTTGCGCAATTTTGTTTTATCTTCACCATCCAGGATTTTAATGGAATTCCTTAGAATTATGTCTTTCATCCATATTTGTCATATTTGGCTTAAGTCAAAGCAGATGAATCTGGGTGCACAAAGACAACAACCTGTACATGAATTCCATATTGACACAAGCATTCAGCTCCTTCATCAAAATGTAAAGCTTCTGGACTTTACAAAACTGTCAAAAACCAGGTTCTGCATTGATTCAGTGTTTACCTGCCTGACAGATGTCTGACGTCCAGCCTTTGGGAACTCATTCTGACACCTGGGTAATTCCTTGGCCACTTCATATAGTATCTCCAGCTGCCAGAAGATCTGCATGACGAACCACCTCATTGTAAGACAGCACTATAGATATTGACCTAGCTGTCATTTCGACTTCTCCAAGCCTCTCAGTTAAGAATTGCAAACTCTCTCCAATCCCCAAGGGGTTATGGGTATCAGCTTATTGTGTTTTATAGCTTAGCATGATGCTGCTTGGGGTGGCCGTGGAGCTTGACCTCAGAGGTCATTGTCCTTGACTCCCTGGCTTTATTCTAGATCTCACAGGTCCAGGAAAGACCACTCTCCCGATCCTGCAGTGTATAAAAGTAGATTTATGGGCTGTTTCTGCCGTGTTGACGCACAAGATGTAATTATGCATTAAGGAACGGCCACTGAATCCTGTTAGGGTTTAGCTGGATTGCTTAGAGACAAGCACTGAAATAAGGAGATAAAGCAGGAACATTGGAGAAAATAAGAACTGTGTAGAGCTGTGAATAGATGTGTCAAAGTGAACAAAATACTGCCCTCTTCGGATTTAGATCTCTATTTTTCTCTTCATTTCAGTCTGTAGCTCCATGCACACTGTTTTCTAAGTGGATCAATAAAGTCAATTCATGAATCTGCCACCTTTCATGAATTAGATTTTCCTTCTCAATCAATTTATTCCCATCTGACTGCATCATCACTTTTAAGTCTATTCCAGCCACCTCATTGCAGCAACCTACTGTCTTAAAAAACATACTATAATATGAGTCTCATATATGCTATTGATTACAGTATTTGTCTTATTAGTCTTATTGTCTGTCTGCAAATGGCTCACGGCAGTTGTCGTTTCCATAGTGTCTCAAGCCATAGAAATATTTACAATGGGTTAGATGTTCTTGTTTTTTTTTTGTTTTTTTTTAGTCATTCTGTTGAATATAATAGATTGTATGTCACTACTTAGATGGGGTAAGTTCAATTTAAAGATAAACTTTGCAAATTTTATCCATTCAGAATAAATCATCTATGTTTTCACACATGCATATTCTATATCAAATATGTTCACACAAACGTATAATGTAAACCAAGCCAATATCATTGGCTCTCACACATCACATGACATTTAAGAACCGATAAGGTTTGAATCGCTGTTTTTCAATGAATTTGTTGAGTGAATGATTCAATGGCTTATTAATATAGAAAGTTAACAAATCAGTTGAGTGAAAGACTGAATTAGACATTTTTTTCCCCTAATATATTTCCATCTGACTGCATCATCACTTATGATATCACATCATGCTATCTTTTTGGACTCCACTGACTTTCAAAGCATGGACAAAAACAGTTGAAACATTATTCAACATACCGTTTGTGTTCTTTTGGGATTGAATTGCTACACTTGGCACTGCAGTAGAACCATCAGGCATGATACGCACCTTCCCTTATGTTTGACTGCAACATTGAGGCATCAAACCAATAAAAAGGAATAGGCTATTTCCTGCTCAAAAAGTGATTTTTATTTATTTTCATTTTTATTATTATTTATTTATTTGTTTATTTATTATTTTTTTTTTATTCAGTGCCACTGAGGTGCACACTCAAATTACCGCCTGGCTTCATCTCCGGTGGGTTTGCTTATGTTATCCTCACACTCTAATTCACCATTAGATTTATGGCCATTCAGGAGGGACAAAACAGGACGTGAAACTGAGCCTGTTTGATCATGGGTTACATTCTGATTTACCATCCACAGCTTAATTAAGTTACATGGCACCAGGGTGTTGGCCAGCTGCTGGAGACTGAATGCTGTGAGGGGTGGAAAGGATATCTGGTTGCACAGTGTTCCCTCAGCGCTCCCTGGGGAGGTCTGCAGCTGGGCAAAAGCCTTTCTGGTACCCATAAAGCCAGGGTTGACTGATGCATTTGTAATCCATATCCCTGTGTAGACCTGACATGGCTTCCCAAAAATATATGAGGTTGGTTTCAAATGAATATGAAACTTTAACTTCAGTCTGTCAGGGGGGCCATATATTATAGTGGTTGTTTTGTTGTACTATGGATCATTTTCAGCCCTTTTGTAAATCGAGATACAGTACACTTACTGAGATGGTACAGTTTTATATTTTAGAGACCCTTTACAGAATCACCAAAGGATAATACATCAGAAGCCGCAATATAGTGTATATGTTACAGTGATTTCAATACATTGAAGAATTGTTGTTAATAACAAATAATAAATGTTTTTTATTAGTAATCAAGCAATCGCGTGCCATTTTTATTAATAAAAATGAATGAATGAGTTTGAGTAATTTTAGATTTTTACAACAATATTGGCAGTTACAGTATAATTCAGTTTTTTCCGCTATCATTGAAAATAGTTAAAGTTGTTCATCTTCCAGCAACACGGCCATTGATCTTTTTTTTTTTTTTTTTTACGAATCAATGACTCGTTTATAAAAAAAAAAAAACGTTCCTAAATGAATCAGAAGCTTTAAAGTTAAACGTTGAATCATTTTAATTCATAATTTAACTCATTCATAAAGACCTTTACACTTTTATTTTGGAAGAAACAGCATTTTTGGGATGGGTGATTGATACAGTTACACAATGAATCAGCATTTTTGAATGAATCATTTGAATTAATGATTCAATGACTCATTCATAAAGACCTTTACTTGTTCAGTTTTAGAGTGAATCAACATTTTTAAGAAATCTGTTAAGTGAGTAATACAATGTTTATTAATATACACAGCTACTTCTGAATGAATCAGCATTTTTCAACCTGGTCTCATGGCATTTATGTACCTGGGTGCACTTTTTAGCGAGACGCGAAATACATACCAATAACTACATATTACTGCAATTTCCAAAAGAAACACTAGAGGCAGTAAAACTCTGACACCTTTTACTCCTCTTCACAGAAATTTACAGAGTTTTGATTAATAAAGCGTAATCTTCACACAATTACTTGAAGAATATCATGCTACGACTTCAAAATAATATTAATATGCTGGGAGATTTGAAAACTGATGCTTTTGAACGTTAGCATCGCACATATCCATCCTCGTATCTATGGGTTTTCATAGATGGTAGGTTTGTTTGGTAGCTCACGGAGTACGTAGATGTACTTAGGAGGCGAGTAGTGCTGGTTTGAATCCCGTGTAATCACGGTTTGACAAAGCAGTTCAAATCTGCAAATAAGGAAGTTGTTATGGCATGGTTGCATCAACAAATACATTTTTACATCAGTTTTGCATTTGTCAACACTATCGGGTAGGTTTAGGGTTGGATTTGGTGTAGGGCATATTTCCAACAAGATAGCGCATTAACTTTTAGGGACAGACCCTCGATATTTGAATTCTGAACTGCCGCAATATGTACCTGTAGCAACGTAATAAAAACACAGCAATACGTACCTATATCTATGTAATAAAAAACGTGCCAGGGTTCACGTATTTAACCTGTGTTTTAGCACCACTCAGTGGACATTTCTCTTTGAAACTGCGGCGAAACGTTCAGTAAGGTACGTAAAACGGTGTCGCACAGAAAGTGCACAGAGGTACGTATTTTTATGAGACCAGGTTGGCTTTTTTTTTTTACAAATTGGTTGAGTGAATGATTCAAGGGCTCATTTATAAAGACATTTACGTCTTTCATTCCTGAATAAATCAGCATTTTTTTTTATCAAATCGTTTGAGTGACTGACTCAATGACTCACTCGTTAAAGAGAGTCACTTGCTGCCACCTGCTGGCGCACCAATGTAACCTGCAATAAGAGTAAGCAAAAAAAATTAAAATAAAAAATTCCCCTCAGCCAATCAAATTTGAGGACTGGAACTAACAATTGTATGATATGCATCACTTTTTTTCAATCAAATGGACTTCATGCAGAAGAACTGCTCAAGTTTTGCATTTAAATGTTTAAATTTGTGCTTTGGTACTATTATGAATTTTATTTAAATAAATACCTGTTTTTTTAAGTTTTGAACATGTTTATAAATTACCATCTCAAATTTCATTTGTCTGATGAGGAGGGAATCCCATTTCAACAAGTGTGAAGCTTTATGAACTTTTAAATTAAAGTATGATTTATGGTGCAATTGAAATGCAATTTGCATTTAAGGTCTAGTTTATGGCCACAGAGGCCCGTCAAGGCCATTAAATCTTGATAATGAGATTTGCATTATAAAATGAGGAGGATCGAATTCATGATGGCTGTTCTAGGGAGAGATGTGAAATAAAGACCTTCACTCCCCTCTATCATTCCTGATCACATATTCAAGTTATTACAGGACCATTTCCAAAGTCAAAACTGTACAGAGTTAAGCTTAAGGAGTCATTACACCAACATCTACTCTGTGTATGTGCACTCTACTCTCTGCATGATAAAAATATGATTAGTTTTTTCTGCGGCCATACTTTTTTGTCTCCTGCTGCACTGGTTTTAATTCTCATCTGTTCCACTTTCTATTTTTGGTTTCCTTTATATATATGTTTTTTGTTTTTTTTTTGCTTCTGCTTCATGAGAAGACTGCATGACGGGCTCATGTTCATGACCTGAACCCTGCCATTTCTGGCCAGAGTCATCAGTGTTCTTTCATTAATGTAATTTCGGTAATGAATTCTGGGGTTGATCTCACAGTCAGAGCTAATCTAAGGCAGATGGTTTTCATGTTCTTTCTCCTGCCTGGCTTTTTAAATCAATATTAAGCCTTAATTCCCCATGTCTCATACTTTTTCCCTCATTATTGGAATCCCATAGCGTGGATAGAATGAAATGGCCAATGCAAATGTCTCTACTGATAAATTATGTTCAGCATTTAAATATGAAAAATATTCAACCGAATGCAAAAATCAATTTATGCTATTGTTATTTCTGATGAACGAGTTGAATAAGTACCAAATGACATATGTATATTAAATAGCGTTGCAAATGCTATTGCTCACTTAAGGTGTGAACAAACCCTAAACTCTTAAGGTATAAAGTAAAAACTAAATAAATATATATATATATATTTTTTTTTATGTTGTTTCATATTTCATATAATGTTGGTTTCATATGGCTTAAAAATGAAATGCGATTGTCAGTTAAGATTACATTTCTTTAAATATGTCATTTTGTTTACCCATTAAGTAAACATAATATCGTCCTATCACGAATACATATGAGTTTTAAAAATACCATAAAATTTACATTTTGGATGAAAGTGTACAGTATTCAGTTTGTGGATAGTTAGGCTTTATTAATATATGTTTACCATGGAAGACATGAAAAAGGTATTTGCAAGTAACTATGTATGAATTGCATTTTTATTCTTACTTGAATAAATTATTACATAGGACTAATGCATTAAATGAATGAAATGTTATTTTTTTTTGTATTTGCTTGCCTATTTGTTAGCTTATTATTATAATAATATTACATAAAACGCATGCTAATATAACACCTCTTTTCTCTTTATCCATAAGGTCAGCTGATCAGAATGTTGTATCTCTAATTTGTCCTGTAAATGAGCTGCTGACTATTACTCTAATGGACCTAAACAGAAGAAGCCCAGAACCCTGCGGAGGAAAGGACAAGCTAACTACTAATTTATAGAGGGGATTGCTGGTGTCTTAGATAATTATTTTTAATGTCACTCATTACAGCGTCACTGCGGGGGGAGAGCGATATCAACATTCCTGTTGCTTTGCTTGGACACAATACCATTACAACAATGTCTTTCAATTAACCTTTCCTCTATTCTGTAATCAGCTCTTTCTGCTGGCCAGGCAAGTGGTGGATTAGAGGAGAGTGACTCGGCATTAATGGACTTTGACACGGAGACAGCAAGATGGTAAGACTGAGACAGAGATTTGCAGACTGAGAGGGCAAGATTCTCTTGTTCCAGACTTGGCGCCATCACTAAACCTTATCCTCTATATCAACCAATTACAGATATCTTGTAGAAGAAATTCAAAGAGGGTGTAGGAACCGGTGGATACAGACACACCAGTGATGCCAATATATCTTCTAATATTTTCAACTTCCTGATATGAAAAGCATATTAGAATTTGAGAATCCCCCCTGTGCATAGAGCAATTGCTTACTTCCTCAGAAAATAGTGGTTTGATGCAAACAATCCCATTTCATGTGAAATCATTTTGCGATAAAAGCCCAAAGGGTCCTTGGAGGGATATGAAAAGAAAGTAAGCGAGACAATGTTCTCCCAGTGCTTTATCTACTAAATCTGAGAATGGGTATTATTCATAGGATGGTTATGAGAAGGACGAATCCTGGATAGCATTGATGCAGTGAATGTCAGAATCAACATTTCACAGTATGTCTCAGTATTATTGTCCAGGGATCCTGCCGGCTTTACAAATCATCACAGTGAACAGATGTCCAAAATGTGTCCACAAATAATGGCACTAAATCCACATTCATGTTCCCTAGCAAACCTACGGATGTGCATTACTATGCATTTTTTTCAGTACTAAATAGTCAAACTTAAGGGCTGTAGCAAATTAGCTCAAAGTGAGATGAACATAATTAATCATAACGGGTTGTTATCAATTATATATTCATCTTAAGGAATTAACTGTAGCATTAATAGTACAATAAAATGATTTGTTTGGCCGCAGTATACGGACAGTTTTAATCACCTATTGACTCTAAGGAAAATGATTTCTCTGGCCACGAAAATTAATTTCCTTACTAATACATTGCTCATAGAGCATGTAACAAAACCGGAACGTTAAAGTGACCTCGTTCTATGAGCTGCAGACACAGACAACCAAGCGTGAATACATATGGATGTTTATTAAAGTACACTACAGGGGAACATGCAACATTGAACTAGACACAAACATTCACACATTAAACATAGATGCCAACGCAAGGAAATCATGGAGAGAGAGTGAGAGAGAGAGAGAGAGAGAGAAAGAGAGAGGGAGCGCTCACGCACAAGAGACTAGAGTGTAATGGCAGGATTTACCCATCAGCTAAACACAACCTGTTAGAACCATCAGAGAATCACATCACCTTAATTAAAAGGGGTCGAAGCCTAGAAGCGCATCTAAATAGTTAACAAGCGGTTACTTGCATTGGTTTTGTTGGTGCTGAGTAAAGTGTCCTGGTGCATGTATAATGCGTAGATTCTTGATGAATTCCTTTAGGAGTGAAAGCTTCGTCATTCCAGCCACGGGTTGACTGGTCCGAAGTGAATCGACAAAGTTACTGGACTTAAAACTGCCAGAAGCTCAGACTCCCCCCGGAAGGGGAGCCGCAAGATTCTCAAGGTGATAAGTGTGTCTCCAGCGCACCGAAGGTAAAGAGAAAACCTCGCCTTTTGGGTGTGGGAGAAGTTTTATCTGGTTTCCCTGTAACACCCATTTTGGTTAGTTTGACCAATAACATTAATTTTGATATTAAGAAAGAGACATCTAAAAGATATTAAACCAGAGATACATTCATACACCTGAATATGAGTGTTTAGAACTTACCAATACAAATAAGGAGTGGTCACTAGGCTATAAGGAAACATACAAACAACACATGCATATACCAGATACCTTTGTAACTGATTAATTATGGTCTAAATAAAGAAAATGTCTCTGCGTGTGTTATGTATCTTGTAATCGTGGGGGTAGTCCACTGGTCAGCCAGGCCTGATACTGAGGGTCATTTAGTTCTCTTTGGAATTTGTTTGAAGTCCGATGGAGAGAAAAGATAGTCAATCTGTTTAGCGTCTTTTTGACAGTGGGGGGACAACCATTGGCAATTTAGCACCCATATAAAGGTCGAATGTGGGGCCAGGTCTGTGAATTATATGCAAATGTCAAGAGGCAAAAAGGCGTCTCTAAAGACATAAAGTCCCAACGACCATCAAGGATCATAAGCAGATGTTACAGGGGATAGTGTCTTTTTTAGAAGATATTTTGATATTTTCTGTTTGGTCACCAACATTCTTTAAAATATTTCCTTTTGTGTTCCACAGATAAAAAGCATGTTGTCTTAAAAATTTTAGTTTAAATTAATGCTAAAGAAAATTCTAGATAAACTAACTAGAGCAACCCGCATTTGAAATACATCAATCTGGTTACATATGATGCATTCTTCATCTATACTGTGCTCTTGCTTTGTTTTGGACTTTTACTTTGTAGTTTTTCCTGGTTCCTGTTTCCTGTATTTATTCTTGTTTATCTTTGATTGTATAGGTGTGTCTTGTTGAATTTAAAAATAGCCATTGTATTTCACTGTGTCACGTTGGTTTGGGTTTTGTTTTATGTTCTTGTCTTTTATTTTTAGTTTAGTCGTGGGGCACGTTCAAGCCCATACCGGTGCCCAACGTTTTGCTACGGTTTCCGGGTTGAACGACATGTTTCCTGGAAACGGTGTGCAACGGGGCTTGAGACACGTTTTCTCTTGTTTGGTGGGTGTCTCAAAAAAGTCAGCCCAATCAGCAGCAACATGTATATAAACCACACGGTATTAAAGAGACACAATGGGTCCAAGTGAAGTCATTTAATATGTGTCCGCTGCAGCTCTGTATACGCAACAACTGAACATATTAGAAGACATGTTTGTCGTAAGAGTTTTATAGTAACATAGCATATTAACATGATGATGAATTTGTAAGTAAATGTAATCAACATCAAAATAAATTCACAAGAGCAAGTATATTGTTTGCACATGCTTATTTACATTAAAGGCAAAATAACTGAAATAATAAGAGCACAAGTATAGATCTGGAACTTCTTTAAATCTGTCTAAATATCATGTAGTAATTGCAATGTCCTCTGGCCCATATCTTAGGTGTGCTAGGCACTGATTAATGTAATAGAAAAATACTATACATATTTATATATTTTGCTATTGTATTGTGGAGTGACACTTTCATAAACGTTTCTATGCTCCTCTGATTATACAATGGTAAATATTAAAATATCATAGCACAACAACAGTGATCAGCAATAATAATAAGCCTAATACTCACAATAAAAATAACAAGGTCATATCATAACACAGATCATAACACAGTCTAGGAGGTAAGTGGATTATCCTTCACCTGAAATGTTTGTCTTTTCGTCCTGAAATGCGAGGCAAATGTTTGATCACAATAAGTACCCACAGTTTCCACAAATTCCTTCACTCCATTGGGATGTTCTCTTGTATTCTGGACAGCAAGGGCAGTGACTGTTGCATCGAGCGTATTTTGCAGTATTAAACACGTATTAATACTTCAAAAAGAACACAAAGAATGGCCTTCTCAGCTGCCATAGTTGCAACACTTGTGTCATCAGAACAGGGTGTTCAACGCACCACAGTTTTGTGCACTATTTTGTGCACCATTTTGTCGGGGCTGAATGCAGCCCTGTTCTCGCTGATTATTGTCCTGCCATGTGGTTCTCAGTTTTGTTTGATCATTGGTTGGTTTTTTGTCATGTGTTCCCTTTGTCTAGTATTTAAGCCCTCATGTTTTCCATGTTAGCTTGTTGTGAATTGTTTCTTGTAATTGCTGATGGTGAGTTTTGTTCCTGTTTGACTCAAGTTATGCCAATTTATGTTAGTGTCCACATTTATTGATTATGAATAAACTGCACATGGATTGTATCTTGCCTCAGTGGATATTTTAAACACTCATTCTTTTCATGGATGTTTTGTTGGCATGACTGGTTTTGTTGCATTGGTTTTATGTTCTGTTCTTTTGTAATAATTATTATTATTATTATTATTGTTGTTATTATTTAAATAAACTACTACATATGAATCTTGCCTTCCCTCATTCTTAAGTTCACCTGATGTGTAGCTCAGCATAACATTTCTGCAATATCTAAAATGCAGTGCTCTGGCTACAATTTGCCACATTTTCAGGTGACATGTCCATAAGGCTTTTTTTTTTTCTTTTCGTCTTCTTCTTCATTGCAGATGCAGGTTTATTAAACAGCCCCAAGTCATGAAAAAACTTGGCCATGAGTACATTTTTTAAATGATAATGCATTGCTTCACTGCAGTCTGCCTCCTCTGTTATGCCATTGTGCACCAATAAAGTGCATGGATCTTGCATTTGTGGTTGAAGGGATAAGGGAGGTCAAAGTGAAAAGCCCAAACACTGGTCAAGTTTTGGTCCTCCACAATTTGCATTGTGTACATCACAGGGCTCACTGTGCCCTGGGAGGATGCTGCTGAGGAGGCCTACGAACGCAGGTATGCTGAGCTGGCAGGCATCACAGAACAATGTGGCCGGAAAGCAAAGGTTTGCCCAGTTGAAGTTGGCTGTCGAAAGTTCGTAGGTAGATCTGCCATCAAGATGGTTAAGGATTTAGGAATTCAAGACCAAGCCCAACAGTAAGCTGTCAAGGTGCTCTCCAGTGCCACTGCAACAAGAGAAGGACAATAGAGTAGGGGTAAAAGTAGAGGGGGACATATCTGGGGGAGCCAAAGAAGGAGGGTACCTACCTGCTGTCCCCAATGAGACATATACCTCCCTCCCTCCACCCCCATCACATCCACTTAAAATGCTCTCCACCTTGTGCAATAGAAGCAATGGATAGTACCACCTAGTATGTGCAAAAAACAAGCAAGATATAAAAAAAGCATTTACTGAAGCAAGCTTGCTTTTGTGAGTCTTTAAACTCTTTCATCATGACTAGTGTTTCACTAGCCCCGTACCCAAGCTCTCCACATCACAAGTGCAAGTCTGTACCAGGTGAGTTAGCAAGCAAGTTTGCTATACTGCAGAAAAGCCATACATATGGAGTGAATTATGTGATGCAAACATCAAAATGTATTTGGTTAGGATTTTAGTAAAAAAAAAAAAAGGAATAAGAACCCACAGACATGTCACAAACACTGGTGATTATCTTGAAAGGTCTTTTTAAAGCATTATCCCTCACTTTCAACTCAGGAGGTCCCTAAGTGACATATAATGAACACCCAGTTTCAGTCATGTGACAACGTCATGTGCTAACCAGACAGAACACCATTTTGGAAACATGTTGCAGTGTCAGCAATTTTTAAAACGCTTGTTTTTTGTTACTAAAGTTATGTTTCAACCCATACAGCAATTCTAATATTTTAATAGCATATCCTAGATTACTCTTAACCTGATTTTAATACATTTCTTCAACAAATTGATACAAGTTACAAAGATATTGTGGTGACATATGTCACATCGGGCTATTACCCTTATAAAAGTAGGTGGAATTTTGATGTGAGGTATTTGTCACATTAAAGGGATAGTTCACCCAAAAATGAAATTGTGATGTTTATCTGCTTACCCCAAGGGCATTCAAGATGTAGGTGACTTTGTTTCTTCAGTAGAACACAATCAAAGATTTTTAACTCAAATCGTTCAGTCTGTCAGTCATGTAATGGCAGTCAATGGGACCCACGGCTTTGAGAGAAAAAAAAACATACACAGACAAAACCAAATTAAACCCTGCGGCTTGTGATGATACACTGAGGTCTAAAGACACAAAATGATCAGTCTGTGCAAGAAACTGAACAGTATTTATATCTTTTTTCCTCTGATCCACCGCACGGATATCGTATACCCAAACACAATGACTAAATAGACATCCTTCCCACAGAGAGATGAAGTCATAGATTTTCAGAAGTTTGCTGGTGTCCTTGATTCCTTTTCCTAATCTGATCAGCATAACTCCAGGTCATAATGCCCCAGACAGCTGGAATCAAATTATTGTCAGTTCCTATCACACTACTGCCCATCAACCCACTTCCTGTCACTCACACACACAGATGCCCTCTGTCTGTCTAACTAATGCATACACACAAGCACCTAGAGAGTTGCCAACCAAGTACTGTACTTTCAATTCTTGTGTCCTCGGATGTCATTATTTTCCTGTGCACAGTGCAATATTGCATTATGATATCTTGTATTTTTGCATACCACTGTATATTGAAGGTCTGTTTTATGTACATGAGTATGTGTGGGTTTGTGGAGCAGTGAAAACTGGTGAAAACTGGTGTAAGGCATGTTAGTAAAGCTACAGATTAAATAATCTAAATGGATGCTTCCTGATCTGGACTGCTTTCAAATTGGTTTAGAAAGCAGAGCTCAGGCAATCAGTGTAACGGTTAGACAAAAGAAGTCATTTCAGTAGCTTCCACACACATTTACCCTTGTGAACATTAAACTAAGAGGAGAACAGAGTACTTATAAAGGACCGGAAAAAAGGAGCAAACAAGATGATTAATACAAAACAGGTGTACAGAATAAACAATGATTAACTAATGACAGGAAACAAACCAAATAAGGACAAAACGGAACTCAACGGGAACACACACATGACAATCAGCAATTTGAAGTATGATACTTTTGTAAGGTCATTATTTCAAAAACTGTTGTTTCAACTAGTCATGGGAAGTTTGGATTTTTTTTTTTTTTTTTTACTATTGACTTTTCTGGATTAAGAATTTATTGAGGGAAACGTTGTAGTTAATAGTTAACAAATGTTACCTATTCTAAAGTGTGACCAAATTGGTATAGTTATTTTGCAGTTTCAGGATTTTGTGTGTTTTAAAAATTACATTTCTTAGTTTGATCATGAACAATAGACATACTAGCTTTCAAAATCATTTTCACTGTAATAAGTAGGACTAGAAAGGGATGTATGCCTCTGATTTTGATATCTGGTTACTTCCTTGACAATAAGCTTTGAAAGTGGTGATTTGCCTTTATCTTCTATCGAGGTCACACCTCTGGGGGGTCAAAGAGCCAAGGTGACTTTCACTTTTGGAGAGAAAGTTTACGACTCTTTGTCTCAAAGCATGGTAATTTGCATATGTACTGGATTGGATGTTGATATTCAAACTATTAAAGATCCTTAGAACACCAATATGTTGCATAGGTATCAACATATAATATACACTCTCAATTAGATCATCCGAAGACTAATTGATAGAGACCAAACATGGTATAAGTGAGGTGATATTAACTAGTGATCTATCATAAGCATGCATAAAACAGTATACAACACAAAAGAACATATATACAACAACAGTGATAATATACACAATGACCTGAAGGATATGTGTGTTTGTTCAAAGAAAGTTTTTTCTATGAATTCATTAGAGAAGAGTCCATTTTTATGGCATTATGTCTTTCCTAAGGTTCAAAGATGGTGAGAGGGAGAACTCTCAACATGCCATTAGGTCATAAAGTTTATCTGGACTGGCTGAGGTGTTCTGGTTACCATGGCAACCGGTGATTATTTATTAATCTAATGACTAATTGATTTGTTAATTCTAATGAAAAATTGTGTCTGATTGGTCCAAATTCTACATGTTATAAACAATTACCTGACACATGAAAATTAAAGATGGCACAAGAGCAAATTTTTTTTTTTTTGCCATTTTATCACAAACGTTTTTATTTATGCCACAGCAATGCCACAGCATTGTCTTATGGAAATTATGTTTAATTCAGATATCAATGTAAATATTCATGTTTGCATAAATTCAAAGGCCAAATTGAGACATCAGTCTGGGGCAAAAGCATGTAAAACTGCCCCTTGAACTCCCTCAAACTACTGGAAATATCCACATGTGCAATGTGCACATTGTGTAGTCTCAGCCTCAGACGTCACGGCCACAGAACGTTGGCTGAATGTCACTTCACTAAAAGTCTGATGCATATGACACACTTAGCTGGAAACACTTCAGGAGTTTTGAAGTCGTCATCGGATTGGTTTAATTATACAGGATTTCCAGGACATGTGTGTGTCGCATTCTTTAACGTTTTGCTTAAAGATGCCGTGACGCCAAACCCCCTCACGAAAGAAGAAAGCTGGCGTGTTTATCAGGTTCAACTAAACACTTAAAAGTTCGTGGCATAGAATCTTTAAAATACATCTGAGAGTTTTACACATTGTCCCTGTTATTGTATGTTATTTCCACGTCTCGAAATGTGACGATGAATGAAATGAACTGTGATTGGTTGTTTGACATGTCGGTCAAACAGCCTCATGGGCGGGCCTTGGCCAATAAAAGCTGCCATGGATTCCAGACCTTCAGCTGGGCTCTAAGAAGTCGGGACAATCAAATTGCAGACAACATATTATTATAGAAATAATACAACTGCTATATAGACTTAATGATCATGACAGGGTTGTTTCATTTTTATGGGTTCCAGTACTTGTTGTCATAGATGGAAATGAGATGGCAGTTAAACATGCAAAGAGATTGTTGAAAAAAATAATGTAGAAATTGATGTAAAAATCAGCAAAGCAGAAGCAAAGACAATTATTAAGCAAGTTGTTATTAAATCTTGACAACATAAATGTGTAACACTTTAGAATACTGTTTCTTACTTACTGCATAACTAATAAGGAATTATTGAAGAGCTAACAGATAATTTAACTATGAAGTAACAACTAATGAACAGTCATACATAATTACATTGACACAAAATGAGTATTTCAAAGTCTGTTGTAAGTGGCACACATATATGTGAACAAGCCTCATGACAAAACATCAAGTTTAAGCAAGTTTAGTCTTAGAGCTGAAGTTTAATCTAAATCACTCAATGCACACAGAAAATATGACACTTTTTCATCATGAAAACATTGCCTCATCATGAAAAATAATGTTTGCAATAAAAAAAATCCATTCAATATTAAGCATCTTTAATGCCTTGGCATAATGATGATGCAATTTCTGTTGGGTACAGCTAATGAATGTCAGTTGGGAAGTTTTATGTGAAGAATATGCACAGAAATGTACATGTGTGCATAAAATATGCAAGTTAATATTCAATGCAAAAGGGGTTTGGGCCCCTCAAAAATCCTGCTATTGTGTATTACTATCATTGAGATGCCCTTGTCTGCAAATAAAATAAAAGTTTTGTGATGATAAATGGCCATTTGGCCCATTTTCAGGTGCATCTCGCCCTCCTCCTACCACATTAGTGTAGATAGGATGATCTATAATATAATGTAAGCCCAATGTGCCATCAGACAATGTTTTATTTTGTATCATTTGTTTGTGGTCAGGATTTGTGCAGTTAAACTAAAAAATATATATATATATATATATATATATATTTAGAATGGAGCCAAGGTTTTTAATGTAATAGATTCTTGTGATGAGTGTGAATGTGATAGCGCTGATATCCACACTGCTGCATTCAGACTGGCCGGGAGGAAATGAATCAAAAGATGGATGCCATGTAAAGAAACATCATATTCACTTCTCAAGAAAAATGTGAGAGATATGATGGTGCTTCAGTGTAAAAGATAATTGGGAATTGGCCCATTTGTGAGGGGAAGGAGTGTATCCACTCAAACGTTTCTACAAAAATGAAATCTCTCTTACCCCACAGTTCAAGGTTAGTGTTATGGTGGTGTTAGCATTGTACAAATCTGACAGAATAAAATGGTGGCTTATTCAACATTTAAAGTCTTGTTCAATGCTTTCAGAGTTCCTCTAAAATCTTTCATCTTAAGATAAGTAAACGGTGTTTAATTTTTCCAAATCACGTGTACTGATGGGAAAATTTCAAGAAAAAAAACCCCCATCAAAACCAAAGTTCAAAACAGAATGATTTAACGAAGACCTGTCTACTGAAATCACATGACTTGGTGAGTTTGATACAAGGGGATGGTTAAAGGGGATCACATCCTAATAACCCTGAGCTTCAGTAACCCATGTACATATACGTAAGTCAAGGCAATAGTTTTTAACATATATGGTCATGTAACAAGTATCTTTTGTATTGTATTGTATTGTATTGTATCTATTGACAGTAACAAGTCCATACTTAACTTGCCGAAACTGTTCAGAGATTAGATTGAAATGTCATGAAACTCTAGATGGTGCAGACTGATTGGTTCTTTTACATACATCTGCTAGCAAAAATATCTGTTAAAAAACTGACTTGCCTCTGCTGATTCTGCAGCCAATGAGGCCCTCCACCTCCCTAGCGCCACCTGTTTCAATCAGCTATAGGATTAATGTATGTCTATTCATGCAGCAGCAGCATAATTTACACGCTTACAGCAGAGTGTCTATCAGTGGGGATTTCTTTAAGACTGCAAGGGAAGCTCGGCTTCCCCTATAATGTCAAAAAAATAATGGTCAAATATGTACTATTGTGTTAACATTTTATTGATTAAAAATGCGTTAGAACACGTTCATCTCGAAGACGAGGTCGTTCAGAATCAGCTACATATAGCAGGTGACTCGATTTCCTTCTCATACATTCCCGTAGCGTCACAGTGTATTTCCCTGTTGAAGCCTAGCATCCATTGACTTCAATTTGATTATGTCCCGCCCCCGGACGCTCAGCGCTTCTGGGGGTGAATGGAGGAGTGGGCGGGGCTGGACTCCGGGCTTCTGCGTGATGATTGGAGGATTTACACTTTGTTGTACCCTGGGCAACAATATTCAAGGGCCCCATCATGACGACCCCAGGATCACCATATGTTTTTAGTGACGGATGCTATTTACACTAAGTGAAAATAGCAGTATTTTTTAACGATATGCTATTTACACTAAGTGCAAATAGCTATAGATTCTATTTACACTATGTTAAAATAGCAATATTTTCTGCTATTTATACTACTTATTGCAAATAGTGGCAATTAGCTGCACCTCAGTATTGTAGTACATTATAAAACAGTACGCAATAATAACGTACTGAGTGTAAATTATCATTTTAATTCAAATTTATTAAATGGATGCCACCTTATTGGGACAATAAAGCCCTCCCTACACCTACCCTAACCCTACCCAATACTTTATTTTCAAGTTTTTGATTATTTCCTTAATTTTTATTGAAAATAAATGCCTTTCTGATGCGATATGAGATTTGAAAAGGGAGAAAAAATTTTTTGGCAAAAGGTGGGATTAAACTCAGGTCGCTCGCGTCAAATAGCATGCGCCTAACCATCTACGCCACTGAAACTGACGTTACATTTGCTTCTTTTTTTTAATGTTGACTAACCCAATCACACGTTAGTGGGCGGAGTTAGTGTAAATAGCCTTTGCCAACAAGATGGGCTATTTGCACTTAGTGTAAATAGACACTCCGAAAAAGGAATAGGTAAGCAACCACTTTCAAACCATCGTTTATTTAACAACACTTATTCCCAATAGAAATGTATGGAATTGATAGAGCTATCACAGAAGACAAGGCAATCAAGTTATTAGTTATTATCCGGGCTGTAAACGCAAGCTACCGCAGGCGGTGTAGAAAAGTCCTGGCTAGCTGAGTTATCCTCGTCGTTGGCGGAAGCTGACTTAACAGAACTGTCGGCAACATTAACAGGAGTGAAGAAATTACCTATTTTAGGTATATACTTTAAATTTTCAGCGTTTCTGATGTCCTTTTTCTTTTTTAATTTTCGCTTCGCGCTCCCACTTAGCTTCTCCATTGTGTCTGATTTTTTTTTTTTCTGTTGTAGCAACGCCTGACGTCACGTAACGCGCTCGGCGTAACCTTTGACCCACCTCATGCGGACTGACCAATGAGGAGAGGGTCTTTCACTTGAGGCCCTCTCTTCATTGGTCAGTCCGCATGAGACTGACTCTCAACCGCTCTCAACTCAAGTTTAAAGTCATAGGCAGCGCAGCATATCTCTGTGCAGCGCAAAAGCCCGGGTGGACAGTTTGTTAAATATAAAACGGGAGATTACAGATACAGTATTTTGCTCGTGCCCTTGCTGTCCTGGGCCCTTTAGATGTCGTGGGCCCCTGGGCAATTGCCCAGTTGCCCGTATGGTTAATCCGGACTTGATTGGAGGGTCTGTCGAAAGACTGCATCTCCTTTTGATTGACAGCGATTGTGTCCTATAAGAAGTCGCTGATGCTGAAGCTATTCAAGCTCAGTCCCATAGCGGATTGACAAACTGCTGCAACCCATTTCTTGGTATTTTCTTGGCGAAATTGCTGGCCAGTTTTCATCATAACAGGAGAAAGCTGTGCGATTACTTGCTGTTCCTTAACCCACCGGTGCGGGCTGTCTCGCTTTTCTTTATGAAGCGAAACAAACTAAAAATACTCCACGAGTTTTGATCGTACAGATAAGAGCAAGGTATCATTTGAAACTGCAAAGGGTCTACGTTTATTTGTGTATAGTCATAATAACAACAAAACAATATGCTTTTAAAAAATAGAGAAAATAAACAGGGTGCGTTCTCTGCGGGCTCTGTCTCTGTCACCTCTTCACAGACACGTAAATAAAACAACATGAATACAAAAACAAATATTCTATGTTAAAGTAATCCGTATGAAACCAATGCAATGTCAACTCATTATATCTAATGCTGTCAGCGGAAAAACAAACAAGTTCATCCCGGATACTTTCTGTTTCTGAAAGAAGATCTGCTGAGAGAAATAACCCAGAATTTCTAAATGTGTTGTTGTTTTTTCCCCTTCAGAGCACATAAACAACATACACTATGAAAATGCCAAGTGCAAAAGCTTGGAGACAGCATATATAGAAATTAAAACTTTTATTTAGCACACAAGTGATGATAAAGACATGTATCATGTTACAAACGATGCTGTTCTTCAGAACTTTCTATTCATAAAAAAAAAAAAAAAATTCTTCTTAGCTCTTTTCAACATAATAATAAATGTTTTTTAGCAGCAAATCACAATATTAGAATTATTTCTGAAGGATCATGTGACTGGAGTAATGATGCTAAAAAGTCAGCTTTGATTGTTCCTAATAAAATGTTTAAAGACATGGAGTTGGACAGTGCAATGGCTCAGCTTTACAAACTGTTCTCATTAGTGGCAACAATTGGAGCTACATCTGCAGGTGTAGAAAGGAGCTTCTCCTGTTTAAAGCAGCTCAAGTCCTACACCCGTAACACTATGGGCCAAGACCGTTTAAGCAGCCTAGCTCTGCTGGCCATTGAGAGGACACTGGTCAAGTCACTGGAAAAGACGCCTAGTTGGTACGAAAGGGTCACAGAGCATTTTCTTGAAAATAATTTACGTATAAATAAATGGACAATTTTTATGATGTAGGCCGAAAATGAGCTTCCCCTCTTTGAAAGACCAGCAGCCGCCACTGGTGTCTATGTATCTATTGGCAATAGTAAGTCTAAAGGTTTTTGCACACTGAGTCCAACATTTTTATGTTTTGTTTTTTTTCTTCATATTCATCATCCTTTCATATCAAAATGCTTCGAACCTGGTCTGATTTTTATTTATTTATTTATTTTTTATTACAGACAAAAGTTTCTGAGACAGTGTGTAAACATGATTGACACAACGGGAATTTTTCAACATGAGAAAATTTAAAATGACAAAGATTGGTATAAACATGTTCATTCTTCAGAGTACTGTCCACTTATGGTTAAAAAAAAAAAAAAACAGTCTTTATCATAAATAGAAAATTGGCTAAGTACACAGTCTTTATTACCTGGCCAATATTTCTCTGCCATATATGGAACAAAAGAGAGAATTTATGTTTCTGCATCTTCACATTCCAAGAAATGTCCTTCAAGGATGGGAAGAAGGTTATGAGAATGAACACCACTACAGATACCAATCAAGGTATATTTCAAAGTCTTGTTTAGTTGTAGAGGATTTTTTGTGCTAGGACTGGTTTTCACAACATGACCTTCCATAATGTTGTCAAACCACTATGGAGTTTATTAGAAATATATAATGGTTGATAAAAGGCACAATCTTCATGATAGCTCGGAGATCCATTTTAAAACATTTGTGAAACACCTTAAAACCAAATGAAAGTTGTTGTAAACCGTATGCAGTTTTTATTAAACGTTATGTTTTCAAAATTATATATTAAAATATACAGTAACTGTATTAATTGATTAACTGATTGATTCTATATGTTGGTGCTATTTTTGGTGCCTATGTTGCAAAGACAAAATGAAAGGATATGGGTTGGAAAAACATGGAAAAGTAAATAATGACAGAATTTTTATTCTTGGATTAAATCATTTGGAAGCATATCCATCCATCCATTCTCCAAACTGCTTGTCCTATGTAGGATTGAAGGGATGCTTACGGAAACATATCACAAATAACATTTTCTATTGGTCCCTTATAAATAAACAGGAAAAAAGAGATGTCTTCAGATGGAAAAACCACAGGCTGCATGTACCAGCATAACTGACCTTCCATCATAAAGATAAGACTGTCTACCGTTTTACTGCACAGCCTTCTATTCAAAACGGGCTTGTGCTTGATTACTCTGTTCAGAACTAAACATAAATGGTTGGAGCACTTTTATGCCCCATGTCATTTTGACATACAGTCCTATTCCGGCTCATTATTGCTGCCTGCTGGGAATGCTTTTTAGGCTATTGTCAGAGCATTACTGGCATGGTGAATTGTCCAGACGGGACAATAGCTTTCAGACATGCAAATGGCATGTTTGTCATATGTAGCATAAAATGTCTCACTGGTTAAGGCTGTGTTAGAGCATAAAAGCAACCCTGCAGAAACATAGAAGCGCAAATTAATGATATAAAATTTGTGCCCATTGTTTTACATATCTGTCCCAGACTAACATAAATCTGGTATTTATATGAGTGCCAACTTTTTTTTCATAATAGTCAGCAATATGTTATTGTATAATTTGTTGAATTTTATTTGACAAAGAGTCAGCTGCATGTATTTATTTGAGAACAGGATATGATGCATGCCAGAATAATCAAACCTGCATCACCCACAACGGCTCAACATATCTCTACACTGTAAAAAAAAAAAGAAAAAAAAAAGTTGTTTCAACTTAAAATAATTTGTTACCCCGCTGCCTTAAAATTTTTAGATTAGTCAACTAAAATATTCCAGTTGTCCCTTAAATTAACATTGGGTAACTTAAAATTTCAAGTTCACTAAACTAAAAATTTTAAGTCAGTGGGGTAACAAATTATTTTAAATTGAAATAACTTTTTGAAACAACTTTTTTTTACAGTGTGCATTAACCAATGTTCCGTGGCTCAAATTAGAAGTGTTTACAATTACAAATCATACACATACTACTTTTATTTTGTTATTTTGATTCCAAACCACTTGTTCTTAATACATTTGCACTCTCACTGGACAATTTAGAGTATTCAATTCACCTACGCTGCATGTGTTTGTATTGTGGATGGAAACCAAAGCACTAACACTGGAAGACAATGCAAACTCCACACAGAATGGTCTCATGACTCCGCTGGGACTCAAACCAGGGAACTTCTAGCTGTGAGGCGAGACCAGAGTTTTTTTCTACATAATCTTCCTTTTGAGGGTTTTGAAGTTCAAGCCATTTTCTGAACGCCCCCACTGAGAATATAAATTGCTAGAAACTGATTATCTGGTCTCTCTCAGGGTTCAGAGGCATCACGGCACTGCTTAAGCGCACACCTTCAAATGAAGCCTCTTCTGCCCTCTTCAGGACTGATGGCAATATTAGAGGTGCTCAAAGAAAATCAATTTTAGCTGAAGGTGCTGCACTGTCACATTCCATTATATTGGAACTGAAAAGAGCACATGTCCAGTTACATTTCAGAGTGTGAATTATCTAGAACTTGACCACCAGATTTTCACTTCACTTCAGTTAACGGCTTTTCAAATCCACAACTTTCATCTCTCCTGTCAAGTGCTAGCAACTAAATGTTTTTTATTTGTTCCATTTTTGCTCCATACCACCCCATCAACCAAGCTCTAGGCCATTACTCTTCTGCTAAAAATAGGAAGTTAAAAACTGAAATGAGTTCCTCCTGACATTCTCTGACTTCACTTTTCACAAGAATGGGACCAGTCTGGTTATTCCCACAGCAGAGGTTAAGGGTTCACATGAGACCTGAGGCAAATTACACGTTTTCCATTGTGCCATTACAGCCATATGCAACTGAAAAAGCTGGATATTTCCGCCACCTGCCTTCTACCTCTAGAGTTCAGGAAATAGTGTGGTTTCTAGTCTGCATGATTTCTCACAGCTGCATCTATCTGTATTGCCAGAGACCCATATTAATAGTGTAAAAGATTTTTCCTGTAATGCACATTCCACCCAGTAGCTGATAGCCTCAGGTGACCTTAGAAGAGGAATGCAATTATAGGGGAGAGGTAACACTCTATTATTCCTGAAGGCTCTCTCTGTCTCTGGTGCTCTGTGTGAGGTTAAGTGTAGCCTATATATGTTCTTTCATATTACTGTTCTGCTTAGGTCTTTGATACATTAGAGTTGTAAAATCACCCTGTACTTTTACATTCTACGCAGGAAAGAAATGTAAAATATAGATCACAGTTCCTCACATAAGAATCATAAACTAGAGATTTACTATACATTTCCTGAAAAAGTGTGAGGGTTGTTCATTCATTTAAAACCTGTTGTGATATTTAACAGGTTTTAAACATCGTGTCCCCTCAGCTTCCGGATCCTTTCAGCTTTATTTCATCCATTAAACTTCAAGTTCCTTTGACTTTCATGTGTATTTTCAGTTTTATTTTGCCCTTTTAGCATCTGTATGTCCTTTTAGCTTCATTACATCTACTCCGCTTCCTTATGTTCCTGTCCTTTCAGTTTCTTTGCTCAACTGCCTTAAGTCCCCTCAGCCTTCTTGTGTAGTTTGTTTCTCTTAACTTCCTAATGTCACCTTTAGAATCTAACTTTTTTATGTCCTTTCAGTTTGCTCATGTCCCCTGAGCTGCCTAAAGTCCTCTTAGCTTCCTTATGTCCTTTCCTCTTCATTATATCCACTCAAGTTCCTCACGTCCACTCAGCTTTCCTTGTGTCATTTCAGCTTCATAACTTCCCCTAAACTTCCTAATATTTCTTAGATGTCCCTTCAGCTTCCCTATATTTTCTCAGCTTTTTCTCAGTGCATCATCTTTACACTTCAGCTTCCAGAAATCCCCTCTCCTCCCCCATGTTCTCTCAGCTTCCTTATGTCCTCTCAACTTACTTTCCTTAGCTTTTTAGTGTCCTAATGTCTTTTCCTTTTCATTACATCCAGTCAAGTTCCTCATGTCCCCTCAGCTTTCTTATGTCTCTTAGATCCCCGTTTTCCTCTCAGATTCCATATCTTTCCTTACCTTTTTAAAGTTCCAGTTTACTATGTGGTTTTTAGCATCCTTTCAGCTTCCCTATATCTCCTCTGCTTCATCATATCTTAAGTTGCTTTTGTCCCTGCAGCTTCCTCATGTCCCCTCAGCTTCTTTACATCCTTTAAGTTTCATTATATCCGCTCAGCTTCCTCGTTTCCACCCACCTTCCTTGCTGTCCCCTCAGCTTCATTACATCCACTCAAATTTGCCAAGTCTCCTCAGCTTTCTAGTTATTTTCAGTTGTCATTATGTCCCCCTATAGCTTCCTTTCAGCTTCAAAATAAAGGTGCTTAAAATGTTCTGCACAGCAATGCCATAAAAGAACCATTTTTGGTCCCACAAAGAACCATTCAGTCAAAGGTTCTTTAAAGAACCATCTCTTTCTTACCTTTTTATAATCTGAAGAACCTTCAAAAGGTTCTTCATATGTACAGTATAAGGGTCTTTATGGAACCATATAGACAAAAAAGGTTCTTCTATGGCATCGTGAAGCACCTTGATTTTTTTAAGAGTGTTCCTCACTGTATATAGTAATGTAATTGTAGCTTTCTCATATTTGCTTAACTGACTTAAGTACCTTAACATTTCTTGTCATTATAAAACTTAATTTTATCCTTTAGCTTCGTAATTTCAGTTTAGCTTCCTCATGTCTTTTCCATTTCGTTACATCCACTCAGCTTCCTCAAGTATCTTTCTTATGTCTTTTAAGCTTCATTATGTCCTCTCAGCTTCCTTACATTATCTTAGCTTCCTTAAAGTCTCTTCATTTTCCTTATGTCCCTTTTTAGCTTGCTTACGTCCCCTGAGTTTCCAGAAGACCTCTTGGCTTCCTTATGTCCTTTCCGTTTGTCCCTGAAGCTTCCATTTGTCCCTTAGCTTCTTAAGTTCCCTTTAGCTTCCTCTCAGTTTCCTTGTGTTTCCTCACTCTTCGAAGTCCACGCAGCTTCCTTTCATTCAGCAGTTTGACAAAAATAAAAAAAATGAAAAGATTCAGTGAAGAGTGTATTGGTAGCTCCAATAATTCGCTGGAGGTTTGCTGGGAGGAAATGGTTCATTATAATAAATTGGTTTTGGTTCAAATTGTTTTGTCTGAGCTCATCAGCAGCTAAACTCACTCCACTTTGTTTGCTGTTTCATGCGTATTCATTCCATTCGCCATATGTACTTGCTCCCTGAAGACTACATAGAAGCATGGCCCTGAAATTAGAACAGCACACAGTACGAGCTTCCCGGAGTGTCCTCCAGTGCTAAAGCTAATATTGCAAGATAATTATCATGGATTTTTACAGCATGCTGAGCACATTTGTCCTAAAGGGGAATCTGTCAGCGTTTCTGCAGATGGAATTTGTATTTTATTAGCTCACAGTAAAATTGCCCTCTACAACAGGAGGATTAAAACAATCACCCAGTTTTATAGTTAGAGGAATAGGTCATATAAAAATGAATGCATGAGCAGAGATGCAGATACGGACAAGGAAACAGATTCCGATGGGTTTCATAAGTGATAGGCTTTGAAATGAGCTGATATTTCCTTTTGGATGCAATCCCAAGCAAAAAAAAATCCTTTCTAGAGGGATAGAAAAGTGATTTACCCCGTCTCTGAGGGAAAATTTACACATCTAAAGGCTGGCGATTTTGAACCGTACAGATGGCATTTGGTAAATGGCAAAAGATGGTCCAATTCATTTCTCAGATCACATGCATCGCAAATTCAATTTGAATAGCAGATTTATGGCAACAGATGTGCGAGGACGATAGATGCCGCAGATGATCGTAATTCTTTCACCAGTTGTTTCCACAGTGGCATGATCTCTAATTATGGTTATTTTTACTGCATTGTCCATCCCATTAGTCTTATCACAATTATTCGGTTTCATTTAGAATATTTAGCCAAGGATCAAAATGACACAAGCATGATAAAAGGAATGAAAGGATTGTGAATTGTCAGTTTTGGGCAAGATTACTACAGCCAAAGGACGCCTATAATACCTTTCAGCCCATGCAACAAGCTTTATTATATACTTTGTGTAGATTATTTGCACAACCATTGTGTACATTGTATGATTTTAAATAATACAGGTGTACTAGTTTCCTGTTATATGTGTTTACAATGCACTTGTATTACAATGCAGAATAAAAGTAATAGGGCTGCCAAAGTTAATGTGTTAATGATAATTACACTCTGTTTAACATTATTTTAAAGTAACATTTATTTATTTATTCATTTATTATTTATTTACCAGTTGCTATTTTATACTAATACTAAAATATGTTAGTATAACAAATATAATTAATTATAAAGTTAATAAAGTATCATTCGTAAAATATAATTTATAACAATTTATTGTTATACAAATTAAATGTAAGATATGTTTTTTGTTGTTACACCATCTGTTCAGTTGTCAGTCCTCTGTCATGTGTCATGTGTTCCCGCCTCTTGTGTCCATATTTGGTTTGTTTCCTGTCCTTGTTTAGTGTGTTTATTAGTTCATTCTTGTCCAGCTGTGTTTGTCTCATCATCTATGATTATCCTGTGTATTTATAGTCCTGTCTATTCAATTAGATTTTGTCTGGTAACAGACAAAATCTACTCCCTGGTGTTTCTGTGAGTCTGCCCTGCCTTGTCTGGAGTTATTAAAGCCTATTATTTTGAGTTTATCCTCGTCTCTGTGTTCCTCGTTGATCCTCGTGTGTGCACCGTGACATCAGTTTTGTAACAGACTGTTTTTCAAGACTTCATAGTGAGGTAGTAGTTCACACAAAATTTAATACAGTGAGAAAAGAAAAACAAAATATATGAAAAAGACCAAAATAAAAGCAGAGAGTACCACATGTCAGTGGTCAAAAAGGATAAAAAAAGGGGAAAGCTCAAGCTGTTCAACATCATGTTACTCTTTTAAATTTCTAATCAATGTCAGACATGACCAATGATCGGAAGAGGTAGTTTATCCACCAGGAAAGATGTACAACCTTAGAAGAACTAAATTTAGCCTTCCCCATCCATGTGTTTATGTCCTGGTCCCTCACCACTCTGCACTATATTTCCCATGGGTATCTGTGCAGTGTCTACCATAATAGACAGAGACAGAGTTTCTTGTTACTGAAATTCTGAGAAAATACTGAGGGGAGGTTGACAGCCTGACACAAACAAAAGTTTAAGGTCAGTGCAAAGTTTGCAGCAATAGGTTTGTTCTTGTAGTTCAAACAGTAGAGCTTGGATTTAACAACACCAAGGTCATGGGTTTGATCCCCAGGTAACTTATACAATTTATACCTTGAATGAAATGTCATTCAGTTTGGATAATAAAATCATTTTCCAAATACATAAATGGGAAGGATTGGAAGGGAAGACATGGATGAATTGTTTGCCCTCGTCCCTTTGACATTTGACATAGCTGTTTTTCCAATATTTTACGGTGTGTAAATTCTTTTTTATTTCTACTTTTTTTTTTGTTTGTTTACACCAGTATTATGTTCCTCGTACCAATTCTTCAGTCATATTAAGACCACAATCTGAATTTATTTAATTTATTTAATCAAAGCTCTTATTCAGAAAGCAAATGAATGCATGCGACAAAAAAAAAGAAATAATAATAATAATAATAAATAAAAATAAAAATAATACAGGGGACGATGATGGAAGCCGAAGTAGAACAATGTGCATCTACTTTTGAATTGTAACATAATATAGATAGAAGTTTAGCACGTGCAGAATGATGATGCAGCAGCCAATAAGTTGTTAAGGGAAATAAATAGAAATGTTTGCTAATTTAGCTTTTATAGCACAAAATAAATGTATATATATAAATGTATATATATATATATATATATATATATATATATATTATAAAAATTGTATTGATAAAAAAGGTACTGATATTTTATCATATTTATTTACAGATTGAATTGTCCATATTTTAATTGAAGAGATGTCACAAAAGCAGCAATTTTAATGAATTTTAATGAAGTATACAGTGCCCTCCACTAATATTGGCACCCTTGATAAATATTAGCAAAGGCGGCTGTGAAAATAAATCTGCATTGTTTATCCTTTTGATCTTTCACTCAATTCCAACCTATCATTGAAGTAAAACAATTGAAAGTGGGGGGGAAATCTCATGATGAAATACATGTTTCCCTTCCAGGAACTTCGAGCTACGTCCGAAGACGCTATGGGAACGCCATCAGCGTAACCGGCGCTCTGAATATTTTATACAACAGTCTAATGGATGGGCGAGGCGTCACGGGCGGGGTGACGTCACGACCAGGAAGTTATATAAGCACGTGCGGCGGAGCCGGCATCAGCTTTCTGTCATTCAGCAAGCGCTCTGTGTGTTGTCAGTCTGATTTTGTGTCTTGTGAGTCTTATTTAGTGTTGTCTGTCCTAAAAAGATGCCTAAAGCAAAGGCCAAGACAATGGGCGATCCCAGATGGCGTTTCAGGTTGTGTGTCAGTCCCTGCCCTCGCTACATCACGAGTGGGGACACACACAACCTGTGCGTGGTCTGCCTGGGTGCGGAGCATGCGGCGTCGGCTCTCGAGGGAGCCGATTGCCCGCACTGTGAGCGGCTCTCGCTGCGCACACTCCGCACCCGGAGGGCTCTCTTCGAGGAGGGAGCCTTCGTGAGCGTCCCGCGCGGTGCTGGTCCCGCTGCTGCCGAGGCAGAGCGGCGGCTGCACTCGTGGGGCTCACAGGCTGATCTGGCTGGCGAGAGTGAGACGGGCATGTCCCTATCTCCTCCCGTATCCGCCAGATCTGGCGTCCCGTCTCTCGGTGCGGAAGCGGTCTCTTCCCCCGGAGACGAGGGCTCAACGCTTCGTCTCTCTTCCTCCGAGGAGGTTGATGTGACGAGCGTTTAGGAGGTTTCGCCGCCTCTGTCGCCCCAGTAAAGAAAGCGAGCTCTCCACGCGGTGTCGGTCCCGTTTTGCCGAGGCAGAGCGGTGGCTGCGCTCGTGGGGCTCGCATATGGATCATCAGATCCAGCGCCCGCTCTCTGTGCTCGGAAGCGGTTCTCTTCCCCAGAGAGAGGGCTCGACGCCCCGCTTGTCTTCCTCCGAGGAGGTGGATGTGAAAGATGTCGATGAGCTTTGTAAGCTCCAGTGTTTGCACAAGCACAAATAAAGCCAGTCCCGCTCTGCTGAGGCAGAGCGGCGGCTGCGCTCGCGGGGCTCGCAAAAAAAAAAAAAAAGGCTGATCTGGCTGGCGAGAGTCAGACGGGCATGTCCCTATCTCCTCCCGTATCCGCCAGATCTGACGCCCCGTCTCTCGGTTTGGAAGCGGTACTCTTCCCCCCTGAGACGAGGGCTCAACGCTTCGTCTCTCTTCCTCCGAGGAGGTTGACGTGACGAGCGTTGGCGAGGTTTCGCCGCCTCGTTCGCTCTCGAGCTCTCCGCGCGGTTTCGGTCCCGCTTCTGCCGAGGCAGAGCGGCGGCTGCACTCGTGGGGCTCGCAGATCTCAACGCTTCGTCTCTTCCTCCGAGGAGGTTGATGTGACGAGCGTTCACGAGGCTTCGCTGGGGGCGGAGCATGCGAAATCGGCTCTTGAGGGAGCCGGCTGCCCGCATTACGAGCGGCTGCCGCGAGAAAAAAAACCTGCTGAGGCAGAGCGGCGGCTGCGCTCGTGGGGCTCGCAGGCTGATCTGGCTGGTGAGAGCGAGACGGACATCTCCTCCCATATCCGCCAGATCTGGCGCCCCGTCTCTCGGTTTGGAAGCGGTCTCTTCCCCCGAGACGAGGGCTTGACGCTGCGTCTTTCTTCCTCCTAGGAGGTTGATGTGACAAGCGTTCACGAGGTTTCGCCGCCTCCTTCGCCCCAGTGGGAGGTGGCTGCTGGGCGGGCAGCCTCCTCCGCATACCAGCTCCTCACATAGGGCTGCGCAGAAAGAGAGCGTCGCCTCTCGTGCTCCCCCGAGGCGGAGCCGAGGACAGCGGCGCTCCGCGCCGGGGACTTCGAGGCCGAAGGCAGACCTTAGGGATGTCTTGTCGGCCAAGAGGTCCTCGACGAAGAAGTCCTGATGGGCGAGCCCCAGGACTTCGGAGGGCGGCCCCTACTGGGGTGGAGCGGCTTACACCGCGGCACACGGTGACCGTCTCCCCTCGGTGCCCTCCGGGGATTTGTCTGTCAACCCTGCAGTTCCAGGGCACAGCAGGTCCCAGCGAGTGGTACTCTCAGGTTCTTCCGCTTGTGATTTCAGCGGGCCTGAGAAACTCGCCTCAGCCGCCAGATCATGCGTCTCCTGCCGGTGCGCCGCAGCGAGGCAGCGGTCTGGCCGCTTCTCTGACACCAGAGGTCAGTCTCGAGAGACTGATTCCCTTAGTAGATCGTTTTGGCAGCTTGGCAGCGGCTGCCGAATGTGTCTCTTTGGGTCCTGCGGACGGTAGAGGCTGGCTATTCCATCCAGTTCGATGGGCCACCTCCGCTGTTCAACGGGGTTTGCGTGACTATGGTCCGCCCCGAGCAGGCTCTGGTCTTGGAACAGGAAGTCGGTACTTTTCTGAGAAAGGAAGCCATCGAGTTGGTTCCACCTCACGAAGTCCACACCGGCTTCTACAGCCGGTACTTCATTGTTCCAAAGAAGGATGGTGGGCTGAGGCCCATACTGGATTCGCGTCTCCTGAACCGCTCAGTCAGTTCGCTGAAGTTCAAGGTGTTGACGGTCAATCAGATCGTGTCTCAAATCAGGTCCGAGGACTGGTTTGTCACGATAGACCTCAAGGACGCCTATTTCCATGTGTCCATCCTTTCTGCTCACAGGAAGTTCCTGAGGTTCGCTTTCGGGGGCAAAGCGTACCAGTATCGGGTTCTTCCCTTCGGCCTAGCACCCTCACCCCGCTAGCTCGATCGGAGCGCTTGGCGATTCGGCATTGAGATGTCGCTCTCGCCCACATGAAAGACTTGGGGTTAACCCTCTGGGGTCTGAGGTCATTTTGGGGCCCTTGAGATGTGTTGACATGCCCTGATATTTGTGCTTATTTCAGCTTCTTAAATCATACTATTGACCAACATGTAATGTTTTTTGTATTCAGCACAAACTGTGCTACAATAATATGTGACCAAGATGGATGTACATGTCTGCATTTCTTAGAAAAAAAATATTATGCGTGGTTAGTAAGTTTTGGGGAAAATAATGTAGCTGAAATAAGGCCATAAAAGCCACACTAAATCGTCCTGAATAAGACTTTTGAGTAATCAGTCTTGTAAGCTAGAATATTTACTTCACAATTATGTGAAAATCATTCTGCTTACTCATTCACAGAAAACAATATATTGATTTAAATTTTTAAAGACATGTTTTGTGATCTAAAGCCAATATGCGAGGGAGTGGAAATGGTCTTGAATATTAAGTGGTTCTCACCTGAGAGACAAAGGGCCCTCCCCTAAAGCTGCTAATGGGCCATCAGTGTGACTGTGACTGAGGCAGGTAAGACAGAGAGTGTGAGGAGACTGAAAAAATGGGTTTTTTAAATGATTTGTATTTTATTTACAACACAGTATAATCAAAACATACATAATGAAGGTCAAAGACACATTATTGTGCACACTGATCTAACCTCAGAGATGTGAACAGACTTTGAGTTATTCCTGCAACAGATTCTGTTCAACAAGTGAAACAAATACCTGATATTTACTTATTTCCATGGATTCAAGAAGAAAAAAACACAATCAGTAGCCAAGGATCTTGTTTTACCATAGAATATCAGTGTAGTTGACCATCTGATGTTGGTACAGCGCTCTCAGAGGAAAACATCTTGAAGAAAGTCATCAGGATTCATCTGTGGTTCAGGTACCTGATCCAAAAAAATACAAACAACCAAAAAAAAAACATTTGTGAGCATAGACTCATGCATGCTTTGTACTATCATACACAAAAAAGACATTTACTATCTGAGAAACGAATTATTATTGTTTAGTATGTTATTAAAATCTATTTTTGAACAAAGTAGGCTGCTAATAATAAACATGTTCTAAACAGACTGGTAGTATTCATCATGTTACAATGTACTCTCATATTACTTTTATTGTTTTATATAGAGCATTAAAACATCGTCCTGCCATAAGAAATTTAAATACAATAAATTGTCCATCATATTCAAACACTGTAGTCTGGAATTACAGTTTGGGAAAAAACAACTATGATTTTGTAGTCATATAGTCTAGTATGCATGATTTTTTAGTAACGTTAGCTGTTATGATTCTGCAGCCATAGACTCACGTATGCTGTGAACTACAAAAGGATGTACTTTGTACCATTAAAAAAGGATATTTTATATCTGAGAAACTAATTGTTATTGTTTAGCACGCTATTAAATCTATTTGTGAACATTAAATATTCTCCTAAACATTCTTAGATGCGTAGCATTCACCATGTTGTCGGTTGGGAAAAACCTAACTAAACGCGTTCAAGTTTGTCACAATAACACGCTAACTAATGCAAAAAAGAAGCATTTACTTACTCAGATCGATCTTCTGTATGAAGTCTTGCACTTCTTCTGAGGTAAATCCAGCCTTTACTCAGCGCGTCTCCTTCCAGAAACGAGCAGCAACAGAGTCTCGTGACTGTGTGTTTGTTGTTGGGCGTCTCCAAGCGCGCGCGCGTCACGTGGTTATTTACATGTGAACACGAGGGGGCGGGATCTCATTAGAAATAATGAGTTAGACTGGACAGACTGAACATGGTGTCGGTTTCATACTGATTACTTTATCACAGAACATTTGTTTTCGATAACACTTACTTCGTTTGAAAGCAGACGCTTTAGGCTTTCTATAGATATAACTCTCATGTTTCTGTGTTGAGTATTCGCTGAGTTACACTTCATTTTAGTGACCCGTTACTATAAACATATCGCGGAGACGGAGAAGACAGAGAGCGCATCCTGTTGGTTTTCTTTTTTTTTCCAAAACCACAAAGTTTTGTTGTAATCGTGAGTGTACTCAAAAAAAAGTAGACACTTAACAGTTTCGATTGATGTATAACACTTATTTGTGTGACCAAAATCAACAGAGTACTTTTAGTGTCTTTTGCACTTATCGTAAAAAAACCGAGTTCGTATCGCCGGCGATACGGCGGGCCCCAGAGGGTTAAGACTAAACGCCAGGAAAAGTGTGCTTTCTCCGGCTCAGAGAACCACTTATCTAGGCGTGGTGTGGGTTTCGACGAGTCGATCCCCACGACAGTCAGAGAGTGCGAGAGGGCCAGCCATTCACTGTCAAGCAGTTTCAGAGACTGCTCGGGCTCATGGCAGCTGCGTCCAGCGTGATATCTTCTGGCCTGCTGTACATGAGGCCCCTACAGTGGTGGCTCAAGACCAAGGGGGTTTTCTTGAGGGAAAACTCGCTCCACGCTGTCAAAGTGTCACGCCGTTGTCCGTGCCTTAGACATGTGGAGGAAACCTTGGTTCTTGTCTCAGGGCCCGGTGCTGGGAGCTCCTTGTCGCCGCGTCTCGCTAGCGACAGACGCTTCCCTCACCGGTTGGGGTGCGGTCATGAGTGGCCACCCTGCCCGCGGTCTGTGGAGTGGTCGCCACCTGATGTGGCATATCAACCAGCTAGCGATCCTAGCTGTGTTCCATGCGCTCAAGCACTTCCTCCCGGACCTGGGAGATCACCACGTGCTGGTCCGCACCGACAGCACGGCAGTGGTCTCTTACATCAACCACCAAGGAGGTCTGCGGTCGCGGCCCTTGTAGAAGCTGGCACACCAGATCCTTGTGTGGTCCCAGGGCAAGCTCCTGTCACTGAGAGCTGTGCACATTCCTGGGCATCTTTATATGGGAGCAGGCGTCCTGTCGAGACAGGGGCCGAGGCCCGGGGAATGGATGCTTCACCCCGAGGGGTGAAGCAGATGTGGAAGATTTTTGGCCAGGCACAGGTGGACCTCTTCGCCACTCGAGAGTCAGCGCAATGTCCCCTCTGGTTCATCCAGCTCCTCCGGGACTGGACGCTATGGTACAGACGTGGCCGAGGCTCCGTCTGTACGCCTTCCCCCCGATCGCTCTGCTCCCAAGAGTTTTGGCGAGAGTGCGCCGGGACGCGGTAAGCCTACTGTTAGTAGCGCCGTTCTGGCCGGGCCGAGTATGGGTCTCGGACCTGATTTCGTTCCTCGACGGCGCCCCGTGGCCGGTGCCGATCAGGAGCGATCTCCTCTCACAGGAGATGTGGAAGCTGTGGGTATGGCCCCTGAGGGGGCGCAACTCATAGCGTCCGGTCTGTCAACCGAGGTTGTCGAGACCCTCCTCCAATCCAGAGCTCCCTCCACTAGGAAACTGTACGCCTTGAAGTGGAAACTCTTCACTTCTTGGTGCGGGGACCGCCAGCTCGACCCAGTCAACTGCCCGATTCGCGCAGTTCTGGAGTTCCTGCAGGCCCATTTCTCCGCAGGGTTAACCCACTCCACTATTAAGGTCTACGTGGCAGCTATCTCTTCGTACCACGCCCTTATTGGTGGCCAGTCAGTGGGCAGACACCCCCTGGTTACACGTTTCCTCCGCGGTGCGCTGAGGCCGCCTGTACGACCCCGTGTCCCCACGTGGGACCTGGCCGTGGTACTAGAGGCTCTGGGCAGAGCACCCTTCGAGCCTCTCGGGGAGATAACTGATAGACTCCTCACGATTAAGACCGTCTTTCTGCTGGCTATCACCTCTCTGAGGAGGGTGAGTGACCTTCAGGCCCTATCTGTGGCCCCTTCGCATATCGACTTTGCGCCCGGTTCGGCGAAAGTCTTCCTCTACCCCCGTGCGGGGTACATACCGAAGGTTCTGACGGTCGTACCACAGCCGGTCGTACTCCAGGCCTTCTGTCCTCCTCCCTTCAGGGAGCCCGACCAGGAAAGGCACAACTGTGTGTGTCCAGTGCGAGCACTGGACGCATACATCCACAGAGCTGCCCTGTGGAGAAAAACGGACCAATTGCTTGTGTGCTTTGGTCCGCCTAAGAGGGGTCTTCCAGCTTCGAAGACCACTCTTAGCAGGTGGATAGTGGATGCCATCAATCTGGCGTACGAGACCTCTGACCTTCCCCCGCCGTTGGGAGTCAGAGCACACTCGACCCGAGGTGTGGCGGCCTCCAAGGCCTCCTGGGCAGGTGTCTCCATGCAAGACATCTGCAACGCTGCTGGGTGGTCCACGCCCCTGACATTCGCCAGGTTTTACAACCTCGACATCAGAGCCACTCCAGGCTCCTCCGTCCTTTCAGCCTGACACCAGGCAGGGACTTGTCAGTCTGGCGGCGTTGGTATTTCGTTCCCATAGCGTCTTCGGACGTAGCTCGAAGTTCCTGGAAGGGAACGTACCAGGTTACGTATGTAACCCAGGTTCCCTGAAGGGAACGAGAGCTACGTCCCGAGCCACACTTCCGGCATCCCTGCCAGCGCTTGCTTCATGACTTGAAGCTGATGCCGGCTCCGCCCCACGTGCTTATATAACTTCCTGGTCGTGACGTCACCCCGCCCGTGACGCCTCGCCCATCCATTAGACTGTTGTATAAAATATTCAGAGCGCCGGTTACGCTGATGGCGTTCCCATAGCGTCTTCGGACGTAGCTCTCGTTCCCTTCAGGGAACCTGGGTTACATACGTAACCTGGTACGTTTTCTCCAATTAATGTTGGCCACAATTATTGGCACCCCTAGAAATTCTTATGAGTAAAATATCTCTGAAGTATATTCCCATTTATATTTACATTTTTTAGCACACTAGCGTGACTAGGAGCACGAATTTGTCCGGCCATGACTTCCTGTTCTACATACTACTGTTATAAATATGAGGAACACAAAGGACAAATTCCTTTAATCATCCATCCCGAGGAGTAAAACCTAAGAATATAGTTCTGATGTGCAGAACAAGATTGTTGAGCATCACAAAATAGAAAGTGGCTGTAAGAAAAGAGTTAAAGCATTGAAAATCCCCATTTCCACCATCTGGGTAATAATTAAGAGGTTCCAATCAACTAAAGATGTTACAAATCTGCCTGGAAGAGGACGTGTCTATATTGTCCTAATGCACGGTGAGGAGGACAGTTTGAGCGGCCAAAGATTCTCAGAGGATCACAGCTGGAGTATTGTAGAGATTAGTTGAGTCTTGGGGTCCTAAAAATATAAAAATATATATATATATCAAACATCCCCTACATCTCCACATGTTGTTCGGGACGGTTTCAAGGAAAATTCTCCTCACTCGTCCAAAAACAAACTCCAGCAAATTCAGTTATACGACTGGAACTTCAAATGTCACTGGCTTCTATGGTCAGATGAAACTGAAAAAAAGAGCTTTTTGGCAGCAAACCCACCAGATGGGTTTAGTACAAACTGGGATAAAAAAGTGCCCTATGTCCACGGTTAAATATACTGCTGGATCTATAATGTTGTGGGCCTGTTCTTCTGCCGGAGGTCCTGGCATCTTGTTCAGAACATCATGGATTCAATCAAACACCAACAGATAAAAATCAAAACCTGACTACAGTTAGAAAGTTTTTAATGGGCCTTGTTTGGATCTTCCACCAGCAATCCAAACAATCCAACAACAATTCAAGACAATCCAAAACAAACATCAAAATAAACACAAAAATGGGTCACTGAGCACAAAATTAATCTTTTATCATGGCTGTCCCTGTCCTCTGACCTGAACCCTACAGAAAATGAGTGAGGTGAACTGAAGAGAAGAAGTACTAACATGGAGCTGTGAGGCTGAAGGATCTGGAGAGATTCTGTATGAAGGAATGGTCTCTGATCTCTTATCAGGTGTTCTCCAAACTCTTCAGGCATTATAAGAGAAAACTCAGAGCTGTTACTCTGAGAAAAGGACGTTGCAGTAATTGGGTGCCAATAATTGTGGCCAACATGAACTAGAGAAAGCATTTATTTCACAATGAGACCCAACACACACACACACACACACACACACTTTCAATTGTTTTACTTCAATGAAAGGTTGAAATTCTGTGAATTTTTTGAATGAAAGATAAAAAGGATAAACAATGCAGTTTTATTTTCACAGCCGCCTTTGCTCATATTTACCAAGGGTGCCAATATTAGTGGAGGGCACTGTGTGTGTGTGTGTGTGTGTGTGTGTGTGTGTGTAGATATTTAGATTAATTAAGTATAAGCATTATTAATACTAAAATTATTATTATTAATAAAATATATATATATATTCTACATAATACAAAACAGATCACTGTTTTCTACTTAGTACTGTGCTCAGTTTAACTGTTCAGAACAAACAAGAGACTCATGAACAACTATCACAAAACAAAAAACAGTCGTGAATCATCCAGGCAACCACACACAGTATTAAGAACCATGTTTTGAATGGGGTTATTTTAATAATTTCAGCTATTATTTTGTCTTGTGGACTAAATGTAAACATATTTTATGTAAAATATCTTACTCAGGACAGTACTAAATAAAAAATAACATGCATGTTGTATGATCTCTCTTATTTTGTTAAAATTACTCACATTTTCACAGATTCTGCAAGGGGTTAACAAATTTGAAGCAGCACTGTGTATATACAGTGCCCTCCATAAGTATTGGAACAGTAAAGACAAAATTGCTCTGTTGGCTGTGGAGTCAAGACATTTGCAAATATGATTAAAAGATGAATATGAGACATGAATATGAGAATGTCCCATTTTATTATTAGCCGTTTCAACACATATATGTTTTACCAAATAAAAAGTACAGCACTTTTAGAGTTCATCCCACTCATTGATGTGAGCATAAGTATTGGGACAGTTGAACATAAGGCAGATATAAAAGATTAAAAGCTATTATTTAGTTGCAGATCCCTTGCGCACAATCACAGCAGTGAGTCTGTGACCCATAGACATCACCAGACTCTTGGTCTCATCCTTTGAAATACTTTTCCCAGACTTTAATGCAGCCAATTCCAACTGTTGCTTGTTTTGGGGAGTTTCTGCCTTTACTCTCCTCTTCAGCTGGAGAAATTCATGTTCAATCAGATTTAAATCTGGAGATTGACTTGGGCAATCTAAGACTTTCCATTTCTTTGCCCTTATAAACTCCTTGACTGAACTGGCAGGGTGTTTTGGGTCATTGTCCTGATGCAATATGAAGCACATTAAGTCATCAGTAAAGTTGAGAGGGCCTGTTCCAGAGGCAGCCATGCATGCCCAAGCCATGACACCACCTCCACCATGCTTTACAGACGAGGCTGTATGCTTGGGATCATTTGCAGTTCCTTTTTTTCTCCACACTTTTGCTCTCCCATCACTTAGCTAAAGGTTCATCTTTGTCTCATTGGTCCATAAACACAGTTCCAAAACTCTTCTGGCTCACCTTTGTGCTTTTTTGCAAACTCTAATCTTGCCTTTCTATTTTTGGTGCTGGTCAGAGGTTTGCATCTTGCTGTGTAGCATCTGTAATTCTGTGTCAAAGTCTCCTGAGGAGAGTAGATTGTCAGAGCATCACTCCAGCTTTCTGGAAGTTGTTGCTGATTTTACAGACACGTCTTTTAGGGTTCATTTTCACAGCTTTTATGATTTGTCTGTTATCAACTACTGTTGTTTTCTCAGTCGATCAGGTCGTTGTTGGTTGCTGATGTCGCTGGTGGTTTCCAAACTCTTGATTTCTCCATGCCCTTTGTTTTTGCTATAGCTCTTATTGACTTCCTCTTTTCTTTTAGCATCCAAATTGCTTGCTTTACTCTCAAAGTCAGCTCCCTCATCTTCATCCTGATTTGTGTGTGTCATCATCGAATGCAAGATTCAGAATACAGAAGTAATGGATATAACTGATACGACACATTCCCTGCTTTTAATATCTGAAGAATTAATGCAACAGGACACAGCTGATCACTTAGAAAGACCTGTGAGGCAACTGTTACAATACTTATGCTCACATCAGATAGAGGGATGAAACTCTAAAAGTGCTGATCTTCTTGGTGAAACATCTATGAATTGAATTACCTAATAATAAAATGTGACATTCTGTAGTTTTGTCTCATATTCATCTTTTAATCATATTTGTAAATGTCTTGACTCCACAGCCAACAGAGCAATTTTGTCTTTACTATTGCAATACTTTTGGAGGGCACTAAATATATATATATATATATATATATATATATATATATAATTTTAGAAATCAATATCCTAAATCTAATTCAGTCACAATTAACAGACCTGCCACATCAACTACCCATTAGCTGTTAGATTAGGGACCATCAAGGAAACCAAAGGAAGCTGGGCAGCTGTTGGGGGCTCTGGCAGCTTTTTCATGTACAACCGAATGACAGAATGAACATAAAGATGAAAAGTATCACCGTGAGGTCATGCTAGCCTTTCCTTCATTTTATTGATAATTGCACACAGCCCAGAAAAGGTCAGTAAAGAGCATGCATGAAGAAAACAACTGGTGCAATTTAAATTAAAAGGCAGAACTGAAAATGAAACAAACATATTGCATATTATTACATTAATCTATACCAACAAAATGTCAAACACAGTATCTTCTTACTTGAGTAAACTTATACATAATGCATGTAATGCTTTATCAGCACAATTTATTGGCCTGATGACTTTTCTGTGAAGCAGATCTATAAAGTTCTCATCTCATGTGTTCTAAACCATATGAAAGGTTGAATGAAATTAAATGGCAAAGCCTGCAGGATCAATAAACACATTGTTTGCAACTGTTCGCTCATCTGCTGAGAGCTGTCCTGTAGGGCCGGCCGCAGGGCTAAACCGCTCACATGTATAATGAGTGAGACTTTTTCTAGGTTGTTAAATCCAGAAGAGCCGTTTTTGAAAGAGAAAGGACTGACCAAATTTTCTGCTAAATTAAATTTAACATCCATTCATCGTCACGTGAGAAAAAAGGCTGAGACATAATAAAAAAAGAGAGCGGAAAGCAAAAGATGAGAGCTCATGAAAATTTACAGCGTGATATTTCTGCAAAGATACTACGGTCTTTGCCTATTACGCTTGCCTTGTTGAGTTGTTACAAAGGTTTTAGCATCAGCGGGTGATTCAGAATCAAGTAAATGCACAGAAATGGATCTGTGTTTGTACAATGATCAGAGGAATTTTATTTTCTGTGGAAGAATGCAACGTGGGATAGGGTTTAGAAATCTAATTTTATTGATTCTGATTATGATAATTGAGTAGGAAGGTGGGTCGTTTTGATTAAAATGAGATTGCTCTAGAATGTCATCCAGTAAGAGTAAGAAATGTCCCTCAAGCTAAAAAAACATTATTACAACACGATTGCGATGAGAGTTAATTCCCGCTGCAATCACAAGCCTTTCAATGCATGAGCCACTTCAGAGAAATTAAGTTGTTTTAGAGTTATATTTAATTTGCCTTCAATTAAGGATTCATCAATCAAGCGAAACCTGTAAATTTAAGAAAATGTAGGTTGGGGTAATTTAGTTTATTTGATTTAACGCCTCAAACAGGCTCTCTACAAGATTTCTCAGTTGAAAGCACAATGCTTTGAAGTTCAAGCTCCTCCACTCAACACTGTGTATTTTATTTATATATATATATATATATCATTAGAATGTGTCTAATCCAATCATCTAGATCACCTATAAAGATTCCATTGATGACAAAAGAAAAAAAAAATTGTAATTCACTAAATAATTTCGGAACACAATTTAAAATATTTTGGATGAAAACCCAGGAGGCTTGTGACTGTCCCATTGACTGCCAAGTAACTCTCACTGTCAAGGCCCAGAAAAGTATTAAAAGCATCGTCAGGATAGTCCATCTGCCATCAGTGGTTCAATCTGAATTTTATGAAGCGATGAGAATACTTTTTGTGTGTAAAGAAAATAAAAATAACAACTTTTTTTCAACTATTCTGGACTATGGACTATTCTGACGATGCTTTTCATACTTTTCTGGGCCTTGACAGTGTTATTTACTTAGCAGTCAATTGGGACAGTCACAAGCCTCCCAGTTTTCATTCAAAATATCTTAAATTGTGTTCCGAAGACAAACGCTTTTATGGGTTTGGAACGACATGGGGGTAAGTGATTAATGACAAAATTTTCATCTTGGGGTGGAGTAACCCTTTAATACAGATTAGAAAATGGAAAGCCAGAAAATGAAGAAGAGATATGATACACATAATAACATGCACTATTCATAAATCTGGCATGAATGGAAAGAACATAAACCCTTGTTGAAAAAGCTCATCACATCTCAAGTAGAGCAGCAGTTGAAATATGGTGATGCAGCATTGTGTTTGGGGATGCTTGTTTACAACAGGGACTAGGAAATTCATTGAGATAGAAGGAAGAATTGATGGATGCAGAAAAAACCTGGAGGAAATAGCGCTGCAGTCCCACGAGCGCATGCACTTAGAAAACGATTCATCTTCCAGCAGAGTAGCCACATACAGCTAAAGTCACTACGGAGTAGCTTAAAATCAACCCAGTCAAATCCCACACCTCAGTCCAAATGATTGACCTCAGAAATTGTTGTTCCTAAATAGTCCCCATCCAACTTACCAAGAAATTCTGTCAAGACAAAAAAATAAATAAATAAATAAAACAGGTGAGTAAATGCCATATATGTTAATCAAAGGAGAGCTTTTATTATTATATATTATATAACTGCTTGGCAATGGCCTTGCAACCATACAGAACAACCTGACATTGTGATGGCAACTTTTGCACATGGGAAGCATGTAAAAATCTTGTAATACCCAAACTTTCTGTCATTTACAGTTCTATCTATTAGGCTGACAGCATCAATATCATTAAGTCGTTTTATGATAGGCACTCATTGTATCACAAAACAAGACAGGATGCATTCAGTGTTCACCATGAATGAGAAGATGTGATACAGCCAGTGAAAACAAAAACTTGTGCCCCGTTATAGACAAAATGAGCAACTCAGCCGTGTTGGCCTCATTCTCTGCTCTTGCAACTATTGCGTGTCTTAACGTGCACCTGTACGTCCTGCCAGGATCTCTCTCCAAATTCATAACAGATGATTTTCTCATCTGCAACTGACTGTACAAATCCAGCCTTTTATACTGACATCATTATTTTTCCACTCGGTCAGTTTTACAAGACAGAATCAGGAACACTGACCCAGTCCACCTGCAAAATGACGCAAATGAAGGAGAGAGAGGCGGGGCCACAGGTGTTTCTTTGTTAAAACTCATTAGCGATGGAACAACTGGGGCACGTTCAGGTTCACACCGCTGCCCAACATTTTGTTTCCGGGTTGAACGACATGTTTCCTGGAAAAGGTGTGCAACGGGGTTTGAGACACGTTTTCTCTTGTTTGGTGGGTGTGTCAAAAAAGTCCGCCCAATCAGCAGCAACATGTATATAAACCACACGGTATTAAAGAGACACAATGGGTCCAAGTGAAGTCATTTAATATGTGTCCGCTGCAGCTCTGTATACGCAACAACTGAAGATATTAGAAGACCTGTTTGTCGTAAGAGTTTTATAGTAACATAGCATATCAACATGATGATGAATTTGTAAGTAAATGTAATCAACATCAAAATTAATTCACAAGAGCAAGAGCAAGTTTGCACGTTTATTTACATTAAAGGCAAAATAACTGAAATAATAAGAGCACAAGTATAGATCTGGAACTACTTTAAGTCTGTCTAAATATGTAGTAATTGCAATGTCTTCTGGTCCATATCCTTTCCTCAGGAAAAAATTCCCCTGTATGAGTTTTTATGATAATCATATCACACCAGCAATGAGAGCAATATCACACTATTGATGTTTTTTTGTCATGAAGAACATGAGTGCAAATGTGATTTTATACAACAGTTCAGTAAATAAGAGGTTAATATTGTGCTATATTTTAAACATAATATTCTGTGTTTTTTGCCAACGAAAATATTACCTAAAAAGCCACAGCAGAACCACAGCTGTGTTTAGTTCCTGAATGAATCTGCGTTTTGAACGAATCAAGTGAACCAATGATTCAGAAAACGATTCATAAAGAGAGCCGTTTACTAAATTCCTGAATGAATCGGCCGTTTGAACGAATCGAATGAAGACTGGCAGATTTAGTTTCTTATTCAGAGTATCATATCATTTATTACAAATAAATAAATAAACATTAAAGGGAGAGTTCACCAAAAATAAAAAAATAAAAAAATTCTGCCATCATTTACTTACCCTCATGTTGTTTCAAACCTGAATGACTTACTTTCTTTTGTGCAACATAAAATAAGGTATTTTGAATATTGTTGGTAACTAAGCTGTTTTGGTCCCTAGTGACTTTCATTGCATGAATAAAAAATACTGACATGTTTCTCAAATGATCTTCTTTTATGTTCCATACTTTAAGTTAGGCCATTGAAGCCTAAGCATTTAAAACAATAGGCTAATAGCTTTAAAAAAAAAATTGTAATTAATTAGTTAAAACTTTTAATCGACTGACAGCCCTACTATATAGTAAACGTTGTTTTTGTTTATTAGTTTTAGCTTTTTAGTTTTAATTATTTAATTATCAGCTACAAATTAACAAAAATTAGAAATGTTTACTTGGGAACTTGCTGAAGTAAAATAAGTTTAGTTTTTCAAATATTTTACTTAATTTATTTTTTTCCCAGAAACAAAATGTTATTATAGCTTTAGCTTAAGTTTGAGTTGACAATAATAACTCTGACTGAATGAGCCTTGCTTTATTTTGCTCTGTTTAGCTCTGAGTTACAGTTTTGGGGAATAACTAAATAAAAGTAGCAAGTCTTCTAACATACGTATGCAGTGCCACATAAATTTCTATTAAGCCACTTTGACAAAATCCCATGTAACCGTGCAACAATAAGTTGATCCCTGCTGCTGCAGTATTACTGTCTCTAGTAGCACCGTCCATGATCCATGATCTTCTTAAACTCCAGGCTCTGACTGAAGAAGTCCTGCTTTTTTCAGAAAAGCAGCTCAACGTTGTGGTAATCGGATCATTTTTCCTGTTAATCCATGCGTGCCGTTCACATAATCAGCATAATGATTTAGTGCGGTTTGGATTACCTGTCAAAGACGAACTTCAACGAAAGTGTTGGATGTCAACTACACCTTTTTATTGCACTGACCTTTGACCCCAGCAGGTTGATGATGGCACTGCAGTGGACATGTGTTCCTCTCTGCGCTTTGGAAGCTTCAGAGAGAGAAACAATACTTCTATGATGCAAATGAAGGAGTGTGTTGAGAAATAAATGTAAAAAAAAAAGTTAGCAATATAATAAATACAGTAACACCATACTGTCTATAAAAAGAATTAGACTCTCTTACTTATGAGACTTTTTTGCTGCAATATTTTGCATAGCATGGCTGAAAGTAGTTGAAAGTATTTGTAACTAAAATGATTCTCAGTTAAAATGTGTGTCCTTATGATATGCATTACAGATTATTTGTAGAAACAAATGAATTCTATAAGGTTTATTTCAATGTGATCTTTAAACGCTCCACCAGAGGGTATCAGAGTGCAGGAAAAGAGCAACCTTTATTTAATTGATTCTGACAAAGGTCAAAGCATTATATATTGATTAAAACTGATTGGATTGCTTGATTATTATTATTATTATTATTTTAAAAAGGCACAATGTACTGTATTAAAAATGAAATGATTTTCTATATTGAGTTTGAATTTTGCTCTGCAATGGGTTATGTTTTAGGGTTAACAGAAATGTTCATAAAATTATGGATAACATTATGGATATTTATGGATTATCATGGATAACATTTAACCTTTACCATACATTAACTAAACAGGCCACCTCACAATAAGGTGCAAGTATAACAACAGCATTGTAATGCAAAATTTAGGTTTACAGTAAATATCAGGTTTTAATAATATGGGGCAAGTTGTCACAGTGGGAACCTGGCATTAAATAGCCTATAGGTTGTGACAAACTGGCCTGGCATTTATGAAGAAATACCTGCCTCATGCTCACCCAAAAAGCTATAGAAAGGAATCAAATGTGCACTTGTGGAGCAATTTGTTAAATTTGTCTGCTGACAAATGTCCAAGACAAAATGTAAAATAGAAACCAATGGAAAATGAAAATGCTTCTACTTCTGATTTTCAGAGTAAATGGAAGAGACTGACTTGAAGAACAAACTGTTCAGACAGATGGATATAACAAACAGGATAAGTCATTTAAAGACAGCAGAACTGGACTAACATTTTATTTCAGGAACACAATTTCCATGGTAAAATACACAAAGAGAAAATGTCAATCAGATATTTTTTTTTTTTTTTTTTTTTTTCTGGTAGCTGAGTAATCTGGGTGATGTCCTTGACTGCTCCTGTTTCTGTTAGATAGGAAGCAATTATGGTTTATGGACACAAGACTTTCATCTGCATTAATTTTAGAGGACATACTGGTTGAAGCTCAGTGTTTATAACCAGACTGTGAGAGAACAGTAAACATTTGAAGTCACCCCACCCTGTAAATAAATATTACATGTCCTTGTATAGACAGTAAAGGACTCTGTCACCTATGTAAGATACAGAGTACATGCAGTACACACACACACACACACTTTATGTGCCATGTTTTATGTGCCTTTTATAATTAAGCTAGATTGTTATGATTATTACAGGCAACTTTTCATTTTCAAACAATTTCTATGAAGCTTACATGTACAACGCATTATAAAGATTGTCTTTAGAAACATTATAATCGTTGTATCCTCTCATAAATAATTTTAACCACATATATAATACATTATATTGTTATACTTATTAGTAATTAATACCTATTCATGGTTATTACACTGCAAAAAAAAAAAAAAAAAAAGCATTCTGGGCAGTGTTTAGTGATCAGCATGGCCACTGAAAGTAGTCATATTTACACAAAGCACAACCACCATTGTAATATTGCTTTTATACAATATTAATATGCTGGTGACAAATTATACAGTTACTTTATCTTTCCCTTCTCCACCAATGAAAATAGTTCCAAGTGAAGCCAAAGCATCAATATTTGCATGTTGCCAAGCAGCACACATATTCAAATGTCATATCTGAGTGGAGCATTAATCATTCAATTCCAGCTCCGCTCCAGGTTTTCCATTTCCTCAGAAGTGAAAGAGAAACCCGCTCTGAGCTCATTCTTTTGAACTGGTTCTTTTTAGTTAACTGGATGAACCAGTTCACCAAATCAGACCATCTCAAACAGTTTGCGAGCTGGGCTTGATACTGGAAATTAGCCAATTACCGGCATATTATGATTCTATGATGATGGACTTTGCCATCTCATTCAGCGCTCCAGGTTCTCCAACAGTATACTGAACTGAGGAAACAGTTCGAACTCAGACCAAACAACCGATGAGCTGCAGATAAGAGCATGTGTGAACCAAGCACTTGAATAAAGTGGTGAAGTGAAAGTTTGTATGGTTCATGTAAAAAGGGGAGTTGTTTAAGACTAATTTATTCACATTATATGCTTTAGAAATTTTAAACATCTGTGTTTCACATCATTACTTTGTGCTTTAATAACTGCATATGCTATGCTATAATGTAATTATGTCAACAAACTAGTAAATCGGTTATTTGAACTAGTTAATAGAAAACTGTCTAAAAGAACCAGTTCACAGAAAAGAATCAGACTTGTAAATCATGTCAGTTTCTTGCACAGACAGATTGTTTTGCTTCATATGACTTCAATATCTTGTCAGGAGCCATCATATTAATTTTGTCCTGACTGTATAGGCTATATACAAAGTTCTGTCCTGAAACTCAAGACGGCTGATAGGTTCTAATTCATTCTGATATAATGGCATTATTTTTCACATGGCACAGCTGATCGGGTCTTTTCACATCAGCAGCCAATAAACACAAACCCTCCACCATCCCCAGCTCCACCTGAATAGATCTGCTACAGGGACAGGGTAATTTCACATAGCCTATGTATACAGGGTTATTTCATATGTATTTCTTACAAGCACACAGCAGCATGTCTGTGGATGTATTGGCAGTAGTAAGTCGCTACTTTCTCTGCTTTTGCATTGTAGCAGATATATTTTGCCAAGACCAAACACATTAACATTGCCAGTACATGCTAAACTCTAAAGAGCTGTCATGACAGAAATGCTTTTTTGACTCTCAACGTGCTAGCAGCCGCTGACTTGCATTTTATGAATTAGCCACGGTTTCAACTAAAAATCTTCTTTACTATTCTACTGGAGAAGAAAAACAGTACCTATCTTGGATAGCCTGAGGGTGAGTAAATTAACAGTACATTTTCATTTTTGGTTGAACTGTGTCTTTATTCTCTCAGAATAACATCTCACTACTAATTTGATGCGACGACTTGAAATTCCTTTAAAACCTGGCAAAAGAGTGCACCATCTCTACTGCTGTACAACAATTGGCTGCGAACAGCGTCGCTCAAACGACAAATCCTTTCGAATCCTGACTTCCTCCTCCGCTCTTTGCGTGGGCGGCGCTCCGAGTACAATCCCTCTCTTCTCCCTCCCACGCACCCTCCTGCCCTTGACTCTTACGGATCGTAGGAGGAGGGAGAGGAGAAGCCGTAATCTGTTCCTGTTTTGAGATTGCAGCGACCGATATCTGCGTGTTTTCCGTTCCATCCCTCCGGACTGTTTCTCCATGCCCGTGCCGCAGCTCAGATGGGGGGAGACTTAAGTGCAGCAGCGGTTGTCTGGGACTTTAACGCGCGCGGCAGGTCTCTCTGGCGGGCCATCCCGAACACGGGATGCTGAACGGGAGCCGCGAGGGTTTGTTTGAACTGGGCAGGCAGCTCCAGCAGGAAGGAGACTCCCAAGCTGCTCTGCACTGCTTTTTGAGCTGCCTGCTGGGACTCACACATGTGCAGAGCTTCCACTCGCTTCCCAACTGCCTGCATCAGGTGAGCCCTGCAGGATGGAGCTCTGTCATGATGCATTGTAGGATAGAACCCATTTAAATGGGCTTTACATTTGCACATCAATAGAATCTGTAGAACTGAACAGAATGCACAAATAACGCATTTGTTTGCATGCACAACTCTCTTGCTCATGCATGCATTTTATAATGATTTGATGGCACACCAACCTAAAACGAGCCATCTGTCAATGCACATTTTACACTGGCAAATGCATTCTGAAACATTCATGACAGCATATGAGCTTACACTGCAAACACACACTCTTCGCAAAGAGTGTGTGTTCGCACTTGTTTTGACGTGCTTGAGATGGTCTTAAGCATCTTGTGTTTATCATTGTATTGCAAGCTATAACCATTTGGTTTCCATCATGTGTTTACATGAAACATCAGGGCAGTTTATCCTCTGCTAATACTTGTTTGTGTTCACTTCTCTTGTCTAATCATGGACTCGATTTGATGACAGTCCATCAGATAAATCCCCTCAGCCCTGTTTACTCGTCCTGGGTTACCCTGTTAAGCTCTCTCAGAAATTCACAAGGGTCTCAGGCAGTGTCCAGAATATAAACAGTGGCTCTTACACAAGAGTGCTAGAATGTGTGGTATGACATTGGCCAGACGGTGCTTCTGACTTTACAAAAATAGACATATTTAGAATTTACTAATATTTATCACTAACATTAACTGTAACATTTCATCTGAGGCATTTTGAAAAGCATAAAGTTGCAAGAACTAGAGTGTTACTTTTCGAGTGAATCTGAGTGAACAACCACTGTCAAAAACATGTTCAGGGCTGCGTTTCCCAGAAGTATCGTAAGCCTAAATTGATCGTAGCTAAATTGATGGATCTAGGATCTACTTAGGCTTACAATGCTTTTGGGAAATGCAGCCCAGGTCATGTTTCAGCCTAAAGAAAAATACAGTTATGTTGTGCTTTAAAGAAAATTAATAATTGACCATTTTAATTTTAGGAACATTAAGATTTTTTTCCATGACATATAAGCACATGTTCTATATACAGTGTTCTACAATCGTATGGATATTGTTTTTTTACAGTAATGTGAATGTAATGACCATCACAGGATAATGAGTAAAACATCAGGACGCATATGGTAATAAAAATTGAGCAAATGTGTTTGAGTTTGACAATATTCTCTCTAATTTCAAGATTTCAATATTATCTCCTGGACATGTTTTCATGAAATTCTCTCTTTTATTCTGTGAAGCACTTGATGTTTGAATTAACAATATTCTCTTTTTTTTTTTTTCCTCCATACAGATCGCTGAACTCTACATTGATGACAAGAACTGTATCCTTTCCGATAAAGTATCAGTTCTCATTCTCAATTGTGTAATGAACATAAAATAACAAATCTTTTTTATCTGCACAAATATGCATGTATTGAAACTTCATTTGATATTTTATATTGTTTGTGCAAAGAAGTTGTGTTGTGTTATCGGAGGGCCTTTTCAACTGGAGCTTCTTGAGTGTGGTCTTTGTCTTAAGAGGATTCGTATGTCAGCTGAAAGAGCATCACAGCTAATTAACCTGCATGGAGCCAGCATGAGCGCCGCTGTCATTATTCATCTATGGACTGCCGTTAACAGCCAGGCTAGTGTTACGTGACATACATTCCCTCTTAAATCCGTGGCCTCTCAATTACTAAAGCATAGAGTTTAAACGGGTTCAAGACTGGCAGTTTCAGCTCAAACGGGTCATTTACTTCATTAACCAAGATCATTCATGACCTCTTTTCCAATTAATATCCAATTATACGTGAATTGGTTTCAACATATGTGCGCTGATCTTAACCAGTATGCTAGTAAATAGTGGTGGGACTTGGTGATCTCTGTGTAATTACATAAAATAATTGATGTAGATTCTATCTTTTAATGAAATAAGCTATTTAATTACATGCAAAACATTACTCTGTTTTATCAGTGCACAACAAGGGACATTGGAATAGGTGATTTGGGGGGCTCTGGATAAATTAAAGATGTGGAATCAAAGGTTAGCAAGGATTTTGTCTGGAATGTTCTGCCCTTCTCTTATCCTTTAGGACAATATGGCCCAGTGCTCATGTATAGCCTGTATATCAGTAAAGGAAGAATGGTAAATTAAGGTGAAAACCCATATACTTTCTTGCTATAGCAATTATTTTTTATGAAGAACTTTAAATCTGTTCCACTTAAGTCTTCTTATTTGGGCAGAATCTCCCACATATGTACACAGAAAAAGAGCATTTCATTGATTCGTCCACTTTAGAAATTTGAAATCAGTGAAATACAAATTAACAGTGTCAGTAAGATTAAAAAAAACTAAATGCATTACATTGAAAACATTTATTTTAAATTATAGTAACATTTCATAATATTACTGTTTTTACTATTTATTTATGTTAATTATTTCAAAATAAGTAAATGCATCGTATCGACCCCAAATTTTTGGCTTTGTAAATAGAAAGATTTAATGCTACAAACTTGGGAAATATATGTGTATGTTCTTTCTCCATAGCATTCATTGTAGAGAACATTGAACTCAGTTATTTCTCAAAACCCACTTAAAAACATATATTTTATGACACCAGGCGGTCATATCTCTTCAGTTACATGTATTTAAGTCAGCTGGATTGAGTTCTTTACTTAAGGAGAAGCTGAAAGGAACAAAACATTCATCCTGTACTCATTTTCTGACTGGAAGTCGATACAATAGATGTGATCATACTGTGATTGACACTTCTGAGCTGGCAAGATCAACGAGGAACACAAATGTAGAAATTGCTTTCACAGGCATGCTGAGATAGATGGATATATACATGCCAAGCAGAAGGACACAGATATTATATTTATTTGTTGATAAAACGTTGCATCCATGTTTCCTCTAAAGCACCAGAGCTGGTATAGTGATTATTAATGCACACATCTGCTTTGCCAATGCAATGCATTAAGAAAAACTCTGTATTTGTAAAGCTTAGCATGCATAACTTATTTTTAGATGCTGCTCTTTAAAATTGCTGTGCTGCATATCTGAGATTTGAAGCTGCATAATTGACAAATATAACTTGGCACCCCAAGTGTTCACCTCCTTTGAGTCATACTGTTTACAGGGAATGCAAAAAAATAAAAATATTTGGACGCTTCAGCCAAAATAATGTGTCAATGTGTTAGAAAATAAAATATTGAAAGTGGAATGACTTCATATATTCACTAAAAATCACCTCGGGATCAGCTGGTTGATAACTGCAAAAAAAAAAAAAAAGCTCAGTAAGGGTATATAATATTGCTTCATATATAAAACTCAATTGAATCTATATAATACTTACAACAGGGTTACTAAAGTTAAACTAGAACTTATACCATAAGAGATATATTGATAAAAATATATATAAAAAATACAAAATAAAATGAAATATATATATATATATACACTAGTTTTATTTCAGCTAGTTGCTAAGGCAACATTTATTAATTATTAACTAATTTAAAACAATAATATTAACAACTTTAATAGTATCTCAATGACTGGCACTGACTGAATATATACTGTATAGTATGCAGTATTTCTAAAATATGAAGCATTGGGACACAGGCTTTTAATTGGATGGAGCGGAAGGCAATGCTTAATGAACAGCAAAAATGATTACAAAATCAATACAGAATACATTTTGTTCCTGGTCTCTCCTTCACAGCTAATTCAGGGGTTAGCATCACATGCAGCACAAATAGATTTATCACTTTCAAACTGATCCCATGCTATTAGTCAGCAAATTCAGATGTTCCACAGCCAGCTGGGATCTAAAAATATGCCTGGGACACCTAGGAATATGCTGCTCATTCGTGGAAACGATCATTGTAAGAGGGACATCAGACTAACTATAGCACACTAGACCAAACAATGCAAGCTACTGAAAAATGGCAATCTACATAACATAAACACACATAAAAGAATGAAATAATGACCAAAAAAAAAAAAAAGAATTATATTGTACTACAAGATCGTTAGGCCATGTACAGTTCACTATGGTTAAAAAGTTTGGGGTCAATAAGACATTTTTTTATTGTTTTTGCAAGAAGTCTCCAATGCTCACCAAGGCTGCAAAAATGCAGTAAAAACTGTAATGTTCTAAAATATACATTAAAATTACAAAAAAGCTGAATTTTCAGCCTCATTACTTCAGTCTTCAGTGTCACATGATCCTTCAGAAATCATTTTAAATGCTCAAGAAACATTTCAACTAAGCCTAGCCTACTGTAAATGTTCGACATAAAGCTTTGATTATGCTGACTGGCATTTACAGCCAATTGGAAATACAGTTTAAAGGTTGAATTTTCTGCGAATTAATAATTATTAATATTATAGCCTACTGCCTAGTGTTTCGTTGAGGAATTAATCATTCACGTAGTTTCATTTGTAAATGAAAACCCAACACACTCATCACGGGCATATAGCCTACAATCATAAAGTATTGGCATAATTCTCAGGCGTTTGCAGTATTTGCAAAATATATGGTAGCAAATAGCATAATTATACCGAACGTTAATTAGGTAAAGCGATACACGAATTGAAAGGGGAAATAATAAAATATTATATATGAAATAAATATAAAAATATAGCCCTAACAAGTTAATATAACCTAATAATAATATACAAATATTAAATGAAATGTTTAATGTTAATAAAAATGTTTTATTCATCACTGATAATCCCGGGTTGTTATGGTCACGTAGGTTTATGCAAAAAAATGTCGTTCCCTCAACATAAGAAGTCGTGACCACGAGAAATGGATGTCATTCCCTCAGCATAGCATCTTGAGGCCACGACATAAAGATGTCGTTAACTCGACAAAATTATCTAGTGGCCACGACATAATATTACTTTCCCACAAGTTAATATGACGTTCCCGCGAATTAATATGTCGTGCCCACGACAAAACTAAGTGAACCGAAGACGACCCCTCCTGGGCAATGTATTTATGCTATGCTGGGCGCTTTCTTTTTTTTTCAGGATTCTTTGAAAAATAGACAATCCAGAAGGACAGTATTTATTTGAAATAGAAATCTTTTGTAACATTATGAATGACTTTTGATATATTGACTGTATTCCTTCTGAATATAAGTATTAATTTATTTAATAAATAAAGGAATACATTTAACTGACCCCAAACCAAATGGTAGCATATGTGACCCTGGGCCACAAAACCAGTCATAAGTGTAATTTTCTTTTTTTATTTTATTTATACATCATCTGAAAGCTGATAAGCTTTTAAGCAAATAAGCTTTCCATTGATGTATGGTTTGTTAGGATAAGACAATATTTGGCTGAGATCTGGAATCTGAGGGTGCAAAAAATCTAATTTTTGAGCAAATCGCCTTTAAAATTGTCCAAATGAAGTCCTTAGCAAATGCATATTACTAATCAGAAATTACATTTTGATATTTTTACTGTAGGAAATGTACAAAATATCTTAATTTGTGATCCAGAGTCACATACTGTATATAAACACCCTTTTTGACTTTTTGTTTGTTTGTTTAATAAAATTAGTTGCTAAAGCATATATATATATATATATATATATATATATATATATCACATTTTAACAAGAGGTCCAGCTGTACTTTATGATACCAAAATAGAAACATCAGCAAGTTCCTGCACATACAAATAACAAATCCTGCCATTATCTAGGCCATTCATGGCTATTTTAAGAACTTTTTCCTTGCCGGTCAGGTTTTTGTAACGACACTTGTTAAGAGCAAATATTATCTTCTTACACTGAGATTGTAATGGCATGCCTTTGAAAACACTGAACAAACTCTTTAGTCACTATTTACAGAACAGCAACAAGCTTTGTGTATTTCTATAGAGCTAAAAAGAGAACGTGACACCAACCAATCAAAATATCACACAGGCCTTGAGCTAGAATAGTGATTTTATGTTTGACTGTTTAGGCGATACATTAAAGGTTCAGTGGGCACCGGTGTTTTATATTGTCTTTTGTGATGCTAGAAGCTGAACAAATCAGGATTTCACTGAGCTTGAGTAATTGGGCGATGTGTGCGATCATAATAAGGGACTATTCCTGGTGACAAGCATGTCTAATCCTTCACCCGTATAAAATCAGATAGGAAAGCTCTGCAGTTCATTCAGGCGGAGAAGATGTTCTACGAAGTGGCATTGATCGAGCTCACCTCGCTGCAGGCCAGCACAGGCAAGTCCACTTCTTTTATGGTGCTGTTGAGTGGACATGTGATTCTTTGATCAGCATACATCATAATATGTAGACATTTTCATTATAGCTGTGTACAATAATTCAGAACAGCAGCATGATTCAGAGTGTGTTTTATACATCTGCTTTTATAGAGTGGTTTTGTAATAGTGAGTAAATCCAAAGTTCTGGCATGAAACTCTAGATGGCACAGTCCGATAGGTCAAACACAATCTGACATAATGAAATCATTATCACATGACACAGCTGATTGGTTCTTTTTGTATCTGAAGCCAATGAGCTTGCTGCTCAACATTCAAATACTTGGCTAGTGGTTGCTATAGCAGTTGCAGTGCGCTTCAGAAACCCTCCACCTTCCCCAGCTCCACCTGTATAGATCTGCTACGGGGTAGCAGTGCAGCAGCAGTATTTCTTACATGCTCACAGCAACATGTTGTGAATATATTGGCAGTAGCAAGTCTCGGTACTTGCTCTGCCACAGCAGCAGCAGTGTTGCAGATCTATTCCACCAAGACCAAACATATTAACACTGTCATGCACATTACTATGCCAATCCCTCTAAGAGTTGTCATGAAAGAACTTACATTTCTGTTATTTTGTGTATTTTTGCTTAATCAACCCAGTAAAACAGTAGGGTACAATGGGGCTAAAGGCGCCCCGGGGTAAAAGGCCCCTTTGATATTATTTTCATATAAACCATTAGATGGCACAAAAATGTGGCGTAGCACTTTCAAAAACATCCGCTTTTCAAGACGTACCTGTAAATTTGTCTGATCTTTGAGGCGATCGCGTGCAGCAGCGCAAAGTTGATTCTGTGCTTTTTTGATCTAATATTTTATGTTTTTTAAAATGTTGTAGATTTAAGTAGCAAAGTAGAATCGCTCAAATTAATACACATATTTTGAGACAAAGGTCGTCCTTATGATTTTCAGTTTTGTTTAAGATAATTAAATCAACAGTTTTGAAATAACGAAAGAATATGTAAAAGTATGTAAAAAGCGCCCCTGCTGTTGGGGCTAAAGGCGCACAGTTATTAACATGATACTTAATAGATGGCTGACTTTTCCAATTGTGGACATGACATGGTTAGATTCAGATGGTAAATATCATATATTATGTTGGGTGTCCATATTAGAGATAATCAACATGTTTAGAATGAAACCATCATATTTAAAAACATGATATTAATCATATCATATAATAAAATATAATTTGTTGTTACTACTGTAAATCTATATTCAATTATTATTGGATCTCCTTCAATACTTTCAGAATATTTTTTTCTGTATTTTAAAATTTATTTTTTATATTAACATATTTTAATGACAGCATATTTATTAAACAAAAAATAATTACCGTGTGCCTTTTACCCCATGCTGGTGAGCCTTTTACCCTGTGTGTGGGGTAAAAGGCCCTTCTTTACACATCATACATTTATAAGATTTTTAAACAAAATAAACAACTTGAAATATTTATTTTCACACAAAATCTGTTGCTCCATTAATGTTCAATGCAACATATAGCCTATACTTTTTTCCAGCAATTATACATTTTAGGCGCAGTGAATAGCACATTTTTTCTTAAGGTGGGCCTTTAGCCCCGTTGTGCCCTACTCGTCTTTCATTCTATAATGAGTCTGTGTTTATGAACAAATCAAGTCAGTGATTGTTTCAATGGCTTACTCATAAAGATATAAGGTGCATTCCAATCGACCGCAAGTACCCTGTGAAGTAGTCTTTATAGAGTATTCTTCTATCTTAAGCTTGGAATACACTACATGATTTTTGCCCCGATTTTCGGACGATATACTGTCTAATCCAGTCTGCAGATTTGAGTCGAGTTCATAGAAAATCGCATAGTATATGATGGTCACAGGCTCTGATTTTTTAGCTTCATACTTTGATTCCATCCAGTCGGAAGATAAAAACATGTTTGATATTTTCAGCAGATTTTAAAAATGGCATAAAATGGCTCTGTCATTACTATTGCATTAAATTTTGTCAGGTATTGCACAGTTTCTCTATATAACAATGCAGATACATTTATGTACAAAGGTCTGTATAAAGGTGTTTATTGTGTTTGAACTGGTTTGAAGACAATATATTTGGCAGTTTGTATTGAACAAAACCCTTATATTGAGATGATTTGGCCATGTTTTATGTCAGTTATAGTCTAAATTATACTACCATCAGGTACATTTGGAATACTCCAAATTTATTATCATTAGAACAAGGTCAAGAGCAAATTAATGTACGTACTTGCATGCATATGGTGAATTAGGCTATTATTAGTGAATGAGACCCAGTTACATACTGGCATATCAATGTAGCCGACATACTAAAATTCATTAAATAAGCATTCCAAACCTTAGTTCCTTGACAAAAGTGTGACAATTTGACCTCTGGCAAACATTGGCATAAATTTTAACCACAAGTTTGCAACAAATAAATAGAAAGGGTTCAAGCCTCTTTCCACAAAACACTGAAAATTGACCTAATAAACCTGTCCCCAAGATCGGGTTCCCCAAGAAATGTGGTTTTCTCGGAGAGCAGTAATATATTTAACAGAGGTTCATCTTTATTTGCCCTGAGATGCACCATGACGGAGACCCATCAATCTCCCATATAGTGGACGTCTGCCATTCCCCTGGCTGTCTGCATGCTGCTGAGACAGCATAGATCTCTTGCATGGGCAGAGAGTACAGCAGTCTAGGGAGATATATGACCACACTATACATTACCTCATTAAAGAGATGTTGAGCACCCTGGAAACGTTGCCTGATTCAGCGTTTTGGGCCCATGCTGCTTTGATGTCCACCCTCTGGCCTAAACCATGCTCGGTTCCCATCATGCCCTTGGGATACACCAAACTGAAGATTTCTGTGTATATATAGTGATATGATGTCTGCTGCATTCAACAGATGTATTGGTCTTGTTTGGCTTTGAATACATAAGTGTGTTTCTTAAGGGCCGTTCACACAGAATGGGTTTTTGCATTCCATTAATTTGCCATTTGCCATTGTTTTTCTATGTAAACATGCACTAGACGGGATGTGCTTGAGTGCTGCACTCACGTCTTCCAACTTTTGCAATGTTTTGAGGATTAATGTATAAGGAATGTTCCAGGCCCCAGTGACATTTGGGACATTACAATGGAAGTCTAAGCAGTAAAGAAAAGAGAGAGATTTTTGAAATTTACAATTTGTTTTTAATGGTCAAACTTTCTCTTTCTGGCATTGTTCTGCATAAATTGATATACGTTTACGTGACCAGTTGAGCACTTTTAAAACTTTGCAAAGAAAGTTTGGTAACACTTCAGTATAGGTAGTAATTCTCACTATTAACTATAGTTGCTTATTAGCATGTCTATTATTAACATATTTATCTGTTTATTAGTACTTATAAAGCACATATTCTGCTTGACCATTTTCTACATCCCTAATCCTACCCAATACTTAAACTTAACAACTACTTTACTAACTATTAAAGGGTTACTCCACCCCAAAATGAAAATTTTGTCATTAATCACTTACCCCCATGTCGTTCCAAACCCATAAAAGCTTTGTTCGTCTTCGGAACACAATTTAAGATATTTTGGATGAAAACCGGGAGGCTTGTGACTGCCAAGCAATTTGTACTCTCAAGGCACAGAAAAGTATAAAAAACATCGTCAGAATAGTCCATCTGCCATCAGTGGTTCAACCGTAATGTTATGAAGCTACAAGAATACTTTTATTATGCAAAGAAAATAAAATAACGACTTTATTCACCAATCCTTTTACTCTGTCCAGCGGATATTCTCCAAAATGTTGCTACGCTGACACAGAGGAGACGAATTGTTGAATAAAGTTGTTTTTGTTTTGTTTTTTAAAAGAAAAAGGAAAATAATCGAGCAAAACAAAACAACAGTTTTCAAATATGCATAAATGAGTGCAATGTGTATGTGTGACTGTAATGAGTGGGAACACTGACCAAGCTGGCAGCACGAGTGGCTAAGAGTGACTCGGGAATATCAACGGCGGCAGCCGGCCTTGGCTCCTTTAATAGGAGTATGGTGCGAAACTCCAGTTCAATCCCAGAATTTACAAAGAGGCATTCACTGGCCAAGAGAAATGCCCGTTAGCAACAGGCTAAACAGGTAGCACCACCTCCTCTCCACGATCTGCACACTCCGAAAGCGAAAGATTCACCCGCAAGGACTGCCTCCAAAAAGATACGTAACTGGTCAGATGAACTTCCCTCCAGTCTCTAAACCACGCACTATATACACATTGACTCCTCCTCTTAATTAGTGCTGCTTCCAATCCAGATACATTTCATTTGGAAGGCGGTGATAGAAAAAATGAAAATAAACAAAGGGGCAGTACAGAAAATATCTGTAATGCCACAAAGTCATGCAAGTTCAGAACAAAAGGAATTGCTCTTTAAACACTTCAGCTCTTCATTGAATTTTCTTGGAATTGTCTTTGAATGGTCAAAGCTGCTGGTTCCAGTAAGCTTCTGTTTTCATACGTCTCATTTCCTTGTAAGAGCATTTGAATCTGTGGGTGTGGTGGCAGAGATCGGCCATCTCTCCTCTCACACCCTCCCTCCCTCCCTCCCTCCCTGTCTTTTCACTCTTGTCACAGTCTTGTTGTCTCTGTACGTGTGAGTCTCTGTGAGTGCTGTGAGGTTTCTGACAGACTTTGTGTGAATCAGGGTCTCAGGAAGACGGGACATTGGGAACGTCAGGATGTCTGTCTCAAGAGGAGTTATCAGAACAGGCTTCACAGGCCCAGGATCTTGAGAGGCTGGCTCAGCTCTGCATCATGAGCAAAAGGTAGGACACTGAACTGACTGTGAAAATGATACTGCATGTACACAGCATGCTAGATTGTTTTTAGCAGACTAATTTTGATAAAATCGGCATGCCAAATATAGTAAGTAAGAGTAATTTCTATGAAGCATGTGTAATAACAGAGGGAATTGAGCACTAATAGTCTTGTTACATGATTTAGGAAGATGCATTCAATCAGTCTTACACAATTTTTCACAGAATTACTCACTTTTTTTATTTGTGCTGACTGTCCACACTTAAATGTCTTATTTATTTCCCACTCAAAAAGTACTTGGCTGCTGCTGTAGTAACATTTCTTTAAATATAAACAAATACAAAAAAAGGTGTATCTGCATTTTTGTTTCATATGGTAACTAGCAACTTAACTGTTTTTATTAAAGTAAAATATGTTTTAATTACTAAAAAAAAAGAAATATGCGCAGAAATTCTACCTGATTTGACTCTTTACTATTAAAAAAAATATATATATATACATATATATATATATATATATATATATATATATATATACACACACACATATATATATACCCACACAACATAACATTTAAATTCAATAAATAACATTAAATAATTCAATATATATATATAAATATAAATGTAGACATATATTGTGTATGTGTAGGTCAGGAAACAACTTCACAACATTTAGAGTCTTATGATTTGGTTAATGTTCTTGTAGTGCAGTCGATATTCTGGGATTTAAATAACATTTTATTTATGCTGCATTAGGAATCCCCTATTATACTGAGTTAAGTGAGCGCCCATAGGGAGAGGAAGAGAAAGGTGACTTGTGTTATGTGAGTCTTAAGGTTTCAAATGTTACTGGGACACTCTGAGTGAGGTGTCCTCTTTCCTCCAGGGGCTTAACATGATGAGGCGTTCTTTTGTAAGGCCACTAGCACATGCGCTTGAGGACATTTATGACCCCCAGTTGGCACTGGTTGGGGACTTAAAGCATTTAACCTGATTGTCCCAGGCAAGGAGACAGCTTGCTGGTGCCGCAGGAGAGAGGATGACATTAAACTTGAATGAGAACGAGATTGTTTTATTACTGCCCTAAAAAGATAATGTTTCACAGGACAATGAATCGTGGGGGTATCCACACCATTTGTATGTAATCCCTTAAACTCTTTGGGTTGAGTAACTGTTGAACCTGAACAGAGTAGAAGACGTTGAAGTTGTTGGTATTTCAGCTTTAAAACACCCGGACAACTATGCGAGATCACATAACCTTATTATGTCTCCAGTTATGAAATAATATCATCTCAAGGGTCAGAGCCATGACACTTACTGTAGTTTTTAAACTGTTAATTGGACCACAGGACTCTGTTATTAAAAATCATATTGATATTTTGAGGGACATAAAGCTAAGTGCCCTGAATAACAGTTCTGATCAACTGTTCTGAGGTCATAATGAAGGAATAAATACTAAAATATATAAATAATAGAATGAAATTTTTGAACAGAAGACATTATAAAGTATTTTTCCATAATAATATTACCATTATTTCTTAGAATAATGAAAAAAATACCCTCATTACTTGTATCAAGGTCAGTAAATCTCTAAAACATAGTATTAAAACATGAAAATTCTCTTGCAATTTTATGACAAGACAAGGTTAGTTCAGGTTGTCATGCGGTGTGACTCGTAATGATAATTATGAAGTGATACTTGATAAATTACTTTATACTTGGTGGTTACACCACATGACATTTTACAGATATTATAAACTTTTCTGGGAAATGGCAATGGAGTCCAAATTTTTCTTATGCATTTTTTTTTTCATATTCATCATTCTTTCGTATCAAAATGCTTGCTACAGATACGAAAACGCAGAAACCTGATCTGAATTTTTTTTATGATGAATGAAAGTTTCAGAGTGAAGTCGTATTTATTTTTTAACGTGCAAAAATTTTCGACAAGAATTTCAGACTCAGTGTGTAAAGACCTTAAAGGGTTAGTTCACCCAAAAATTTTAATTCTGTCATTAATTACTCACCCTCATGTCATTCCAAACCTGGAAGACCTTCGTTCATCTTCGGAACACAAATTAAGATATTTTTGATTAAATCGGAGGGCTCTCAGACCCTCCATAGACTGTTCCCAGGTCCAGAAACATCGGTAATATAGTCCATGTGACATCAGTGGTTCAACCGTCTTCTGAGTTTGGAACGACATGAGGGTAAGTAATTGATGACAGAATTTTCAGTTTTGGGTGAACTAAACCTTTAAGGCCTTTGAAATAAAACAAGAACTTTTTTTATTGTGGACAGGAAACAATATTACATCATTGACTCTTAAATCAATATTTCATGTACCTTTTTTGTCCTAATAACTCAAAATGCGGTTGTTATTTTTAAGGCAACAAATACATTTACTTTTAAAGGTCTGTTGATTATGACACAAAATGTAGCTCAAGCCCTATGGAGTGAATAGGAAGTGGTTCTACCTCTTGAATCTTTCAGTGTCAGGGCAGGAAGTGCTCTTGTAGCTGAGAGCTTTGCCATGTTGTGTCCGATCAAATGTCCTCTGAGGACAATCCAAAACAGTGCAAACTAACACCTAGTCATTATTAATTAAAGCAGAGCCATAATAAACCAAGCTGACATATGTATTGGCTTTGAAAGCATGCTGTGGACATTCAAAAGTGAAGTACGGAAGAGTATAAAAACACGATGATTCATGAAACATGAATGATTCAATACTAAATTCCCATCTTATATCCAAAAAAAGCTAAAAAAAAGTACAATACAAGTAATTTTACCAAACAATAGTAATACAATCAGGATCTTGTAATGCTAAATGATCACATGAGGAAAAACTTCCATCCCAAATCCCTAGGAAATTTCTCAATATACACCCTCAGGTCAAACTGTCGCCCATCCAAATAGCACCGTTCTTCACACACATGCCAGGAGTTCCAGCCAAAAAGGAGAGCGTGCCATATCTTTGGCACTGGCGGCACATTTCCACTAGCTCCAGTAGGAATCACAACACACGTGTGCCCGGATTTGTTGTGACGGGTGCTGTAATGGATCCGCATGCCTCAGAGAGCCTGACTGAGGTGGGCTATTGCTGTGGCTTTCTGTATCTGTGCTTAAATAAAGGAAAGGTGCAGGCCAGTGGGATCAAATGGAGCTTAATGCCTATGTGCTCTACTTTTTTTTTTTAAACAACTGCTTCCCGATACTATTTCTAAAGAATGCACATTGTTTGCACATCTTTGGTGCCGGCGTTGTTCAACATGCATGTCTTTTTTATTTAAATTTGTCTGTATTTGCTTTACACAAAGCCTTGGGCTTCTGTAACAGATGCTCATATGTACTGAACCCTATGAGTCATGTGTTTACCATGTGATGACTTACAGGAAGAGGGCATAATTACTCATGCTGTTTATACAGTATGCATTATATATTGCACACAGTCTTTGTGAATTTTAGCATTCTTTTAAGAAATGACTTATTATGGGAATAATATACTTAAGTGTGAATCTTAAGGCCTTCTTATATCTTTATATATATATATATATATATATATATTTGGGCACAGGCACAATTTTAATATTATTTTAGCTGCTGACCAAAACATATTCAAGTTACAGTTATATAATGAATATGGGCTTAAAGTGCACACTCTGATCTTTAATTTGTATTCTCATCATAATTGGAGTAAAGGTTAAGGAATTACAGCTCTTTAATATGTTGAAAACGTCAGGCTGAAAATTAAGATCAACCTGTACCAGACTGACGGGAAGAAAAAAGTATGGAGAAGGCTTGGAACAGCTCATGAGCCAAAGCATACAACATCATCTGTGAAACACGTTGGAACAGTGTGATGGCGTCCAGTAGCAATGGGTTACTGGTGTTTAGTGATGACAGAAGCAGCCAGAAGAATTCTGAAGTGTATAGAGATATACTCTCTGCCCAGATTCAGTCATATGCAAAGCTGATTGGACAGCGCTTCATAGTACAAATGGACGATGCCCCAAAACATACAGCAAAAGCATCCCAGGAGTTTTTGAAGGTAAAAAAAGTGGAATATTCTGCAAGTCAATCTCCTGACCTCAACCCGATTGAGCATGCATTTCACTCGTTGAAGACAAAACCAAAGGCAGAAAGACCCACAAACAAATAACAACTGAAGTCAGCTGCAGTAAAGGCCTGGCAAAGCATCACAAAGGAGGAAACCCAGTCTCTGGTGATGTCCATGAGTTCCAGGCTTAAGACTTTAAGTTCTTTGCCTGCAAAGGATTCTCAACAAAATATCAAAAATGAACATTTTATTTATGATTATATATATTTGTCCAATTACATTTGAGCCCCTGAAAAATGGGGGGACTGTGTATAAAAACGGTTGTAATTTCTAAGCATTTTATGTTACCCCTAGAATTAAAGCTTAAAGTCTGCACATTGTTTTTTGTTTAATTCTGTTCTAGTGGCATACAGAGCCAAAATTGTGCCAGTGTCCAAATATATATGGACCTAACTGTAAATGTATTTATAATTAAGAAGTTGAAATGTCATACATAAAAATAATAAATTTAAATATATCAAATTTAAATTAAATAATCATGTACTTTACATGTGCATCACATTAAAATAAATGTAGTCATTTAAAGTACAACAAAATATAATAAAAATAATTTAAATGTACTTTAAATTAGACTTTTTGATTTAACATTATTGCAGAGTACACTTTTTAAAAACTAAAGTATATTAAGAAACAGTTATGAAACTGTGCTCTCTGCGTACTCTATTTTATTTTAAGTGGCCTTTTATTTATATTTTTATATATGCAAGTGCATTAAATATTACTTTTAATATTTTTCTGTACACTACAAGTGCATGTTCAAAACAATTAAGTGCACTTCCTTTTCACAAGGGTACAGTATGCAACATTAACCAAGTTTTGAAGTATGAACAACAGCATGCTGTTTACTGTATCCCACAATGCAACATCCTGGCCTTCCATTGCCACTACGATGAAGTGATATGTTTTTTAATCAAAATTGGATTAAATCATAAAATAATCAATTTTATTTTATTTTATTTTTTTATAGGTCTTTGCAAGCTTTTTATCATTTGCATATTGGAAATTATTACAATCTAACACTTGCGTGTTTGAGTTTATTAAACTAGCATTTTGCATGTTTTTTCACATTCTTTTTAAAAACAGTAGGCAGTTTTTCGTATATACTGCACAGTTAGCAGTATGCTAGTATTCATTTTGGATTCAGACAAGGTGACAGTGCTGTCCGTCAAGGGTTTCTCCAGTGTCAAGAGAGTGGTTATATAAGGTTTTATCGCGGGTGAGAGATCCAGTGAATGTCAAGTGTTTGCCTGACAGACTCGCTCTCATTCACACTTCCTTTTATAACTACTCGTCTGCTCTAATAAGTTTTGTTAAGCAAATAAACTTGATACTAAGCCAGTAGTTACGTCCTAACATGCGTTACTGTACTGACTCATACTCACATAGAGGAAGTATTATGGGCTTTGCTTTGATCTCCTCTTATATATTCCATTATGGACTGTTATTGCTGTTGCTCACAGAACACATATCAATATGTTATGACTGTGGTAATAGAAAAAGGTCAACTGAGTCCTGAAGGCGTAATCAATGATATAGATTTGCTGATCGATGATAGAGAACATGTGCATGAATCTCTCTCCCATGTGCAGTAAACAGACAGACACATTCTCAGTAATGTTCAGACTACACACTTCCATTTGTGCTTCCGTGTTTTTTACGCACTGTTTGTACACTACGCACTGTGTATGCATGAAACACCCCGAAAGGAATATTGTATCCCACAATGTGACCTCTAGAAATAATATCAGTTGTGATTTTCTTTTTTAAACATTTAATTTATAATAACATTTATTAACATTATAATAAAATTTGATTTCAAGAACAATTTTACACATGCAAAATAACCATTTTGGACCACAATTTCTAACATTTGTGTCACTCTCCATTGCTTTCAGACCCCACCTTGCTTTAGAATACAGTGGCAAGGTATGTACATTGTGTGTGTGTGTGTGTGTGTGTGTGTGTGTGTGTGTGTGTGTGTGTGTTTTATGACATTTATGACAGAAGGCTTTTAAAGAGGAGAAATCTGAAGAACTGTTATGGTAATTGTCACTTCTCCATTATATTTTTTCCCCCATTTAGGCCACTAAAATCCACCAGAGGGCTTTTGGTAATGATCACCCCATCACAGCCCGGAGTCTGGAGCTGCTAGCCACTGTCTATGCAGAGATCGGCAAAACAGAATATACAAGTAAAGTAACAATGTGAAATGTCTTCAGCATCAAATTGGCACTAAAACATGATTTTTCAAAACAATACATCAGTTAAAGAAGGCTAATTGTCCTTATAAAAATGTACCTTAAAAAGGGATAGTTCACCCAAAGATGAAAATGAATTACCCTCATGTCGTTCCAATTGTTGAATAAAGTCATTATTTTTGTTTTCTTTGCACACGAAAAGTATTTTTGTAGCTTTGTAACATTACGGTTGATCCACTGATGTCACATGGACTATTTTAATGATGTCCTTACTTCCTTTCTGGGCCTTGAATATTGTAGTTTCCTTGCTGTCTATGCAGGGTCAGAAAGATCTCTGATTTCATCAAAAATACCTTAATTTGTGTTCTAAAGATGAACGGTTTTGGAACGACATTTTCAATTTTGGGTAAACTGTCCTTTTAAGAATAATTTCTGAAAAAATACTTCATATATACTACAATAATTGTTAATGCTGTAAAATCATTATAAATTATTTGTGGATTCTTCTTTAAATGCTTAAAAGAATGTACAAACCATCATGCCATCCAAGATGAATTTGAATTTGTTTCTTTATTGGAACAGATTTGGAGAAATTTAGCATTACATCACTTGCACACCAATGGATCCTCTAAAGTGAATGGGTGCCGTCAGAGTCCAAACAGTTTATAAAAATATCACAATAATCCACAAGTAATCCACACGACTGCAGTCCATCAATGAATGTCTTGTAAAGCGAAAAGCTGTTTATGTTTATAAGAATCAAATACTTCAAGACATTTTTAACTTCAAGCTGTCTTTACAAGGCGTTAATTGATGGACTGGAGTCGTGTGGATTACTGTGATGTTTTTATCAGCTGCTTGGACTCCCTCCATTTCGACGGCACCCATTCAGTGCTGAGGATCTATTGGTGAGCAAGTTATGTAATACAGTACCATATTTCTCCAAATCTCTTCAGCAAATGTTTATTTTTGGTTGAACTATTCCTTTAAAGCATTAGCTTTATGTAATTTAGTTTGATTTATTTATAATTTATTATATTTTTTATGACAGTAGTGGCTATTTACAGAACCACGTTACCTCAGTAATTTGCCATATGGTAAATCTGTATAAAGCTTATTTAAGTACGCCTGCTTTGCAATTTACTGTACACCCTAGGCCCATACAATCCAACAGCCTTTCATATTCTCAGTAAAGATTTCTGATTGTCATAGCAAAATATCAATCGTAGCTTGGAAGCAGCTTCTAGTGAAAGCCCTTTTGAGAATATAACTCATATAGAGCCATTTACTCCTTCTACTTAGTGAGGAAGCAAAGAAATTGTACTACATCTAAGTCTACTGTACATAGTTCTGTACGATAAAAAAACCCTGCAGAGCTAAATCGCCTGAATGAGTAAACATTTAATCCAAGCATGCACTTTCTGTCTGCAGCTGATGGCATTTTAGATCTCAGGCAGAAAAGCCATGTCGTGTCTTTGACAGTTTGAGGCCAGGGCATTTTTGTAAGCAGAAATGCTTTGCTAGTTTTCTGGAGGGACGGGTCATTCTGCGTCTTCCCTATTGCCTTTTTCCTGGATGATGAAAAATGTATTGTATAGGGCAGCAATGTGTCATGAATGTCAAACTCAGCTGCAGAGTCAGCTTACTGAGAGGAAATGCTTTCGCTACAACATATCACCTGTGTCGTAGTTTCAATTCTAAATTATTCTCTGCTAAACGAGTTTTATCATGCAAACTGTACCAACTAGAAATAAATATGCATGTTGCTTTTTGCTGATGTGATGTCAAATACGTTGTTCTGCAGTTTGTGAAGTGCGTTTTATGTTACAGATTCATTGGGAGAGTGTGTGTCGACTCTTTCCAAAAGGTTCTCGGCCACCGAGTCATTCAGCGACGCTCTGAGTAGCATCTCTCATAGCCATAAGGACAGACACTCTGAACTGCGACACAGAAAAGAGCCATACATACAACAGGAAACTCCTAAAACAAAGGTAATACTGCAGCCAGTGACACTTGGCTGAAGAAAATCAAAAATCTAATTTCTTAGAAATGCACTTTTTGCATTTATGCTGGGTTTAAATTATCACATTTAATGAAAGTGTTATCTGGTGTAACCGTCAAGTAAAGACACCATATACACCTGTGTACATGTACATTAATTTCAAAAATATTTTACAATATATGTTTTTTAAAGTAAAAAGTATATTTTAAATATCATGAATTAATAATTGATAAATATTATTAGGGTTTTTTTAGGAGTTGCACCAAATGACATTTTATAACCTGAGGTAGTAACCTTACCTTGTCATATAATAGACCAAATTTTCCAATATTATCAGATTCTTCTTTTTCCTTCATTTTGATATCGGGACATTTGTATCATCTTGAAATGTTTGACTTTGTGCCTTCAAAAAAATACATACTCAGTATAAAGGTGCATTGAAGTCATTGTATTTCCAGTATGAAATGTATTTTTCAACTTAATGTGATTTAATCACATATTACAGGACATATTTTTGGGCCATCATCTTGATTTGTGTAAATCACATTGTTTTTCAATCTCATTTAATTTTATTTCTAACGATCCTGTCACATAAAATGCATGTTAATGTCAAAAGGTCTTATGAGTCAGGAGGTGAAGTTATAGGAATCTACTGCCGCAGTCAAATGACTTCATATTACCTCTATCAAACATTCTCAGAGTCAATAGTTTTGTCTTTTCCGATTTCAGGTCATAAATGAAAAACTGCCCACCTCTATTCTGAAAAGGCCCAATGTGAGTAATGTGGAGTCAGACTCATCGCGCAAGCGGAAAACCGAGAGGCGGGTTCGCTTCAGAGAGCCGGAGATCACTGTTCATGGTGAGTGAGTTCAAACAAACCTGCTCTAGCAGTCCCTAAAATCTCCAGAGACTCTTTAAACCATTCTTTAAAGTGGTTCTCTGCATTATTAAGAGCTGGCACTTAAAAATAGTAAAGTAAATTAAACATGTTGAAGTGGGTTGTAAAAGATTGTTCTCATTGAGGTCTGCAGTTAATGAATCCCCTCGTTTTGAAAAAAAGAAAAGAAGGGATGCACAAACATTCCCAAGTGATTTACTTCCAAATTAATTATACATGCAAATTAGGTAGTGTGCAATCTGTGCCAGCAACACTGTTACGTTAATGAAACAAGGAATTTAATTGAAGGAATTTAAGGAAGGAAGGCCCTAGTGTAGTTTGTTAAGATGCACAGTTGGTCTTTCTCTCAAGAGCTTATTTCGAAAGGCCTTATTGCAAAACCCAGTAAGAATGAAGGTCATGTGCCTCTGTGTCTCCAAAGATTTAAGTGCGGTCACATTAGCGAACGTCCTTTGTCAGTTGTCAGTGCTGTAGCGGCGTATGAACCAAGCAGCATTCTGTTCCTCAGCGCAGCGAATCTGTGTGACCAATTTAAAATTGTTGCGCAATCTGCGTGGGGAAATCTTTTGCCCTCATGAGATGTGGATTACTATTGAAATGCCTGTATTTTGTGGAGAAGTAAATGTGGCTGCACCTTTAGTTATTTGAATGGTTATGGGTTGTACAAAGATTTTGACCAACTTGAACTCAAACCTAAACCATTCTTACCTTTTATGTTGGGTTTCCAGACATTCCGTACTATGACTGTTTAGGAGGTAAGTAAATAAGAAATGTGGTGGATCGCAAAAATGCATGAAAAGATGCATGATTTCCCTGCATGAAATCTGGGATTCAGAACAGCCTGAGCATTTATAAGTAGCCCTTTGCTGTGGTTTTATAAGTTTACATGAATGGAAATACAGTTGGTTTGCCTTTGCCTGTTAAATATTACATTGAGGTATATCACGCATGTACGACCAAAAGAAAGTGAACTTTAGTTGGAAAAGGTGTTGTGTAAACACCTCCTTAGTAAATCATGGCAATGTTGTACTAATTCGTTCCCTTATTTTAATTAAATCAAAATGAGGGAAAGAAGTAGCACACCGTGGCCACAATTTACTAAAACAAGAGAGCGAATTGGTAAATTGCGATAACTAATTTTTTATTTGTGGCCATGATTTAACAAAAATTAGGTAATGAATAGTAAATTGCAGCTGTGAATTAATGCTGTGAAAATGAAGGAACTAATTGTTAATTTGTGGCCATGCTAGATATGTTTTGTCTGCATGTTGTGTAGCTCTGTTCTGCAGCCAACAAGTTTAGCATTTCAACCCAAATCTGTTTTGTGTTCCAGTCTATGACACTCCCCAGAGCCGTTTGCACCTGGCCTTGCTCACCTGCCTGTTCCTGCTTCTGTCTGCGCTGGGTCTAGCACTGTACTGCACGGACCGCCGGAGACCCCAGCGCGCCTGCGAAGAGCTGCAGACGGCACTGGCTGTGTACCTGATTCAGTTCAAACAGATCGTTTGGGCCTGCTGGATCTGGCTGACCATGCAATAACCATAACTGACCACAGGGGGCAGCAACAGGCAGAAAAAAACAAAACGTATAAGGTCAGGATGTTTTTTGAAGGACTGTGGAGGAAATATAAGATAAAGGTCCTCTTGTTTTATTTATTGCTTTATTTTCACTGTTATAATCAGACTGGCCACCAGTCAAATTTCCTGAGGATGTTCAACATCCACCTCTTTTATTTTGTAGATGATTAAAGGCCATGTGCTTTTCCACACCATTAAGGGATGGTGTGCCTTTTTGCCCTTTATAGTGGCATAGCTAATGCCACATCCTCATTATACCAAGCCGTATATATTTAGATCTCTGTATGTAGCTCTTTTTCCTCGTGTAGTGGTTTTGGATGATATGTTTTAAAGGAATAGTTCACCAAAAATGTACATTTGCTGAAAATGTACTTATCCATCAGGCCATAAATGTAGATTTGTTTCTTTATCAGAATAGATTTGGAGAAATTCAGCATTACATCACTTGTTCACCAGTGGATCCTCTTTAGTAAATGGGTGCCGTCAGAATGAGAGTTCAAACAGCTGATAAAAACACCATAATGGTTCAAAAAGCTGTGTTTGTGAGAAACAAATCCATCGTTAAGGCATTTTAAACTTTAAACCCTTTTACTTGTGAATTACTGTGATGTTTTCATCAGCTCTTTGGACTCTCGTTCTGACGGCACCCATTCACTGCAGAGGAGCCATTGATGTGCAAGTGACGTAATGCTAAATATCTCCAAATCTGTTCCAGTGAATAAACAAACTCATCTTGATTAGCCTGAGGTCGAGTACATTTTCAGTACATTTTTATTTTTGGCTGAATGTTTCCTTTAAAGCATCTTTTGGTCATTTTGTGCAGCAATATTAATTAAAACCTGTAGCACTCAGAATTATACAAGACTGTCGAGAGAGAAAACGAATGAATGAATTCCGTCCACAGGTAGAGCCCGACTGATATATTAATAGGTCAGTATTATCAGTCAAATTAGGCATGCAAGACATTGAATACCTTTAATAAGCAATATGAAAAAGAGCCACATGTAGCAGTGAGTACATGCGTAATATCATGTGCATTGTCATAAATAGTTACATTTTAGAGCCGAGAACACATTGCATGTGCTTATAGAATGAGTAAACGCATGGCTGGATCATTTCCTGCTAGTGCTGTTCTTTGTGTTCATTTGCTTTATATAATATTTACCTCAACGTTTTGTATCAAATATTGTTGATTTCTGAAGCGCTATTTTTGTCTTAGGATATAAATAGTAATATAAGGGCTTTCTGATTCAAAGAGTGAATTTAGGAAACTGCTGACATAAATTTACTGTATTACAAAAATAAAGACAGGATTGAGTTGGAAATATCTTTATCCTTTAATATGTTCATCCAGCATCCAGTTTTGGTGCAACCGTGTCATTTTATTTGAATTAAATATTAGATCAAAGACGTGATTCTCATTTTTATTGAGGATTCTCCTGAAATGTAAGTTATTTAATGATATAATTAATTAAAATATTATATTGTTGTTAGTAAAATGTCATGTGGTGCAACTCCCCAAAAACATAATTCTAATTTAGTTTTATAAAAGATTATTTTCTTCTCTTTACCGTGAACACTCTTATGTCATTGACTCATTATTGGATCAGACCCAAAATCAGTCGGGCTTTACAGATTGTGCACACTTTATTCTCTATGAACCAAGGTATCACATTATATGAACCTTTTAAAGACAAAAAATGATTCATTTATTAAATGCTTTTATTTTTAATGCACTTGCTGTACATAATGTGGTTGAATGTGTCTGTGGAATGCAAGACAATGCTATTTATTTTACTAATAATCAAATAGGTTTAGAATACAAATATGCGTTTTATGCATTTATCAAACATGTAAATGACACTAATCATTGTTAAAGAATATAGTTCAATGTAAATGAGAAAAGAGGACTGGGACAATGACGACACCTTTAGCATTTATCTACTTTACAAGAAACGAAGGGCAAAGCTGTTCTGTTAAGCACAAACGTTTCCATCTGCCACAAGTTCTCTCAGTAAGAGATATAAGAGTGTTGAAAGATGAGTTGGCCATATATTGTGTCATGCACTGCCAGATTTAACTGGCAACTGAAAGAATGCCATTTTAAATAGCTGAACGCTTTATGATACTCGCACTATTTAAGTTTATATTTTACATGAACCTGTACCAGCATCTTGGCTTAACCCTAATAATGGTGCATTCATTTGTTTTACTATGTTTTATAAGAATTATCTTTTTTACTGTTCCACTCAAGTTTTACACTTTTAGTCTCTTAATCTTTCTTTATAGCAGCAGCTGTTCAGTATCTATTTTTCTAGCTTTTGGGCAAGCATTTTCTATCAAATTATATCAGCCTTTGGTTTCTAGTGTCAAAAATTGCTTATTTTCCATTAGCACACAAGCTGGCATGTATTGCTTGAATTAAAGAGACAGTACACCCAAAATTGAAAACTCTGTCATCATGAAGAGATATATTATACACACACACACACAAGTTCAAAAGTTTGGGGTCAGTTGGATTTTTTTCTGAAAGAAATTAATATTTTTATTCAGCACAGATGCATTAAATTGATCAAAAGGGACAATAAAGACATTTATCAAGACATTTTTTTTTTTTAACATTGATAAGAAATATTTCTTGAACGGCAAATCAGCCTATTAGAATAACTTCTGAAGAATCACGTGACAGAAGACAGGAATAATGATGCTTTAATATCACAGGAATAAATTGCATTTTAAAATATATTCAATTATAAAGATGATATTTTCAGCTGTAGTAATATTTATATTTTACTACAAGCTTTCTTTAAAAATCTTACTGACCACAAATATTTCATATTTATTAAAAATGCAGTTGAATTGATCCCCATCATCAATTCAACTGATTAAGAGAAATAAGTTAAAGGTGCACAAATCATTAACAAAACTACTGTGACCTGCATCAAATCACTGTGAGTTACTTGGATAGAAACACCTACAAATGTCAAAAAACACAAAACAAATGTTTCATTATATCAGAATATTTTGTGCACTATATGTCTATTACATTTATGCAACATATAATTAGCACACTTGCTTACTATACCTATTTCAGGGGAATTCGGATGACAAAAGGGAAAAAAACTAAATATTTAGTACTGTTGAGCTATCCAATCGCTGAAGCAATAAAATCGCCCCAGGACAAGTAGCCTACACATTCCCTATGTTTAGCCTTTCTGTAATGTGTATTTCAATAGAGGTGCTTTATGGCAGTATATTCACTGCATTTCTTTTGTTTCAAATATTCAAGACCAAAAAGAGTTCTAAATCATCACTATAGTTTAAAGACTGAATTTGATTTATTTCATGATCAGAAAAATCAACAACTGCTTTGTATTTCCATCATCATTGCTGTTTATACTGCTATCATATTAAATAAAAGCCCTATAATGTTGAAAGTTACAGAGATGCGTTCACACTATTACACAATAAATAAAATGATGCACAAAACAATCTTACATTTACATTTTATTCATTTAGCTGACGCTTTTATCCAAAGCGACTTACAGTTGCTATATATGTCAGAGGTCGCACGCCTCTGGAGCAACTAGGGGTTAAGTGTCTTGCTCAGGGACACATTGGTGTCTCACAGTGGATTCGAACCCGGGTCTCTCACACCAAAGGCATGTGTCTTATCCACTGCGCCATCACCATTATGCAATCTTAAGCATAATGTTTTATACTCGGAAACGTGGGCCTGAGTGTGTTACAGAGTTACAGTGAATCACGACTCATGCTCACACATCATAAACTAAACTAAAACAGAATCCTTTAGGGTTAGGAGGACTAGTTATCATAAGATGCTTGAACCAAAAAAGGCATACATAAAACTTTATTGCAACATGCGCAACAATATTTCAGAACATAGTGAACTATGACATTAACTTTGTAGGTGATTCTAGGAAAGCAAGTAAACTGGATGGAGCAATTCATTAAATTATCCCTCCAAATATCACATATCTCATCAACTTATGAGGTTATATCCTGAAGACTGATGATTAGTCACTTCAATATTTGTATAGAGCCTAGATTTCCTCTTCGTCTGTCTGAATTAATAAATAGTCTGTAATATGTACATGCAAGCATGTTTTCAAGAGCAATCCCTTTACATAGGAAGGATACTACCGCAGTCTAAACATCATTATATATGTCTTACACATAGAGGCAGTACTAGACGGGAGTGATCTTTCAGTAAAGAAAACCAGACCTGGACCACACACACATCAAATAGTGTTTAAAACTAGTATTACCTGAGCTATAATGTATGTACTAAGTCCAACTCCTCAGCTAATGTATAGAGCACTTATGGAATAGAGACTGACTGGAAGCTGTTGCTCATTTCTAGCGCTGCTTTAAATAGGCTTTAGAAGGAAAGAATCATTTGGTTGAGTAAAAACATAAGACGCTGATTGTATGTCACACAGGATTTAGAAGAACATTATTTATGCACACTTCCTTAAATATCCCATAAATAAATAATATCCCAAATATCCATATCATTCCAGATTTGTCATTGTGAAACACAAATAAAGGTATTTTTTTTTAATAAACCTGAGAAATTTCCATCCCTCCAAGGAAAGTTCCATTCCAAGAAACCCTGCTTTAAAAAGTTCATATGGTGAAAAAAAGATGCTCAAATATGCTTACTTGATGCACGAGAACCAAGGAGGTTTGTTCTTGCATGTGACTCAAGCATGTTTATAATATTTAATGTGCTCTGTGTATTGATCAGTGTCTATATTAAATCACATGGAGTTACCATGTCTCTTCAGAAGATGTGGATTAAATCAACGCTATCTCACAGCAATTCGTACATATTTTACGAGGTGGCTAATTCGTACGACCTCACTCGTACGATTTAGTGCGATTTATCTAAACCCCAGTGACAGGTATGTTTAGGGGCGGGGTTAGGTGTAGATCATTCGTACAAATTCATACGAATTGGCAACTCGTAAAATACGTACGACTTAACAAAAATCGTATGAATTTGTACGAGTGAGGTCGTATGAATTAGCCACCTCGTAAAATATGTACAAATTGCCGTGAGATCGGGCTGATTAAATCGCTAAAATCATATGGATTATTTACAATGTTATGAAATTTTAAAAGCAATTGTGGAATTGACGTTCATTGAAGGGACAGAAATCTACTTTTAAGCGACTTTTTGAATCGCGACTTTGTATCTCAATCATTTCTGTTCAAAAACTCGCAATAGCACGTTTACATCTTGCGATTCTGAAAAAGGTTGAATTGCAAGATACAAACTCAGAATTGCGAGAAATTAAGTCAGAGTTGCAAGAAAGCCTATAAACTCGGAACTGCAAGAAATAGTCGCAATTCTGAGAAAAAAGTGGTGTAACTCAAAATTACGAGATATGAACTCATACAATCTCACAATTCTAAGAAAAATGGCAGAATTTGCTAAATAAAATCAATTGTGAGATATAAACTCGCAATTGCTATATTTCAACTCATAATTCTGTGAAGTCTGAATTGTGATATAAAAAAAATAAAAAAAATCGCAATGACCTCTTTATTTATTTTTATTTTTTTATTCTGTGGTGGAAATGGGCTTCCATGGAAATCTCACTGGTTTCATTGAAAATATCTTTATTCTGTGATTTGAAGATGAATGAAAGTTTAGGGACAGGTTTGGGACAGCATGAAGTAGTAAAAGAATTAAATTTTTCTTAAACTATCCCTTTAAGTTATTGATGTTCTCTGTTTATTTTGTCCAGGGTCCTGTGTTTCAAGCTCAACATCAAAAAATGTTGCGAGTAAATGATCTATGACCTCTGTCCGAACAACTGAGTGCACGTGAATGTCTGTGTCTCAGTCATTGTCGAATGTCAAATAAAATGTTATTCAGAAGCATTTGGTTCAGTTAAGCTCAGCTGAGGTCAATCTAAAGTTGCGAAACACCAAATTTATAAGCGTATGAACACATTTTACTTGACAGTACATCTCAATGCGTTGAAAATGTTGAGTTGATCATATCATGCCACTTTTCTCATCTACCACATCAGAGCGCCGGCGTGACGAACGTCCAAGTAGGAACTCTTTCTCGTGGATCAAGCTGTCGACCAGATCCTCTTGACGGTAGTTATGATAGACCTTCAGAAAGGCCATGACGGTGATACCGAGCCAAGTCAGCCAGGCCGCCCACAACCCAAACTAGAGGAAGCAGAGGAGGAAAAAATGGTAATAAGCAGTGTGAAAGAGAAACTAGAAAAGGACAATTCAAGACAAGAGTTGAAAAAAAAAAAAAAAAAGTTGAGCCAACTTAAGTTTAAGGCAACCAGCTTCAACAGATTTTTGAGTTCTCTCAACTTATTTTTTAGGAAATTTCTTACAACTTTTTGTTGAATAAACTTAAAACAAGAAGTTGAGAAAACCCCAAAATCTGCTGAAGCTGGTTGCCTTAAACTTTTAAGTTTGCCCAACTTTTTTTTTTTTTACAGTGTAATGTTGAAGGTTGATAAAGTGCTGTAGGGATGAAATGAGTAGGGATGAAAGCCAACACAATGATTTATATAAAATACTTATGTAGTTATCACACACACTTTTATTTTTTACTGACCAACCTGTGCTATGGCAAACTGGTCATAAAAAGCAGAGTTGTCCAACCCTAGTTCAAGATCAGTGTCCTGAAGATCCTCGCAGCTAGAAATGAACAGTGGTCTGTTAGAAATGATTCACAGACACCTGAAGAATCAACATTTATCAAGTAGATATTGCTCATAAAAACTAAGAACAAAGCTGCTTTGGATTGCTGTGGACACTAAAACATGACTGAACTTGAACAGTGAACCGAGTCAAAAGCCTCTGGATAAATTCCAATGTCACCAAACCCTCTCTGAAAGAGGAAAAAAGGCATATCCAATTAAATGTGGCTCTTTCCAAGTTATAAAGGCAGTCTAAAAACAACAACTATCTGTCATAGTTTTCAGTTTCTTATATACATTGTAGTGTTTATATGCAAGTGGGATACCTGAGTGTCATGCTTACCTGCTGGGCATGCTGCCTCCTTCTGTGATAGCATCACACCATAGATTGAATCCCACACTGACTATTGTGCTGGACAGGAACACAGCAAACACTACGAATGTGCTGATGAGCAGGTTCAGGAAGGCATTGAAGATTGAGCTGTATAAATAATAAAGAGATTTTCACTCCAGTTGTTCCAAACCCCTACTGTTTTCTTTCTTCTGTGGAACACAAAAGAAGATATTTTGCAGAATGCTGAGCTGCTCTCTTCCATAAAATGACATTGATTCAATGTTTATCCTGCAAAAAGTAGTTTTTTTATTAATTAGGGATGCACCCCAAGCTGGTTGAAAAGCGATACAAATATGTGACGATTCACCTTTTCATTTATAATTTGTCTTAAATCTAATTTTGTAAAAAATAAATAAAATCATGAGAAAATTGTATCACATTGTGAGTGGAGTAAACCGTGCTGCTGCTGTATGACATAACTGCATCCATGAATCCCATCCACCGCACTGGCACGGGTCTAATACATGTGAGGCATCAAATTCACAAGCAATACGATGAAAGAAGCAATCACTCACTCATCGTGGCCTTTGCAGATGAAGAACAGCAGCCTCCAGGCTTGTACTGCGGACAGGATGAGCGACGCGATGCCGACAGCGGTGATGAAGCTGCAGGAGGTCTGTGGTCCCCATTCCTCAATGATGAAGCGCTGCTTAGACACCGTGATGTTCTCGTTCTGCCACATCCCCCGTGTAAAAAGTAGGCATTTCCCACGAAAATCCTCTGTGTTCTCCGACAGAGGTACTATAGCTATAAAGCCAAAGACGAAGGCTAAAAAATAAAGGATGCATTGTGCGAATATGAAATTATCCATAGGCATTTTGCCTGAGCTGTGCTGTCGCTGCGGCTCTCGCTTTCGCTGCAGATGCGCAGTCAGACTCTGCAGCAGAGCAGAGAAATACAGCTCAAGGCATTTATTCCAGGAAAAAAGCATCAGAAACCCACTATACTTAATTAGTTGTAGTTTTATGGAAGGCTAATCCATTCAAAACCGAGTAACACTTTTAATTAGTAAGCCATTAGTTCATTAGTAGCAAATCGGATTGGAGTAGGGAAGAATATTCAGTTAAGTTGGTTGTATTTGGCTTTTAGGCCTATACTATTCTGTCACAGCTTTCCAGTAGCCTAGTGTTTAATTTTAGGGGAGAGCGGGGCATAAAGTAACACTTTTTATCCACAGTAATTTCACACTTGTCTAGTACAAATATGACGCTTTGTTTCATAATTACAGTGTATACGTGTTTCTTTATTTAACCTCAAAAATTGGAAGTGAAATGTGACAACATGCCCCGTAGGTGGGGTACATTGTAACATCTGAGGGGCATGCTTTAACATGACAATATGACACCCTAAAATGTTATCTGATCTCATGAAAAAAATATACAAGACAAATTAAAATATTTTTTCAATAAAATAAAATTATTATTTATTTTAAATTAAATAATGGTGTTTTTTAATCATTAAAAGTAATCTGATTTTTGAGTTTGACAATGAACATATTGCAACCATGCCTGGGACACACTGACTTTGGTAGTTATAGAGACAGAATGGACAACAGAGTTGAATAATGGGATGAAAAGTGATATTGGTGACATAAGAAAACCTTGATGATTCAGTTAAAACAGCTTTCAAAAGAAAACATTTTGTTCTGACATCATTTGAAAACCTATTTTATTTCTAAATACGCTTCCGGTCTTTTTTATTTATTTATTTTTTAGTTAAAAGTAAGCAAAATGGCAATAACTATGACTCAAAGATGAAAAGATGTAATTAAATGAATGTTATTGTATTAATATTTTATCCAAGATAGGAAAATACTGTACATAAAGCTTTCTAAAGTGCAGAAGGAAATCCACTGAGCTGCTTGCTCAGCGTTTAGGAGTCATTCAGCACTACATACTGAACACGCTTCAGCTATCTACAAAGTGGTTTTGTGAGGCTCAGAGCAGCCAAGAAACCATTCTTGCAGAACGGCAACAAGCCGAGGAAATTACAGTCTGTGGGTCCATTTACCTTTGAGTAACAACCAGTGCCAGAAATTGCATTGAAGCAATGAGTGCACATTTGAAACGGCTGGTTACAAAGACGCCTTCTGTAAAGCAGCCACTGTCATGACCTGTACAGCAGGTGCATCATAACATAACCAGTATTGTGTTAGATCACTTGGACAAGACAAGACAAGATCATATTATATAGTGTTTTATAAATAATAATAATTGCAAAATCATGAAAATCTTGAGTTTTCAAATACCTTGCCTTAAAAAGCATTGAACAGCAGATCCATCATTAAAAAAATGTTCTCATAACATTTGTAATTCTAAGCATAGAAACTCTATTTATAATTGTACCAAACTACCTTTTAACTCATTTATAATATGCTGATGATTACTGATTCACCATGTTACAACACTCACTTTGTCTTCTATGTATGCAAAATGCATTTTTGTTTTCTTTTAAGCTCATTTGGCTCGTTTACTCATTTTTCCTCGACGTCCTCGATGTGAAGTTGGGCCTTGATCCATCTGATTAATGCTCACTTTATGAGATCCTCTCTGGCCTGAGAATTCACCCTTCACAGCCTGAACACAAAAAAGCATAAAATGCAATTAGATTAAATTGCATAAAATAAAATAATGTGGCTGTTTAAAATGTTAAATTATGTAGATAGAATGAGAGAATCAATATCCTCGTGCCATGATGCAATACTGCCACTGTGTGGTCAGAAGTGTAGGCTGTATTCTATATATTCATTTAAACAAATCATAGGTAAATATGCATACCTGTTTGACCTCTCGTTTTTCCACTCTTGGATTGGATGGAGGATCTAAGAAGCTTCCAAGGCCATGAGGTTGGGGACGTCGTGGGACAGGGGATGTCTGTTTTTCTGTAGAGGAAGCTAAGAGGATTGGTTATTAAATCAGTGGATTGATTTATCCACATGGACCAGAGAAATTAAAAACATTGGAAAGTTGGACAACTAATAGCAACCATTAGTTGTTTGTTATTAACCATTGATTGTTACATTTGCCTACATTGTTAAACATTAATTTTATGAATTCTATTTATTGGTCAATATTTAAACTTTTTTTTAATTTTTTTATTATTTACACTATTTTTCTCATCACAATAACATTGAATGTTCCACTAAAATTTGACAACTAAAAGGGTCTAAAAAATACTTTTTGTCGTTTTTGTTCCCCAACAGTATATGTAATTGTATATGTAATTATCTTTTTAATAATTTTAATTATTTAACCACTTCGTCAAATGTTTTGAAATACTTTTTGTGTATGAGCTATCAATCCTATTGTAAATATTATAAGGCTTGATACTCTTTAGGCCACTGTACATGTCTTACCTCGTGTGACAGGAGAGACCTGCTCTAAAGCAGGAAGCAGCCCGGTTGAAGCCCGTCGAGTTTCCAGTGCCTGTTTCCACCAGCTGCCCAGCTTACAGTGACCCACCCGGTCTGAGGTGGTCCGGAAACACACCGCTTCTTTTGTGCTGGTGACCCTGGACTCACTGGAAGACCGGTGTCTGGTCTGCTGAGAGACACTGAGCTGCTGGCTGTGGACGGGGCTGGAGCGGGATCTGACAGGATTCTGGAGCTGAGGGGATCATTGGGAGAGGTGGATGAGGCTGAGGTCCACAATGGAGCTTTTAAGGTGTGTTGGAGATGATCCAGGAGGTTGTGCATGGTATCCGTGAGGGCGCAGGAAGTGAGGATTTCTGGCTGGTCTACAGCATCCTCAGAGTCATGGTAGAAGTCTTCCTGACATTCCTCCACCCGTGAGGGAGAAAACGCACGCTTGACACAAGTCCAACAGTCAGAGATCAGTCAAAGAGGCAAACAGAGGCTAAACGGTTTTTGGTGTATCCATCTGTTATTTACAATTTAAACATACATACATACAAAAACAGAATCTGATCCAAATCACATTTATTGATGCTGTAATACATGGCCATTATGAATACTGCTTTAAGATATATTTTTAAACAGTATTGTAGATTAAGTGTATAGCAATGAATGAATGAATGAGCATTTCATGAAACATGGTATTCAGTCATATTAAATGACTGACTGAATGAATTAATTAATTAATTGATTAAATTAATTAATAATTTCATGAAGCCTGGTGTTCATATTGAATAAATAAATTAATTAAATCAACTTATCAATTAATCAATCCAAATCATGTTGCAATTCAATTTAATTAATTCTGTTTTTGGGGATATTTCAGAAACACTAAAGCTGATGTTCATATTAAATGAACAATCATACAAATAAATATTTTTTATAACTCAATCCAAATCACATTTATTGATGCTGCAGGATTTTATTAATACTATTCATAATATGCATTTATAACAATATCATATTTTCTTTATATCCTATATCACATAAAAATATATTTTAAAAATATAATCAGTTCAACCAATCAATCAATAAATGAAGCATTTTAAGAGAAATAAATACATAAATATTTTTTTTAAGCACCTGATCAAATTCACATTATTGATGCTGCAATACACGATCTGATTTTTATGAGTACATTTGTTTTATTTTTTTAACAATATATAAGGTATGCCATCAATGCATACTGTATTTTAAATCTAAGGGGTTAGAGGTGAAGTTGGCAATCTAAACTTCAAACAAAAATCTGCAATATGGTCATTAAGATATCACTCACCCTGAAAGGCTTCAGCTGCAGAGAGCTGGAGGTTCCTGACGCCTCAGAATCCTGCAGGCGAACAAACTCTGTTTTTGGCTCACGGGGTGAAATGATCCACTCTTCAGTCTCATGCTAACAGCATCCTCCACTGTTTTATAGCAAGCAAACTTCTCTGTGAAAAAAAAGTGTGATAATCCCACATGCTTAATGTAAGCACTTGCAATAAACAATCCTTTGACAACTTTGTTGCTTAAAAGTAGTTTGTTCATACTGTAGCTGTGTTACTATATATGTTTTGTAAGTATTAAGTAAATCTATACAGCATCTTGTATTATTTAGACTTTGAGACATTATAAATTCATATTAAAATCAAATGTAATTACGCATTTGAGTTTGTGAAATTCAGATCTTCTCTGAAACTATAGGTCATAACATAAGATGCTGTTGTGGGTCTTCTCTCACAGGAAAAAAATCTCAAATTCTGAAAACCTAAGAAAAAGTCTCCACTTGCAATCAATTTAATCTCACTGCTGTCAAAGGGGGAAGGATTCAGATGTTCTCTTCAGTGATTAACCTGTCTTCTGGGCCAAGTCTTCCTCTTTAACTAGATTCTAAATTACGGGGAAAAACTCAACTGATTAGAAAACTACCAGTCATAAATGTTATTGGCTCACCATGATTGGGTGATAAAAAGTTATGACTCTCCACTGGGATCTCGGGATTTGAGCACACTGACTGATTTTCCTCATTACTGTAGCAGTTAGGGTGAAGGTTAAGTGTGCTCAAGAGCCTAAAACAGCAAAATAGACATCAACATCAGTGTGGAATCACTTTACAGTAACATTTGCAAATCCTGACTACTGTAGAGCATGACTATATAAAACATACACAACTGAATGTTTCAAATATAACCAACTGACAAAATCATCCCAGAATGACAATTCTAGTAACATGAAATCATCCAAACGTTACAGAACGACAAAATTCATGTCTATCATGATTTTATGACCATTTTAACTGTAATGTAAAATGACCTAGTGTTTACGTTTTTCTAGCCAGTGATGAGCATTTCATTAAAGTTAATGTTCATATTTGTTTATAAACCCATCTGTCCAGGTTCTATAAAATGCTATTGATTTTCAGAGTTTGATGTGTGATTAATAGTGGCTCACCTCTTCTCTGCATGTGTCGCTTCTACAGCGTGAGTGTGAGATGATTCCAGATACCACACTAGGTAAGATCTTCTCTATAACTATATAAAAGAGGTGTTATATTAATGTTGAGAATATCATAACAGTATGGAAGCTTTATTCTGCATCACAAGATAAATAAAGAAATTAATAATAGAAAAAAGTCAGAATTGCAAGATGTAAACTCACAACTGCTAGATACTGTGTAAACACACTTAGAAAAGTCAGACTTGTGAGATATGAACTCACAATTGTGAGATGTAAACATTTAGAGGGAAAAAAAAATGCTTGAAAAATTGTGAGAAAAAAAGAATTGTGTGATGCAAAGAATTGTAAGACAAAGTCATAATTGTGAGATGTAAACTCAGAATTGCAAGAAAAAAGTTATGATTGTGTGATATACACAGAATTTAAAGGGATAAAATCAGTATTGTGAGATAAGTATTGTGTAAACTAAGAATTGCGAGAAAAATTAAGAACTGCAAGATGTAAACTCGGAATTTAGAAAAATTAAGAACTGCGTAATGTAAACTCAGAATTGCGAGAAAAAAGTAAGAATTGTGAGATGTACGTAAACTCAGAATTTACTGTAGAGGACTGTAGAGTTGCAAAATGTCAACTCATGATTTAGAGGGAAAAAAATAAGAATTACGTAATGTAAACTAAAAATTGTGAGAGAAAAAAGTAAGAATTGCAAGATATAAAGTGAATTTAGAGAAGAAAAATAAGAATTGCAAGATGTTAAGAACTGCGAGGAAAGTCAGAATTGCTTAATGTAAGCTCAGAATTTAGAGAAAAAAATATTGTGAGATCTAAATTCAAAATTAAAAGAAAAATAAGAATTGCGTAATATAAACTTAGAATTGTGAGGGAAACGTCCTATTTCCGAGTTTATTATCTCATAATTCAGATTTTGAATCTGAATTATAAAAAAAAAGTCTCAGTTACCTTTTTATATTTCTTCCTGTGACAGAAACAGGTTCCCATATTCCAGAATCATTACCATAAAACAATTATATTCAGGAGTCCACAACCTCACCTACGCTTTCCCTGCTCAGGCTGTTGATAAATAGCACATTTGTTGTGCCTTCTAGAGTGAGAATAAGATCAGGACAGCCAGAGATCATGTCTGCAGGGGTTTTGTCCTCATATGTGACGTGACTTTCCTCTTCTTCAGGCACAGCAGAAGAGTTCTTCTGCTTCAGGAGGATGGGTTCCTGTGCAGAGGGGGCTTCAGAGTAGACAGCTGATGGCGAAGAGCAGGCAGATGTGAAGAAGCCAACAGACTCCATGCTGTCGGGAGATGTGGAGCGAGAGGAGAACACTGGCAGTGAATCACACATCTCCTGTGTGGACGGATGGATAGAAACAATGACGACTAGCTTGATGGATAGATGGATGGATGTTGCATTCACTGTAAATGAACATGGTTGTTATCTGTGAGTCAGTGCACCTCTGGCCGCGGAGGCAGGTCTTCCTCACACTCTTCGTCATCAGCTCTTTGCTTGAACTTACAATGAATGTCAACTGATATGCTGTTAGCAGCATGACATAAGGCCTGGGATGAGAGTTGTGCACTATTCACACAGTTCTCCATGTACATGCAGCAGAAGCACCACCCTTAAAAGCAGAAAATAAACAACAGTAAATCCAGTCTTCTTTTACAAACAGCATAATGCTGTTCAAAAGTTGTGTTATAATTTTTTAAGAAATTTATATTTTTATTCAGCGAGGATGCATTAAGCTGATAAAAATGACAGTAAAGGCATGCATAGTAATATAAGATTTATATTTCTATTATATAAAAATTTGAATTTAATTGATAAACAATATAAATATAAATATTTGAGAATTATAATTTGAAAATTATTATTTATAATAACATTATTATTATTATTATTAATAATAATAATAAATGCTTCTTGAGCAGCAAATCAGCTTATTAGAATTAGAATGATTTCTGAAGGATCATGTGACACTGAAGAGTAATAGCTGCTGAAAATTCAGCTTTGCCATGTCAGGAATTAATTACATTTGAAAAATAATTTAATTTAATTTACAACATTACTGCTTTTACTGTATTTTTGATCAAATGAAACATTACAAAAATATTTGTAAAAATTGACTGCACAGTTTTGAATGATACTGTATCTCTACATCTAAACCTGCATAAATGAATGAATGAATGGATGGATGGATGGCAGAGGTGGGTAGAGTACCCAAAAACTGTACTCAAGTAAAAGTAAAAGTACTTCTAGAAATATTTACTCAAGTAAAAGTAAAAGTACTTCTAGAAATATTTACTCAAGTAAAAGTAAAAGTCTGAATAGTTACTTGAGTAAGAGTAAAAAAGTATTGGATAAAAAAACTACTCAAGTAGTTAGTTACTAGTTACTTTGGATCATATAGGTACTGAATATAGTCTATTTTTATTTAGATATATAGATTACATTTATGTAATGTGTATGTGTATACACACACACTGCCGTTCAAAAAAAAAAATATATATATATATATATATATATATATATATATATATATATATTTTTTTTTTTTTTTTTTTTTTTTTTTTTTTTTTTTAATGTAATTTATTTCAGTGATGCAAATCAGAATTTTCATCAGCCTTTACCCCAGTCTTCAGAGTCACATAATCCTTCAGAAATCATGTTGATTTATTATCAGTGCTGCTCTTTTTAGCTTTCTCAGAGAATACTGTGCACTCATTGCTTCAATGCAATTTCTGGCACTGGTTGTTACTCAAAGGTAAATGGACCCACATACTGTAATTTCCTCGGCTTGTTGCCGTTCTGCAAGAACAAAATGTCACAGGTTCCAAAAAATATTAAGCAGCAAAACTGTAGAACTGTAATAAATCGATATATTATAATGATTTCTGAAGGATCATATGACTCTGAAAACTGGAGTAACAGCTGATGAAAATTCTGATTTGCATCACTGAATTAAACTATATTTTAAAGTAAATTAATTATGTATTATCCTATAACCTCTGAAAACGCCTCACATGACTGCTCTGAACATAACGAAACAAATGCATATTGACGGATCTTCTGTTCTGCAAAATGTAAACAAAGGTAGCCTATATTTTTATATTATATTTATATTAAGTGTAAATATTGTAAAAATATGAATATTAATTGTGTCTGGAACAGGCCGCGTGCCGCTGCGCAGAGCTAACGCGGGTTCCGCGGGTGTTCATTTCATACTCTGTGACAGCTTATTTAATGTATAAATTATACATTGTATTTAATGTAAGGTACATGCACAACAAACTGGTAATGTCATAGTGGTATCGTGGCCTATACCTGTGGAACAGTAGACAGCACACGCGGTGTTCATCTAATAAAAGATCTTCATATAGCTCTAGCAAACGAGCCTTTGTAGATTTGCTTTCACCTGACTGTAGATCCAAAGCCACGTCTTCAGCGCTCTTGATGTTCTTAAACTCTTTATCTGAGTGAGAACCGCTTCAGAGACTCAGCGCGTGCGGCAGGGAACTGAACGAATCATTCAAACTGATTTGCGAACCGATTCACTGGTTTGCCAACTGGTTTGATAAAGCCTTTAAACAGAATCGACTCAAAAGAATGAATCATTCGCGAATGGGCATCGTTCATTGCCCAGAGAAAAGTAGACGGCGCGTTTGGAATAAACTGAAGCATTTTTAACTTGTATTGCATTAAGATACAGTAACGAGAGGAGAGTCGCCCACAGTAACGAAGTAAAAGTACCGTTTTTTCTCTAAAAATATACTTGAGTAAGAGTAAAAGTACCCATTTTAAAATATACTCTAAAAGTATTAGTTACCCAAAAAATGTACTCAAGTAAATGTAACGAAGTAAATGTAACTCGTTACTACCCACCTCTGATGGATGGATGGATGGATGGATGGATCCTAAAAGGTGAGTCTGTTTACCTGCTTCAGTTCTTACTGGCTGTTGATCTGCTGTTTCTTGCATTAGCATTTGTTCCTCATTGGACTCCATATTTTTGCTTTCTATCAGTTGGAGATGAGCCATACCCTGCCACAAAAAAATAAATGGATGACAAAGAACAAATTTGTTTATACCATCATTTTACCAATTATGCCAGGGAGAAAAGCATTACATCATCTAGAATCACCTCGCATAGAGAGGCCAACATATTTCTACAAATCCAACGATTCTCACAGACATGAATGAAGTGTCTGAACAGGTGAACATCTTCAGTTTGGAGTCCTCTAATACAAGCCCAGGCCTCAGATATACATCTGAAACATAAACCATAACCCATAATTATAACTGTATACTCCGGTATATGACAATTACAAAAACACCAAAAGATCTTAAGATTCCTAAGAAAGATTGTGATTTACTTGTTGTTTATTAACACATCCACACGGAGTTTGATGTCTTGGATGTTCTCCATTGCTGGTGTAATGCTGTACAGGTACTTCAGTGCTGCTTGATTCTCTTCTGTCTTCAATAACGTCTTCAGAACAGCACAGTGGTGCCATGAGAGTGTTGGAGGACAAGCTCTTGGACTCAATAAGACATTCACTGAGTCCTGGGAATAAACATGTTCAGAGCTCAATTGGTTTAGACCAATGAAATAAGATACCATACAATTTGTGTGATGATATTGAAAACATCTCACTGTTACTAATCTAGAACAGGGGTTTTCAACCTGTGGGGCTCTCTCTCTCTCTCTCTCTCTCTCTCTATATATATATATATATATATATATATATATATATATATATATATATACACACACACACAAATATATATTTAGCCATTATACTGGGATATTATTCTGGAACTTAAATGCACATAAATGAATAACATAACATGTCAACATAAAATAAGTGTTAAATAAATATATATAAACAACTATAATAATAGAAATAAACAGGACACAATGGCTTGGACAGACAGGATGTCAATATTAGGCAGCAGCACTAGCTTTAGCAAAGCTTCTAGAGATGGAGGTGGGTATGTCTGATAGGCACAATCTTCTGAAACCCATACAGGTCCATTGGGTTTGTCCATATGAGCTACCATACCCTGAATAAGAGAGCTCCACCGGTACGTATCCTCAGCATAATCACTGATGATAGAATATTAGTTATTAATATTTTAAAATTATCATTAAATATTATTTAAAAAACAAAGCATGTTACTGTCAGCTAGAGTGGAAAGGGTGGTGGTTACTTTAACTCCAGACATGTTCTCCTGTGGTTCTGGTCCATCTCACACCACATCTGAGATATCCTCTTCATCTCATGGGCTTCTGAAAAAAATAAAATAAATGAGGACATAATTAATTACAGTGTACTTTGCATTTGATTTTAGCATTCACAAGTGAAATTATCAGTTTATTTCTTCTTTTTCCATTTTAATAGCTCATAAGGCCATATCAGCTCACCGGGGTATTTGGGCAGAAGTCCTGTGATGCTCCACCACTGCACCAGGCGGCCCAGCAGGATGTGTTGCCTGATGGCATGGTGGTCTTGTTTCCAACAACCCCATATATATGAAGCCCTGCTTCCTAGTGTGCACACCACATTGGACACTCATTAACAGAGGTCGAAAAACATACAGTTTGTTAGGGCACTTCATATTCCAATATTTTTTTTTCAAAATGTTGTTCCTTTATGTTAAAGAACGGTTGCAATTGCTATACATATTTCTTCATATTTGGTTGTGGTCCAGTGGATCAAACCACAAGTGCAATCAATCAATCAATCAATCAAACAATCAATTGATCAATCGAGCAATCAATCAATCAATGTTTTGCAGGCAAATGCAAAGTTGTCCAGGGAAACAATGCTTTTGCAAGAGAATGCAAATATTTTGTGAGAGAACGCAAAGTTTTTAGGAGAACAGAATATGTTTGTCAACTCAAATATTAAAATATAATTTTTCCTCCCATCCTCATATATTTCCCATCACTATATGGTGACACATCACCATTTCCCATCACATCACCTTCATGGGCTCCTTAGAAAAGAGACTCTAAATATGACAACAGTCTCCAAACTGACCATGTTTAGAATGCAGACCATCACTGTGTTTCTGTATTAGGTGGACCAGAGAAAGCAGGTTCTTCAGCTTGAGGAGCAGTTTATGGACCAGTGCAAAAGAGTTTTCATCCAAACACATCCACAAGCCTTTACATCGACCGCAACCTATAATCATATAAGAGCCAGGTGAGCTTTATCTAGATACCCCAAACAAAAACGGTAAACCTCAATGTTTAATAAGATTTCACCTACTCACAGAGCATTAACAGCTCCTTCTTGGCCAGTTCTACTGATCTCTGAAGCCAGCAGTTAAAACTGGCCACACATTCACTCGCATTCCCTTCACCTATAGAGAAACAGCACATCAATCAATTTATGTGTCACATCATTGTGATCTATATTGGACTGAGTGTATGCTCAGGTATAATAAGGCATTGAAGTCTTACCATCAGTATAGAGGCCTCGTATGCAGCTAATGAGACCTTTGATATTGTTGTCTGTTAAAGCTTTATTCCACGAGACTTCTGTGTTTAGAATCATCCTTATATTCCATAAAGAACCTTCTAAGAAACCTTAAAGACATCAACTACCCAATAACAGAAATCTTAGCTTTACAAGTAAGGCCTTGCTTGAAACATATTCAAATAAAAGAGAAAACAAAAAACAATAATTTGTGGTGTTGTAACTTGTAAATATGCATTTAAATGTTAAATAGTCATCTTGTAACAGTCATTCATCTTACAGTACAGTAAGTTACAGTAAGTTGTCCATGCTTTGGTCTATACTCATAAACATTGTGGTAACCAGTACTCACCAGACAAAGCCCCTTTCATCCAGTAGTGGTCCTATATGGGTGCCTTGCTTTCAGATCTGCTGACTAGTTTGTATGCACTTTCCCCGACTCAATCCCCTTTAGGCCTGAATAATCCTTTGGATTTCATTGGCTGTCAGTGCATGTGGTATTACATGAAATATGCATATTACAACAGGAGTCATTATATAAAGAATGCCCAGGAGACTTATAAACGTGAGTTTACTTATAAATGGGAATTTACTTATACTTATAAATGGGAATTTTAATTTATAAAAAAAGAGATATATATTTTAATCCCAAAAAGACTTACCTGTGCTTTTTTTTTATTTTGCTTTCCCTTTGTTTTGTTGTGTCTTTGCTTTTGTTTTGTTTTGCTTTGCTTTGTTCTGTTTTGACTTTGTTTTTTGTTTTGTTTGATTGATTATTGGGTTTTATTTGTTTAGTTTTTTTACACACTTGATAAATGTTTAGTTTATTTATTTATTCATTTGTTTGATTTATTTCACAATATTTCAATTTAATTTTAGAAGACAAAATAGGGTCTTGTGCAAACTGTGTGAGGCATTAGATTGTGTTTGATGTACGTCACATGGTTTTCGAACACATAAATATTACTTCTGTTTTGGTAGAAGGGGCAAATCCCAATGTTATTTATTTAATTAAACTATGTGACTTTTAGTAGCTCTTTCCCTTTCTTCATTCTCTAACTTACACACACACACATGTTGGTTTTTGTGGTTTATGGGGACTCTCCATAGGCGTAATGGTTTTTATACTGAACAAACTGTGTGTGCTATTGCCCTACACCTAAACCTAGCCCTCACAGGAGACTTTGTGCATTTTTAGATTTTCATAAAAACACCATTTAGTATGTTTTTAAGCCTTTTGAATTACGGGGACATAGGCAGTGTCCTCATAAACCACCTTCATATTGTAATACCTCTGTCATACCCATGTCATTATACAAATTTGTGTCCTCATAAACCACATAAACATGCACACACACACACACACACACACACACACACACATCCCAGTCATTGAGATTTGTGCAGGTGGCAGAAGGTACTCTTCCAAATCCAACAGGACTGCTTACTGATTAGAAGGAATTATGAGAGAGGTCACAGCTGAGTCTGCAGCAGACACTAACACACATACACACATATCAGTTTTCATCAGCAAACAATGCATTCAGATTGTGTCACAAAAACTGAAGGCATCTGATGGAGAGAAAGAGAAAAATCACTTGGAATAGGCCGGGATGTTATTGAGCGATGGGTGAGTAATAAGTTGTTTATTACTACCCTTATGCTGGGGTCATCTCACTCACCACGCCTGGTTAAGGACAAGCCCTGTGCCTGTCCATTCAGGTGTATTTATTTAGTTTTGTCTGCTATTTTGAGCTCAGAGGAGAAGTATTATTAGCTTTTTAGAAACTAAATTATATGGCTAAAAATATTTGATATTATATGATATTATATAACATGACTGAGTCTGTATCCTTCTATTTTCATCAGACAATCATGTTCTTCTCAATAGCCATCCATTGTCTCGGCTGTTGCTAAGTACTTTTTCTCTCTTTTTGCCTCTTAGGTGTACATTTGCAAAAATGGAAATAATTTCAGTTTTACTGTAAAGGAAACCTCACATGGCACCTGCAAACAGTTTGACAGAGCCAAAATGGTTTAGATTTGCCAAAAAGCTTTTTTTATAAGTCCCTTTTTTACTGATATCCAGTTTTTCTCACAACTTAAATGAATAAGCTCCATGAATACTTTGTGGAGATTGTGTTTCAGGGTCTTTCCATTGATTGACACTCACTAAATTAGCTTAAGAAGCTAATTGCTAAGAAGCATTAGTCCATTCATGTCATCTCCCGTAGGAACCTTGTACACCCTCATTGACTTACATCTAAAACTAATTTACTTCCACAAGATCAATTAAATCAAAGTTTCTCAGAAATTTTGGTAAAATGGCTGTGCTGCCAATAAAATTGACCAAAACCAAGAGAGACAAACTGGCCCAGGTTTTGTGGGTACTAAACTGGATATCCATTGTAACAGGTATCATCCTCTTTAGCTTGGGCATCTTTCTAAAAGTTGAAATTAACAAGCGGCAGGATCTAATGGCTGAGAGTCAGCTCCAGTCTGTGCCAAACATGCTAATTGCTGTGGGACTTATAGCCTGCGCGATTAACTTTTTGGGAGGAAAGATCTGCTATGACTGTGTGGACACCAACAAGTTCCTACGCTGGAAGTTGGTGATGCTCCCATACATCATTTGCACGTTTTTCTTCACTCTGAGCATGCTCGTGGGCGCCTTGATGTGCTACAGCATGCATGGACAGCTGGAGGAAGCACTAACATTGGGGCTACGGGACGCTATGCGTTACTATAAGGACACAGACACACCAGGCCGCTGCTTCTTGAAGCGTACAGTGGACCAGCTGCAGATCCAGTTCCAATGCTGTGGGAACGAGGGCCACAGAGACTGGTTCCAGATCCAGTGGGTCAGCAACCGATATTTGGATATGTCCCAACGGGAAGTGATAGAGTAAGTTGGGTCTGGAAAAAATTGTTATTTAAATAGTTAATATTATTTAAATTGTTAATAGCTATTAAAATATTTAGAGGATCCCTAATATATATATTATATATATATATTAAAAAATAATAAAATACATTTTCTGCTGATTGTCTTCTAAATGTCTACTGATTTTGGTGCAAATACCCTTTATTAGCATTTAAAGTATCAGGAACAAAGTTGCAGTTATAATATGACCAATAGTTGCATTATTAATAATGGAATTTACAAAATTTTACAATTGCAATTTTTTTTTTCTTACTAGTCGTCTCCAAAACAACGTTGAGGGAAAGTACCTAATGGATGGAGTTCCCTTCAGCTGCTGCAATGTCAACTCTCCTCGGCCGTGCATTCAGTACCAAATCACCAATAACTCCGCCCACTTTAATTATGACTACCAGACAGAGGAGCTCAACCTGTGGATGAGAGGATGTCGTCAGGCTCTGCTGGATTATTACACCAACATCATGCATTCTGTCGGCCTTACGGTTCTGATCATCTGGCTCTTTGAGGTTGGTTGTGTCTATTGCTTTGGCAATATGCAGGGAAGTACTGAATATGTCTTCAGTACTATTCAGTACTCTCATATTCGGTCGCCAAATAGATCCACCTAGTAATTCAATTTTTTTTAACCTAGCAATACATTTTTTCTTTCTACTTTGGCTTCGTTTGGAACCATATTCATTGGTGGAACAAAAACAGACTATTCCTAAAATGTTACTTCTTTTTTATACCGTAATTGCATTTGTGCCATTGTGGAATGATTCCAACTAATAAGGTAAATTCACACTGCACTGACAGACACAGACGTGTGTTGTCTGACTAATGTATTACCCTGTCAGCATCTTGGCATTTGCAGGTGTTTTTTTGCCAGTTGAAAATGCTGAATTAATGTTTGTCGGGTCTTGAATGACATACTATATTCAGTCAGCTGTCATCTGCCATTTTTCTGCGTCTGTCGGTGTGGTGTGAATTGACCTATAGAACTCATAAATTCAGTTCCAACTTACATAAACACTCAAAATGACAGTGGCTTCACCGATAAATTGTACTTAAGCAGTTACTTCGGAATATTTAAGTTGAATAATTCCTATAACTGGCTACTGTTAATGTCTTAATAATAATTGCTGGAGATAAACTAAAGACATACATACATTGTATATTAATTACAGAAATTACACAAATGCATTTTGCCGTTAATAGCCTTGGCATTGAAACGTACGTCAACAATTTCAAGTAGAGTAATCATAGAATGGTCAGTCTGTTTATATATGCATCACACCTATTTAAAGTTGCTTGACAACGCTCAAAGACTTGCTACGATTTGCATTTTTTGTTCTTTTGCTGGCAGAGAAAAATATACTGACTGCTTTACAAAGAATGACCTGAAGCTTCAGTAAGAACTGTCTGGATCAAATTTTTTGCTATCGTGAAAACTACCTCATGAATAAGGCATCATTTTCTTCTCTGACAGCTCTCTGTGTTAACGGGGGTGCGTTACCTCCAAACGTCTCTGGAAAACGTGCTGCGGCAGGGGGACCCTGAGTGTGAGTCAAACGGGTGGCTCCTGGAGAACAGCTTTGTGGAGACGGCTCGCTCTAATTTCAACATAATCAAACACCTGGGCAAGTTCAATCAGATCAACATATCAAGCAATGGAGATCCAAACATTGACAAACCACCTACAGCACACTATGGTCCAGACAATGTGCCTCCAAAGCCTCTTTCAACAGCCAGTTAGGTCTTCAGAATGCTCCTTCTGGCCAGAAACATTACATAAGCCACAGAGGTTTGTTGTATGACTAAAAATTATGAAAATGATTCAGTAAAAATTGAGATGGCATTGTAAAGCAAGAACAGAGTCATATTACAACACAAGACATACTTGAGGTCTGTTGTAAATTAACATGTAAGAACTTAACCAAGTACTGTTTGGGGCCTTCAGAGTCTTAAAATGTATAAACTGCCTCTCATTAAGAATACAACCGTTTAATTACTTAGTGTTTTAGAGATTCTTGTGTGAATAGTGTGATTACTGAAGAGTAGGCCTACCTATCACTGGATTTGTTTAGAGCTATATACACAAAACTACATACAGTTGCTTTAAAGTACATCTCTCTCGATATTAATGAAATCAAACTGTCAGCTTACCCATTACAGAAATTCTTATTTCTTGCCTTGCCTTATAAAAATAAATATAAATACATAAAAAATATAATAATAAAAAAAGAAGAAATGACCACAATGTGTGTACATTTAACAATAGATGATCTACATCAAATTGGAGAACAATGGTTGTCGGCTGGAATTAACAACAAAATACAATTCATAAAAAACAAGACAATTGAAGTTCTTTGTTTAATCCCTTCGGATATACACAGTCCATATGATGAATCCACTTAGCTTCACATTGTAACAGTCTTTTATTAGAATCACCACCTCTTCTTGAACTGGTCAATCTCTGAATGCCTAAAAATCTCATATCACTAAGTTTGTGGTCAACTCCCGCAAAATGCCTGGCCATAGGAGAATGAATGTCCATCCTTCTGATGGCGCTTCTGTGCTTGTTGATGCGGGTCTTTAATTGGCGATTAGTTTTGCCAATATACTGCAGACCACATGGGCATGAAATAAGATAAATAACAAAGGATGATGAGCAAGTGATAGTCTCTTTAATTTTGAATGTTTTTTTGAGTAGTGGTGCTGGTGAAAGAATCCGTTTTAATTGCATTTTCACAAGCGGAACAAATCTTGCATGGAAAGAAGCCAGTGGAATGATCCAAAGTCACATATTTGTTCTCCTTAATGAAAGTATCGGAACTGACCAGATTACCTCTTATGTGGCGTCCCCTATAATATGAAAAAAGGGGAGGCTCCTTGAAGATTCTATCTCCAATATCATCAGCTCTCAGAACATGCCAGTGTTTATTAAAGATGGACTTGATTGCCTGGCTGTGAACAGTGAATGTAGTACAACACGTATAAGGAGGTCTTTGAGATGTCTTAGATTGTGATTTCATTAATGGAGGTTTTACCTTTTCAATTGCTTGCTTAAGCCATTTATCAGGATATCCTCTAAGAAGAAACTGCTTGTACATCTTATCACATTCCACCTCAAAATCATCAATGTTTGTGCAAATCCTCTTGATCCGAAGAAACTGACTGTAAGGAAGACCTTTCTTCAGAGGAATGTGATGGAAGCTTTTGGCATGGAGGATACCATCCCGATCCGTAGGTTTTCTATACGGGGTTGTAAATAAAATGTTGTCATCAATGCAAATATAAGTGTCCAAAAAACTGATCTTATTTAAACTGCTTTCCATATTGAATTTGATTGTTGGAACACGGTTGTTTAGATGATAAACAAAACGGTCCAAATCATCATCATCTCCTGTCCAAATAAAAAAAAATATCAATATAGTGTTTGTAAAAAATAAGATTAGACAAAAAAGGATTGTTGTAGATATATTCCTGCTCCAAAAATGACATGAAACAGCATGCATAATCTGGTGCAAAAGTCGCTCCCATTGCTGTACCATTTCTCTGTAGATAGAACTCTTTATTGTATAAAAAAATAGTTGTCGGTCAATACAATTTCTGCCATGTCGACAAGAAGTTGTGTGGAGGGTGTAAGGTCGCTTCTTAAATCCAAAAAATGGCTCATTGCGGCAAGACCCACAGAATGTGGAATGTTAGTATACAAACTGACATTCCACACAAACTGACTTTGTATTTTGTTGTTAATTCCAACCGACAACCATTGTTCTCCAATTTGATGTAGATCATCTATTGTTAAATGTACATACATTGTGGTCATACTTTTTTTTCCCATTTATTATTATTATTATTATATTATTTTTATGCATTTATTTTTATAATTAATTTGTCATAAAGGGATGGACATGGTCAGCAACAATACTCAGGTAGGCTGTGGCGTTTAAATGATGCTCAATTGGTACTAAGGGGCCCAAAGTGTCTCAAGAAAATATCCCCCACACCATTTCACCACCACCACCACCAGCCTGAACCGTTGAGACAAGGCAGGATGGATCCATGCTTTCATGTTCCTTACGCCAAATTCTGACCCTACCATCTGAATGTCGCAGCAGAAATCGAGACTCATCAGACCAGGCAACGTTTTTCCAGTCTTCAATTGTCCAATTTGAGCCTGTGCGAATTGTAGCCTCCGTTTCCTGTTCTTAACTGACAGGAGCGGCACCCGGTGTGGTCTTCTGCTGCTGTCGCCCATCTGCTTCAGGGTTTGATGTGTTGTGCGTTCAGAGATGGTATTCTGCATACCTTGGTTGTAACGAGTGGTTATTTGAGTTACTGTTGCCTTTTTATCATCTCTAACCAGTCTGCACATTCACCTCTGACCTCAAGACATTTTCATCCACGCAACTGCCACTCACTGGATATTTTCTCTTTTTCGGACCATTCTCTTGTAAACCCTAGAGATGGTTGTGTGTGAAAATCCCAGTAGATCAGCAGTTTTTGAAATACTCAGACCAGCCCGTCTGGCACTAACAACCATTCCACGTTCAAAGTCACTTAAATCCCCTTTCTGATGCCCGGTTTGAACTTCAGCAAGTTGTCTTAACCACATCTAGATGCCTAAATGCATTGAGTTGCTGCCATGTGATTGGCTGATTAGCAATTTGTGTTTCCAAGCAATTGAACAGGTGTACCTAATAAAGTGGCCGGTGAGTGTATATATATATATATATATATAAATACATATCTGAATATTCAGCAGCCATTACTCCAGTCTTCATTGTCACATGACCCATCTGAAATCATTCTAATATGCTGATCGACATATTATCAATGTTGCATTGATGTCTATGAATTACATGCAAATCTCAAAACATACACACAAGAGAAGTATTTCTTGTTTGTGTTTTTAATATCTAACAGAAACACTGATCATAGTTAGGAAATAATTTAAATAATTTCAAAACCTGAATAATCAATCAAGTACAGATAATTGAAGAATACAGTGATTTAACAGGACTACAGAATGTGAGGTGAAAGAGATCCATCAGAATAGTGATATCACTCAGTAGTTTATTTCATGTACATAAGTTTAAAGCCAAGTGCAAATGAAAAGCTCTTATATCTTGAACCCGATCATGAGTGGAATAAAAAAACAAAACAAAAAACACATCTGGACTGACACTCAAGAAAAGCACTTGTGTTTGATTTAAGTACATATTGACAAGTGGAGTAAACTTGAATTTACATTGTTGCATGTGATTGTGATTGCCAATTTGTTTCTTAATTTAAATCACAGCTGCGTTCTTATAGTAAAATAGCATTATCTAATTATACATTGTTTATTTACATGTTCATGTGACATCCATAGCATGAGTGAATCTCATGAAACCAGTCAAGAATATGCCTGGGTCATATTTCAAAATCAAATCAAATAAGAAAATTAGCTTAAATTAAATGATGCCTATTATTAGAAATATTAACATCATTTGCATCGAGATTATTTTCCACCAAATTCAATACCGTAACAAATCTCATTGTCACTGTAAGAAAAATCGAATATTAATTTTACTATTATTTTATATGTTCATTTGTTGTCTTTTTGGCTTCATGCTGATTTAATTAATAATTGTACTGTAATAATGAGAATTTTAAAATAAAACAAAAAAATTGTTTTTATGAAAAATATTACTTATTTTTTAGTTGTAGCATGTGACCCGGACATGTTTTTGTGAGATTCACCTGAGAACATACTTTGCAAGACAGCTTTTTACTCAGAAACACTAAATATGGGTAGTTGACATAAAAATTGGACTGTGTCCTATGGTGCGACATAGCAAAAATATAGATAAAAGAAAAAAACTTAACACAAATAACATGAGAAAAATGTATCTTCGTTCTTAGAGTTACAAATAGCATGAGTGAGGTTTATCTTCAATATTAGTGTTTTTTATTTATTTATTTTTTTACATTTTTCCGTCACACCATAGGACACGTCAACTACCCATATACTTTACATCATAAAGTAGTACATAGATATAATATATTCACATTAATAAATTTATCACACAGATGAAACAAAGGCTGTAGCAGGATGAAAGGACTAGCATTTCACATTAAAAAAACAACAACAAAAAAACTTTTGAGTTTTGTAGAGAAACGAGCCCTGCAATAAATTTTTACACCCTGAAAACAAATGCAAAAACACCACAAGGAGCAAAAAAAAAAAAAAAGCTGAAGTGCTAAAGCAAGTGTAGATCTGCAACCCAAACTAAATAAAGAACACATAGTTTCTATGGGCCTGTTTAGTGTGACTGCCCATAATGCACTGGCTGCTGGAAAGCACGGACAGCAGTACGTAGAGAAGTGAGGGAGTTTATTATTCCTTGCAGTCGGCAGGTCTTGCTACTCGCATCGTGCACTTCCTCTGGCCTCAAAGCATCTGCCATTCAAAGGGGAACATGACGTTGAGGACCTCCAGACTGCGGGCGATTTCCTCCAGGACGCAGTGCTGCTGCCACATATTAAGCAACTTGTGGTAGCGCTCTGGACACAGGTGCAGCGGGTTCCCACGTCTAGCAAAGCACAAACAAATACAGCTCAGCATTACTGCTAATAAAGAAGCACATGATTAATGATGCTACAGTACATGATATACAGTACTGTATGTGTGTGTACTGTGTACATTTATTATGCATCTATAAATACACACACATGCACATATATATTTAAGAAAAATGTTTATATTAAATATATTTATATATAATACATTTATATGAATATAAACATATACATGTAAATATTTTCTAAATGTATACTGTATGTGTGTGTCTTTATATATACAAAATAAATATACACAGTACACACACATATTATAAAAAACTAAAACTTTTATTTTGGATGTGATTAATCGCTATTAATCGTTGCCCAGCACTAAACAAGAAATGTCAAGTAAAATCAGTATAAAATCTATCATTATATTTAAGTTATTATAGTTAAGTAAAACAAAAAACTAAAAATGCTAAGCATGACTAAAACACACAAAAAAATTTATAGAACTTAAAAATTAATATGAACATTGAAAATATAAACATTAATTCAAAATATGAACAAAATAGTATCTCAATGACACTAAAATAGCACTGTTTACCCACAGACTTCTCAGTAAATCAATTTTTTTTTTTTTATCAATTAATGATACTATTCAAAAGATTTTTATTTTATTTTATGGAAATGAATACTTATTTAGCGAGACCCATTAAACTGATCAAAAGTGACAGTAGAAGCCTTTATAACGAGCATTCTATTCAAAGAAAATATTTTTTTTGTAAACGTTCATGCTTTTTTTTAAGCAGCACAGCTGTTTGTAATGTTGATAATTATAAGAAATGTTGCTTGAATCTGAAGGATCACATGACACTGAAGACTGGAGTAATGATGCCAAAAATGAACAAGAATAAATTACATTTTAAAATATATTGAAATACTGTATAAAATACTGGTTTTAATTGTTATAATATTTTGCAATATTACTGTTTTTACTGTATTTTTGATTAAATAAATGCAGCCTTGGTCAGCATAAGAATCTCCAATTAACAGTAGTGTATATTTGCTTGATATGCATTAATATAACAATATAGTAAAATACACAATATTTAATTGCCAGTGTTGGGGTTAACATAGTCAGACGTCACGCCCACAGACCATTGGCTAAGCGTATGATGCATATGGCACACTTAGCTGGAAACACTTCAGGAGTTCTGAAGTCGTCATCGGATTGGTTGAATTATACAGGATTTCTTTACGTTCTTTAAAATTCCGCCTGGAAACAAAGATGCCGCGACGCCAAACCCCCTCACGGAAGAAGAAAGCCGTCGAGTCTACAACTGTGACAACGAGCGCTTATCAGGTTCAACTAAACGCTGGATTTTCAAAAGTATGTGAAATATTCAAAGTTTGCGGCATATAATCTTTAAAATACGTCCGAGAGTTTTACACACCGGTCTGTTATTGTGGCGACATTTCCACGCCCCGAAACGTGACGATGAACGAAACAAACTGTGATTGGTTATTTGACATGTCAGTCAAACGACATCATGGGCGGGCCAATAAAAGCTGCCTTGCCGTCAGTCTGAAGGTCTGGCTACGCAAGACTAGGGGTAACACTATAAGTAATCAGATTACATTTTTAAATAAATAGTAAAGTAAATGCATTCCTTTACCTATTTATATATTTTGTTTTAAATTTTAATGCAAGTTACTTTGTTTTCCCATTTATTCACTCATTATTTTGTGTGTGAAAGGGCCTTCACTGCCTAAAATAAAGCTTCTGGGATTTTTTTGTTATTAAAACACAAATAAGCAAGCCCAGTCCAGGTGACAAAAAATAACAATGTATTACTTTTCATAAAAAGTAACAAAATTAGTTACTTTTTCATGGAGTACCGCAATATTGTAGTGCATTACATTTAAGTAACTTTTCCCAACACTATTAATAACTTTTTTTTTTTTTTTTTTAAACCATATGCAGAAATGGCTCTCCAAAATGAATGAAACATCCAAACTCTATTGCAAGGAGCTGGTGTAAAAATCTACAACACTGAACTTTACCCAAGCTGAGGGTCTGTTTCTCCATAGTCGTCAAGGTAAGGTGCTGGATAGGGACTGCCCCGTGTCTTACTGGCCATCAAGATGATCTCACACTCTCGAACCCTGTTCAGAAAGACACAAACAAGACTGTTATTATTAATAGTTATTTGTATTTATTTATTTACATCATTTACATATTTCTTTTGTAGAATAAGATACACATTGGCTGCGTCTGAAATGGCTTACTGAGTAGGTACCTCATTTGAATAAGTAATTACGTCACCACCGCTAAAAAAGTATGTTCTATATAGTATAAATGAAATTATGACGGTGTCATTGTCAAGTGACCCTACTGGCCGCACTCGTTGGAGGTGATCCAGTTACTTTTTAATGAATACTGTGAATTCGAACATACTATATAGCAACGAAGCATGTGATTTCATATGCAGCCATGTTATAAATGCCAGAAGTTCAGCTGCTTTTCTCTTGTCTTCCTCTCACCTGAGAAACATTCCCACTCCAGCCCCACAGATGGCAGCGTGTGCCGTACACGCGCCCACTTCCTCCCCGTTCAGCTGCTCATGACAGCAGGGGCTCTGCGCACACAGCATGACCCCGCACAGAAGACACAGAGTCGGGTGCTTTCGCTCGTCATCTGATGAGTTTGGGCATCTACGGGCGAAGAGAGTAAATCACAGGAAACATCCGATTAATCTGCACAAAATATTCAATTCACTCAATGCACATTATAGGGAATCTTTTATTAACAGTACTTACGTAAAGTGACTGGCTTGATTGAGCAACACACTATAGTCCTCTGGAAGATCTATTAGCCTGTTTCTCTTACGAGGATACCTGAACAACAGGTTCAATTATTGTTTTTAATAAAAAAGGAAGTGAGTATACAATCAAACAGAGGAAAACTTAAGTGGCGTCTAACCTGATGATTTGCATTTCACCTTTGAGGGCTTTGGATATGGCTGTATTCTCACACCACCTGACACACAGAAACACAGCAATGCTTATAATCAAAGTGAATAGATATATAAACATACTGTACAGAATTAGGAATTTAGAAATATACTGTCTTAAAGGAAACAATAAGCTATGAGAGGCCATACAATTCAGTGATTTGACCATGATAAAGGGGAGTTCTTAATATTATAAGACAGTAAATTAATATTAATGAAAATATATTTACATATTTAACACTAATAAATATATTTCTACTAATAATAAATCATTACAATTATTAATAATTGTTTATTGATTAATATAAATAAAATTTTACATGGTTTTTTTTTAATCATTCTTCTTCTATGTAAAATAAGCCATGGCTTCAGCTTTTTTTTTCCTGTTGATGTGTGAATTATGTATAATTATTATGAAATTTGAAAACCAAAAATACATTTCCTTGATGAGGATGATCATTATTTTTAAACAACAACATATATAATAATAAATTTTACTTAAGTTTAATTTGAAAATAGTATTGTTTACCATTTTATTAATAAAACAATGAATGTAAATGTAATTATTATTATTAATTGTTATTATAATATAATAGTAAATAATATAATACATTACAAAGCATAGTAAATAATTAGACAAAAATATTATAATAATCCTTATTAGTAACAACTAAACAAGAACAATTAAACAGCAACAACAATAATATAATGACAATAATACTGTTAATAAACAACAAAACAGCAACAACGTGTTTTGTTTATTATTTATATTTTTTGTTTATTACTACTATTATAATTATACCAGGTAAATCAAGTTCTTTAGCACAACTGTAGCTGATATTGTAGATATTTAGGCATGGCACATTTATATAAGAAATGTTTTGTAAGTTTGTGAGCATATGATTTGTACCTCTTTATTAAGGTGGTTACAACATCCCTGTGGTCCTGAAACAGTTGAAATAGGTTGGAGGGCAAAGAGAGGTAACTACACAACAGATGCAGCTGACTTTCAGGTGACTCTGCATAGAAGAAGAATTATGGTTAATAACTGATAGCTTTATATGCATACAGTACTCTGCAGCGTTGCTATGTGTACAATGAGAGAAAATTAATACACATTAAATACACATTTATTTGGCATTATACAGCCTGGATGATATAGTCATTTGAACCTACAACCATCTATTTATTCAAACGTTTTAATGCAATAGCAGTGTGGCATGTTTAAACTAGTGCTGTCAAACGATTAATCGCATCCAAAATAGTTTTTGTTTACATAATAAATATACACACACACACACACACACACTTTATGTATATATAAATACACACACATACAGCATATATTTTGAAAATATTTACATGTATATATTTATATTCATATAATTTATACCATATATAAATATTTAATTTATAAACGTAACATTTTTCTTAAATATATAAATTCATGTGGGTGTATTTATATATACATAATAAATATACACAGTACACACACACATTATGTAGACAAAAACTTTTATTTTGGATGCAATTAATCGCTTGACAGTCCCAGCACTAGTTTAAAGGCAACATATGAAGTGTAGTGACCTGCAGTACTGGACAGCTCCTCTGGAGGGGGCACTCCTGTTAGGCAATTAAAGAACAGTGCAGCACAGCGCAGGAAGGGAAGCACACCTCTCTTTACACCCTCTACACAGAAACCAGTCACACCAGACCTCAACCTGAGAAAGAGAGAGAGATGATGAGAGACAGCAAGAGAAAAACTGGGAGCCTTTCCCTATATGACACATGTATAAACTCACTTGTCTGTGTGTTGAGACACAATAGAGAAGAGTTCGGCTGCAGCCTGGGCCTCATCGCCCTCCCCCGACCCTCCTATTACAGCACAATCTACACACAATATCATTGAAAATAAGTGCGGTGCATAAAATGTTATATTTCAGTGTTTGCATCTGACTGGCAGTGTGTGTGTTTACCGTGTGAGGCCAGCAGGACCTGCAGCATGTGTGCCATAGTGAGCAGGTGCAGCAGGTAGAGGTGATTGTACGCTGTGCTGACTGCTGAAGGGTGCAGGTCTACAGCCTCTTCCTGATACAATGCTGGTATGGACAGAACCAACCCCACCTGATCACACACACAGTCCCACAAATGATTAGAAATCTTCAATTGCTTTCTCCTGACTTAACTAGCTTCTGGAAAATGATTGCTTGAAACTAAGTGCATTTAAAAAAAGGGTGTTTGAAGACAGATTTTTAAGTTTTTTTAAATTTTCGGGGGGAAATTGTTGTGCACAAGTCACAACCATAATGCTAGGTTGCAATATATATTAATTAAAAATAAATAAATACGCTAAATATACAAAAGGGCCATTCCGGAGGTTTTTAGACATCCCTACTTAGATAAAAGTTTATGAGCCTTTTTGGTTTTATCATGTGTCAGGCAGAAATTATTTAGTCTTGCATTCATTTAGCATTTCATTTATTTAGCAGATGCTTATATTTAGATGTTTTACTTATTATTTTTTCTTGCTATATCATAATTTAGCCTTTCAGTTAATCTAAGGCCCCATTTACACTAGTGCGTTTTTGTTTTAAAATGGCATTTTAGAATGAAAATTATCAACTTTTACACTGGCGTTTCAGAAACGATCTCCGTTTACACTACACAACTTAAAACGCATGTTACATGACCATTCATGCAGGTACAACCATAGATATGTATATGCAGATTCCCTATTATTTAGATGACGGACGCGTCGATCGATCGATCGATCGATAGATAGATAGATAGATAGATCGATAGATAGATACGTAGATACGTAGATGCCTCATTAGCGACTGTTTCTATGGGCTGCTATACGTAAGCCATCCGCCATATTGCAACGGTAAACTTGACGTCATTCACCATAGTAATCACTGAATATTCAAAAGATGCCACAATCATGCACAGAACGGCTCAACGGCTCTCTGCGAACCTACAGTATGGTGAATGACGTCAAAAATACTGTTCCAAGATGGCGGCCGCATCTACGTGCCTGGAGCGGTCGAATAGGGCGTCTATATATGTTTATGGACATGTCTGCGTGCTTGAAGCGGTCGAATGGGGAATCTACCCATACATATCTATGGGTAACAATGAGCATGATGTTATTGTTTACACAGTCATCAATGATACGCAGAGTGAATGTGGGCAGCCACGCCATCTTTTTCAAAAGTCTCCGTTTTGGTCCGTTTACACTGAAACGCAACCCCGGAGTTTTCAAACTAAAACGCTGGAGTAGTGTAAACAATAGGTGTAACCGTAGTAAAAGTTGTGTGTTTTAAAACGAAAACGCATTAGTGTAAACGGGGCCTAAGTGATGGGAGAGCAAAAGTGTGGAGAAAAAAGTAATTGCAAAAGGTCCCTAGCATACATCCTCATCTGTAAAGCATGGTGGAGGTGGTGTCATGGCATGGGCATGCATGGCTGTCTCTGGAACAGGCCCTCTCAACTTTACTGATGACTTAATGTATGATGACAGTAGCAGAATGGATTTGGAAGGGTACAAAACTATCTTGGCTACCAATATTCAAGAAAATGTCACCAGTATCACCAGAAAGCGCTTCATATTGCATCAGGACAATGACCCAACACACCCTGCCAGTTCAGTCAAGGAGTTTATAAGGGCAAAGAAATGGTAAGTCTTAGATTGCCCAAGTCAATCTCCAGATTTAAATCTGATTGAACATGAATTTCACCAGCTGGAGAGGAGAGTAAAGGCAGAAACTCTTCAAAACAATCAACAATTGGAGTTTGCTGCATTAAAGGCTGGGAAAAGTATTTCAAAGGATGAGACCAAGAGTCTGGTGATGTCTATGGGTCACAGACTCACTGCTGTGATTGTGTGCAAGGGATCTGCAACTAAATAATAGCTTTTAATCTTTTATATCTGCCTTATGTTCAACTGTCCCAATACTTATGCTCACATAAGATAGTGGGATGAACATTTGGTAAAACATATGTGTTGAAACAGCTAATAATAAAATGTGACATTCTGTAGTTTTGTCTAATATTCATCTTTTAATCATATTTGCAGATGTCTTGACTCCACAGCAAATAAAGCAATTTTGTCATTACTGTCCCAATACGTATGGAGGGCACTGTATATTTACCATTTGTGACCCTGGACCACAAAATCAGTCATAAGGGTAATTTTTCTGAAAATCTGAAAGCTGAAATCTGAATAAATAAGCTTCCATTGATGTATGGTTTGTTAGGATAGGACAATATTTGGCCGAGATACAACTATTTGAAGTATTGAGAAAATCGCTTTCAAATTGTCAAATTAAGTTCTTAGCAATGCATATCACTAATCAAAAATTAAGTTTTGATATATTGACAGTAGGAAATTTATCAAATATCTTCATGAAACATGATCTTTACTTAATGTCCTCATGATTTTTGACATAAAATAAAAATTGATAGTTTTGGCCCATACAATGTAATTTTGGATATTGCTACAAATATACCCCAGCGACTTAAGACTGGTTTTGTGGTCCAGGGTCACATTTGTAGTTGAAATGAGTTGGAATGCGCACACATTAATGTTAAAAAATGTTATGTTAATAAATGTAAAAAAAAGTCTAGATTGACTAGGCTAAATTATGATATAAGCATCTGTCCACATCTCACATACATGCATGCATACATATATGTGTGCAAGTATAAAATCACATCTTTTATTTTTATAATGCCAGTAAAAAGAAAGACACTCACCAGCAGATGAAAGAAGTCCACTTCTAATATTGATGGTGTGTTTTCTACATTAGGAACAGGTACCAGGACTAGAAAGAGACAGAGAATTGAGAGAATTGCTGCATGAACAAAACCAACAAACATATCCATCCTCTCCTAAATGTGACATACCTGTTAACATATCAGCAAAATGCTTCTGTATGAAAGCTTGCCTGCTCTTCAGCCTCTGAGCAGCTGAAAACTGCACTAATGCTTTGAGTCCAGACAGCTGAAGAAGAAAATCAATTTAGAAATCAATCCTATATTAAATGGTGTGCAGTATGATCTATATCTGTAGAGTCCAACCAGACCTGTCTGTTCTGGAGGGATCCAAAAAGAGGCTTCCCTTCTTCCTGTAACATATTCTCTAAAGAGCGAGAGAGAAATCAGATGAGGCAGCACAAGACAAAATTACAATACTGGCTACGTTCACACAGCACCAAAATACCATTCACATGAATTATGCTACATAGGACAATTTGAGAGGGAAACCTGTTGGATGTTTCCCAACACTGACTGTGTGAACATATCCCCCATTTTAAAGTGTTCTACAGACGACAGTGTCTGACAAACACCTCAAGCGAGCAAGTCAAAGGAGGAGAGCATTACCAATGGCCTGGATGGTGTAGGCACACGTGTTCCAGGACATGACAGGCACGTACGGGCACAGGTCATTGGGAGCGGTCTGCAGTCCCACCCTGTGCACTGTGGTTGCACAGACCCCCAACATCTCTGTGACACTGCGAGAGAACTTCGGCCTGATCACAAGCAGAGTTTACAACATATTTAGAAATAATAATAATCCTCACAATCCAACAGCAGTTTTACAGAAGTGACAAAAACTTTTCACAGTACTGTAGCTTTGCAGACATTTGTCACAGTTCTTCTGGATTTAGTCTGTCTGTCAATATATATATTTACTTTTTTTTTTTTTTATGTGATATGTTGTGCACTATAGAACCAGAACAAGGGAGGGCGATATGACCAAAATCTTATATTACTCATATTACAAAAATAAGAAATGCTACATTGTGTAATCTAATGGATAAAAACACTGCATATTATTCACTGTGTAAAATAAATATATACTTCTTTGAATATTCATTGATTATTATGGTGAATGCAAGATGGCTTACGCGTCAACGTACCTGGAGTAGAGGTCTTCTCGGGTCCTAAAATCCGTACCCGACCCGAATCACTTCTTACCCGAACCCGACGTGCATAAATATTTATTTTTTTAAAAAGATAAACCCGACCCAAGACAGACTCGATGAAATTAGACCCGAGCCCGACCCGACCGCATTTATTTTCGTACTCGACTGGACCCGAACGTAAACGGCATTGACGTGTGCACAGCCTGCAGCCCCGCACCGGTCCAGAAAACTCCCGGGGTCCTGCTGACTGATTTGTCCGCTGCTCCATTACTTTCATTCAGTTTATTTACTTAATTTATTAACCGATTACTTTATATTTTTGCCTGATGGATACATGTTATTTCTGAGTTTGGCTTTCATTTGTAACCAGCGGATTTGAAATATAAACGTGATCGTTTTATACAAATTAAATCGATAGGTTAATAAATCATGGATTTGCTAGTTTTGTCTGCAACGTTATTTACCTCATCTCCAGGCTTTTGCACACAAAAAAGAAAAGCATTGCATTGACACGCAGCGTAATGAAGTGAGTGGATTTTCCTGATGGATCTCATATCTATGAGATGGATTTCTGAGGTTACAAATGTATGTTTCTTTTTTACGTACGTTTCTCAAAAATGAACTTAACATGAACGCACAAGTAGGCTACTTATCCGGGAAAGTTTAAAAGAATTCGGGTCTAATAGGGTCCTTTTGGAAAGAGTATATTTATTTTAATTATTTTAAAACAGAGCTGATTTTGACAGGGTAAAGAAGCGCTACCATTGAGAAATTAACCAAATTATATTATAGACTTTTCATTAAGACCCTAAAGAATCATAACAACTTGTAAAATGGGCATCCGATGACCCCTTTAAAATAAAATTTTATATTCACTTAAAAGATTTGTCTGTTTAGAGACTCACGGCTCTTGAACTCCAAAACTGAGAATGGATCTGAATTCAGCTTGACACTCGTCAAAAATTGCCATTGCTTCCTCCGCCGCTTCCTCACTGTTACTGCCTGTAATCACACACACAAATCAATCTGAATTAAAGAGAGTACCTTGATACTGAGATTCAGAAGGCACAAACTAGTTTGGACTCTCACCTGTTTCCCATGAACCTCTCAGCCCTCTGATCCGAGAAGACATAATCTGAATCCAGCGCTCCAGAGTGAGATGCTGACCAACTAACTCAGCACTCTCACTGACAGGGAGACAAAAAAAAACATATAAATTTGACTCATCCCAGTGCAAGCACCTGAAATTGAACATAATAAAGTTAGTAATGGTGCCTTACTAATTAAGCTTGTTGGGCTCCACAGGGATCAGAGGGATGACTGTGTTACAGAGGGACTTGCAGAGTGGACATATGTACTCGCCGTTCTCCAGGTCTATGATCAGATCTGCATGCAGCCGATTCCGAGTGGTGTTCTGCACAGCTTCAAAGTACCTAAAAACAGCCAAAATACATGAAGATGTATAGCCTGAGTGGATTTGTTTGGTTAAGGCATCTAAAATGTAACTATTTAAGCATTAACTGACTTTTGCCAGCAGGTGGCGTGCATCACATGTCCACAGCTGCCGGTGTGTGTTCCCACAGCCAGATCAGGGGGCATGAACAGGGGATAGCTCCCAACTGTTTTACAAAAAAAAGAAGAAGAGAGAACAGTCTGATCCTGCATCACATTAGCAGAGTTCCTGTCGGTAATGCTTAAATCATAATAAATCATCATAACATGTGCAAGGAATTCATACAAGCCTAGTGTCAACACTTCCTGCTTGTCATGACAATAAAGGTACTTGAGAGGTAAAGTATGAGGCATCATTCACCTTTAGGGGAGAGTGTCTTTCCACGGTTCTGGGTGAGAACAGTAGATCTTTGCACACATGCTGTGAGGACCATGGCTGGTGCCCGAGACTGAACCTCCTGCTCCTCCTGACACAGGATGCAGATCTGAGTCTCCCAGTCTGCAGAACAAACGCCCTGCTGAGGCCCCACAGCCACCCTGCTCTCATCCACATCCATCCTGAAGCTGCACACACACACACACACACACACACATACATACATACAGACATTTGAAGGGTGTTCGCAGAAATTGTTTTACTGTAAATGACTGTGATAGTCAGCCTTTGAGAGACAAAAGAGCAAAAGAATGAAATAGTGTGAATACTTTTCATTTTCCGTTGGTCTTAGTACACGATGTAACTACAGAAGAGTCCAGTTTTAAATAGGAAAAATATCGATACTCTTTGATCATTTTTGAGCGAGATGCTAATGTCTAATGCTACGCTAAAAGTGCTACCGCCAGACCCGGAGATCAGCTGATTGGATTCAAAAACGGTAAAACTCGACTGTATATCTCTTGGGGACTTGTAAAATGAGCATATTTCCAAAAAAGTGGAGTGTTCCTTTAAAGAAACTGGCAAATGGGAGAAATGAAAGATTAAAAAGGGAAAAATTTTAAAAAATGAAGGTACAAAGAACAAAGAAACGAGAATAAAGATAAATAAGAGCAAAATTATATTACAATAGAACATAAAATAAATAACAGTAAGAGTATAATAATGAATAAATGCAAAAACGGAGTGAAAGAGCAAAAGAATGAAAAAGTGAAAGTAAAAGAGAAAGTGAAAGAAACCAAAAGCAAGAGAGAAAGACAGAAGAAAGTGGTGACCTGTCCACAGATGCGGCGGTGTCGCTCTGACTCGAGCTCTCAGGCACGTTGTCATAAAGCATCTTGTTGGACTCTATGAAGTTCCTCTGCATGGCCGACATCTGAGCCATGATCTTCTGCCTGTGAGCTTTAGCAGCTTCGGCTTTCCTCTTGCGCTCGGCCTTCTCTTTATCCTGAACACTCTGAGCAGAGACGACACACATTAAACACCTCGAAGACATAGAAGCATTGTGACTGAGACCCTCTGTGTTTGAATCTGTGTCATTACCTCCTCCAACTTGCTGTGATCCACAGAAAATGAAGCTACAGGACCGGATTTCTCCCGAAGACACTTCACCACCTCAAACATCTTGCAGGAGAGACATATAGATCTTAAAAATCAAATCAACGAATGAAACAATCAAAAACACATCAAATCACCTTCATACCTGTAAGTTCCACATGATCATGTCATTCTGAGCTTTCAGAGAAGGTAAAGACTTTATTTTGGTCAGGAAGTGGAACAAAGATTTGCCGTGTTCTGAACCAGTTTCTGAAAATACAAACACATCTGTATAAACTGCAAAGCACTAATGGAAGGGCTGCATGACAAATCAAAATAAATTAAAAACCGTGATATGGCTTAGTGTGAAAGGCACAATTAAACTTAATATATGATTCAGAGTGAAGCCCTTACGGTCACATTATTTATTCGGCTTTGTCAATGTTAGTTAATAAAAATCCTGTTCATTGTTATTTCAGGTCAATTAAATAATATTGACAGATACTTTTGATTTTAATACTGTATTAACAAATATTGAACTTTACACTAAGACTGATTAATGCTCTAGAATTATTGTTTTCATTGTTAGAAATGTTAATGTAGTTAAGGTAACACTTTATTTTAAGGTGTCCTTGTTACATGTACTTACTATTATATAATTACAATAAATGATGCATAGTTACATGCAAGTAACCCTAATCCTAACCCTGATCCTAACCATATAGTAAGTACATGTAGTTAATTAATATTACTCAGTACTTAAATGTATAATTACACTCTAACAAGGACACCTTAAAATAACGTGTAACTTTAGTTAATTAATGTTAACAAATGGGACCTTATTGCAAAGTGTTAGCATACATGATTATTATTTCAGTTAAATACTTGTTTAAATACTCAAATTTTTACAAGATACTAGTAAATTATTCTCGCTGAAAGCAATTACAGGATGCGTGGCCAGCGTCAAGTAAACTAAAAAGTTAGTTAAGCACAAACCCTGCACTCCAGAAACTCCTACCAAACAACAACAATAAACAGAAGTGAAAAAACGAGTGCAATAAAAAAGCCCAAAAGAAAAATATAGCTGCGAGCAGCGATGACGGGCCCAAGCCGTCAGCATACGCCACCCCGGTGGCATCGATAAAACGGTGCCCAGCGAGCACAAGCATCACAGTAACCCTCTGGCAGTTTGGTTTTAAGGGATACGGCAATTAAAGGGTTAATCCAAACCATCAACTCAGTGAAACACACACACACAGAACAACATATAAAACTTTAAATTCTGTGAAAATATATTTTTCATTGGTAGTTGATGTTAGTTAATGCATTTACTAATGCTAACAAATGAGAAATTATTATAGTTACCAAAGCTTTTAATGATTTATAAGCATTTTTTAATGATTTATTTTTCCATTAACTAACATGAATAATTTTTTCTAACACAAATTAATAAAGTAAAAAATATATTGTTAATATTTAATGTTATTTGTGAATTAACCAATGTTAAAAAACAACATTATTTAACTGTTGTTAATTTACATCATTAATAAATATATACCATTTAATGTTGATCAAAATCAATTCCAAAATGTGTTAATATATTATTAAATTTTAAAGTTTTATCTTTTGAACATGACTATTTTTCTAATATTAAAAATATTTTGTTCATTGTTAGTTCATTGTAAGTTCATACTATCAATGAAGAATTAACATGCTGTAAAAAATATATTTCATTGTTAGTTCATGTTAATTAATGCATTCCCTACTGTTAACAAATGAGACTTAATTATAAAGTGTTATCAAAACCTTTAATGCTTTATAAGCATTTTTTAAGGATTTTATTGAGATGTTTAAACAGACCCTCTCTCTCTCTCTTTCTCTCTCTCTCTCTCCCCCTCCACACTCACTGAACTCACACAGTCAGTCACCCACCCAGTCACCTACCGCAAACATTAGAAGCACAGAGACAGGAGAACTCTGATAGTTTTTAAATTTTCTCCTCCGCATAGTGTATTGTAAATTCATGAAATTAATCACATATCCTCAGACTGTATTGTTCTGTGTATGTAATTTTTTATGAAGTGTTTGGAAGCTGCTCTTAAAAGAAAAAAAGAAAAGAAAAGTTTTCTCTTTTTTACTGTAACTTTAATAAATTGCCATTAAATCATCGTTCAAGATATCCTAAATCCGTCCGCAATTTAGCATCTTCAGTATTTTGGCATCATAAGAAAAAATGTTTGGTGTGATTTCCGTGTTTCTGTTTGGAGGAGCATGAATTTGTTTACAGCCTGTTTAAAAACAAAACCCACATTAAAATAAATATAGCCGACTTCCTGTTGGTCGTAGCTAATGACTGTAAATTAGAAAGTTGTCCGGATTAATAAGAACAATTTATGTACCGAGTTTGGTGTCTGTAGCTATCATTATATATATATAAACATTAATAATTATATACCATTTAATGTTGATCAATATTAATTCCAAAATGTGTTAATATATTATTACATTTGAAAGTTTATCTTTTGAACATGACTATTTTTCTAACATTAAAAAGATTAATAAATGCTTTAAAAAAATTGTTCTTTGTTAGTTCATACTATCATGGAAGAATTAACATGATGTAAAAATATATTTTTCATTGTTAGTTCACGTTAATTAATGCATTTCCTAATGTTAAGAATTGAGACCTTATTTAATGATTTATAAGCATTTTTTAAAGATTTTAAAAAACAGACCCTCTCTCTCTTTCTCTCTCTCACCCAGCTCCTCAATCCACACAGTCACTCACACAGTCACTCACACCCCACCCCACCCCACCCCTCACTCAGCTGCAGGCTGACAGGGATCTCTCACTCAGAAGCAGTCTAAGAGCTCTCTGATAGTTTTTAAATTTTCTCCTAAGCATAGTGTATTGTAAATTCATGAAATTAATCACATATCCTCAGACTGTATTGTTCTGTGTATGTAATTTTTTATGAAGTGTTTGGAAGCTGCTCTTAAAAGATAAAAAAAAAAAAAAATTATCTTTTTTACTGTAACTTTAATAAATTGCCATTAAATCATCGTTCAAGATATCCTAAATCCGTCCGCAATTTAGCATCTTCAGTATTTTGGCATCATGATAAAAAATGTTTGGTGTGATTTCCGTGTTTCTGCTTGGAGGAGTATTAATTTGTTTACAGCCCGTTTTTAAAAAAAACCCACATTAAAATAAATATAGCCGACTTCCTGTTGGTCGTAGCTAATGACTGTAAATTAGAAAATTGTCCGGATTAATAAGAACAATTTATGTACCGAGTTTGGTGTCTGTAGCTAAAACTAACCCCCTCATTTTTGACAAAAGGTGGCGCTATAGAGTGTCTCTTCCACGCCCGTTTATGAGCTTTTTCCAGTGTCTAACTATCATTAATACTGATATGTGTGTTGAGTTTCATGACATTCTAAACATGTTATCTGCCTCAAAATCACCAGAAACGAATTTTCAACTTTGACACGTTGCCATGGCAACATAATTTTAGATATCAATATTCCCTTCACAGTTTTACATCGGCCGTGTTTTGACATTATTCTGGTGAAGTTTGAAGCAAATCGAGGTAAAAGAAGATGCTGAATTCAAAGCATTTTGAAAACGACACACTTCCTGCAGCCAGTTGGTGGCGCTATAACTTTCAGTCATAATAGTCACATCTATCCGATCGGCATCATACAACGAACAAATCACTGAAGTTTGATCTACATCATACAATGTATGTGGACGTTATTAGGCATTTCCTGGGTCTCATTTTTCGCCATAACTTCATCGCCTCGCCACGGGCAAACCGTTCGACATATCAAAAATATCTTCGCAATTTAGCGTCCCCAATGTCTTGAGATCATGTTCACCTAGTTTGGTGGCAATCGTATGGAAATCCTCAGAGGAGTATATCAAATTCCAGAGCATGCGCTTTTTAAACAGCCCTGAATAGCCGACTTCCTGTTGGGCGGAGCCTATGACATGCTGCGCGGAAGTTGTTCGGCTCAATGAGTTCTATATGTGTACCGAGTTTCATATGAATACGTGCAAGTATGTGTGAGCTATACATCAAGCTTTCTGACAATTTTCCAGGGGGCGCCGTAGAGCCCCTGTGCCACGCCCGGGTCCCAGCCTCAGCGGCGTCCTAATGGCCGCAGGTTCCAACGTGCGTGCCAATTTTCGAGAGTTTTCGGGCACGTTAAGGCCCCCAAAAGTGCCCGGATGATTGAAATAAAAAAAAAAAAAAAAAAAAAAAAAAAAAAAAAAAAAAAAAAAATATAGCTGCGAGCAGCGATGACGGGCCCAAGCCGTCAGCATACGCCACCCCGGTGGCATCGATAAAACGGTGCCCAGCGAGCACAAGCATCACAGTAACCCTCTGGCAGTTTGGTTTTAAGGGATATGGCAATTAAAGGGTTAATCCAAACCATCAACTCTGTGAAACACACACACACAGAACAACATATAAAACTTTAAATTCTGTGAAAATATATTTTTCATTGGTAGTTGATGTTAGTTAATGCATTTACTAATGCTAACAAATGAGAAATTATTATAGTTACCAAAGGTTTTAATGATTTATTTTTCCATTAACTAACATGAATAATTTTTTCTAACACAAATGAATAAAGTAAAAAATATATTGTTAATATTTAATGTTATTTGTGCATTCACCAATGTTAAAAAACAACATTATTTAACTGTTGTTAGTTAACATCATTAATAAATATATACCATTTAATGTTGATCAAAATCAATTCCAAAATGTGTTAATATATTATTACATTTTAAAGTTTTATCTTTTGAACATGACTATTTTTCTAATATTAAAAATATTTTGTTCATTGTTAGTTCATTGTAAGTTCATACTATCAATGAAGAATTAACATGCTGTAAAAAATATATTTTTCATTGTTAGTTCATGTTAATTAATGCATTCCCTACTGTTAACAAATGAGACTTAATTATAAAGTGTTATCAAAACCTTTAATGCTTTATAAGCATTTTTTAAGGATTTTATTGAGAAGTTTAAACAGACCCTCTCTCTCTCTCTCTCTCCCCCTCCACACTCACTGAACTCACACAGTCAGTCACCCACCGCACACATTAGGAGCGCAGTGACAGCAGATCTCTGATAGTTTTAATTTTCTGCTCTCCATAGTGTATTGTAAATTCATGAAATTAATCACATATCCTCAGACGGTCTTGTTCTGTGTATGTAATTTTTTATGAAGTGTTTGGAAGCTGCTCTTTAAAGATAAAAAAAAAAAAAGTGTTCTTTTTTACTGTAACTTTAATAAATTGCCATTAAATCACCGTTCAAGATATCCTAAATCGGTCCGCAATGAAGCATCTTCAGTATCTTGGAAGCATGTGAAAAAATGTTTGGTGTGAATTTTTGGTTTCTGCTTGAAGGAGTATGAATTTGTTTACAGCCCGTTTAAAAAAAAAAAAAACACATTAAAAAAAATTGCCGATTTCCTGTTGGTCGTAGCTAATGACTGTAAATTAGAAAGTTGTCCGGATTAATAAGAACAATTTATGTACCGAGTTTGGTGTCTGTAGCTATCATTATATATATATAATCATTAATAATTATATACCATTTAATGTTGATCAATATTAATCCAAAATGTGTTTATATATTATTAAATTTTAAAGTTTATCTTTTGAACATGACTATTTTTCTAACATTAAAAAGATTAATAAATGCTTTAAAAAAATTGTTCTTTGTTAGTTCATACTATCATGGAAGAATTAACATGCTGTAAAAATATATTTTTCATTGTTAGTTCACGTTAATTAATGCATTTCCTAATGTTAAGAATTGAGACCTTATTATAAAGTGTTATCAAAATCTTTAATGATTTATAAGCATTTTTTAAAGATTTTAAAAAACAGACCCTCTCTCTCTTTCTCTCTCTCACCCACTGCCTCAATCCACACAGTCACTCACACAGTCACTCACACCCCACCCCCACCCCACCCCTCACTCAGCTGCAGGCTGACAGGACCTCTCACTCAGAGGCAGGCTGGCAGGGAGCTCTAACTCAAAAGCAGCTCTGATAGTTTTTTAATTTTCTCCTCTGCATAGTGTATTGTAAATTCATGAAATTAATCACATATCCTCAGACTGTATTGTTCTGTGTATGTAATTTTTTATGAAGTGTTTGGAAGCTGCTCTTAAAAGATAAAAAAAAATATATATATCTTTTTTACTGTAACTTTAATAAATTGCCATTAAATCATCGTTCAAGATATCCTAAATCCGTCCGCAATTTAGCATCTTCAGTATTTTGGCATCATGATAAAAAATGTTTGGTGTGATTTCCGTGTTTCTGCTTGGAGGAGTATTAATTTGTTTACAGCCCGTTTTTAAAAAAAACCCACATTAAAATAAATATAGCCGACTTCCTGTTGGTCGTAGCTAATGACTGTAAATTAGAAAGTTGTCCGGATTAATTAGAACAATTTATGTACCGAGTTTGGGGTCTGTAGCTAAAACTAACCCCCTCATTTTTGACAAAAGGTGGCGCTATAGAGTGCCTCTTCCACGCCCGTTTATGAGCTTTTTCCAGTGTCTAACTATCATTAATACTCATATGTGTGTTGAGTTTCATGACATTCTAAACATGTTATCTGCCTCAAAATCACCAGAAACGAATTTTCAACTTTGACACGTTGCCATGGCAACATAATTTTAGATATCAATATTCCCTTCACAGTTTTACATCGGCCGTGTTTTGACATTATTCTGGTGAAGTTTGAAGCAAATCGAGTAAAAATAAGATGCTGAATTCAAAGCATTTTGAAAACGACACACTTCCTGCAGCCAGTTGGTGGCGCTATAACTTTCAGTCATAATAGTCACATCTATCCGATCGGCATCATACAACGAACAAACCACTGGAGTTTGATCTACATCATACAATGTATGTGGACGTTATTAGGCATTTCCTGGGTCTCATTTTTCGCCATAACTTCATCGCCTCGCCACGGGCAAACCGTTCGACATATCAAAAATATCTTCGCAATTTAGCGTCCCCAATGTCTTGAGATCATGTTCACCTAGTTTGGTGGCAATCGTATGGAAATCCTCAGAGGAGTATATCAAATTCCAGAGCATGCGCTTTTTAAACAGCCCTGAATAGCCGACTTCCTGTTGGGCGGAGCCTAAGACATGCTGCGCGGAAGTTGTTCGGCTCAATGAGTTCTATATGTGTACCGAGTTTCATATGAATACGTGCAAGTATGTGTGAGCTATACATCGTGTTTTCTGACAATTTTCCAGGGGGCGCCGTAGAGCCCCTGTGCCACGCCCGGGTCCCAGCCTCAGCGGCGTCCTAATGGCCGCAGGTTCCAATGTGCGTGCCGATTTTCGAGAGTTTTCGGGCACGTTAAGGCCCCCAAAAGTGCCCGGATGATTGAAATAAAAAAAAAAATAAAAAAAAAAAAAAATAAATATAGCTGCGAGCAGCGATGACGGGCCCAAGCCGTCAGCATATGCCACCCCGGTGGCATCGATAAAACGGTGCCCAGCGAGCACAAGCATCACAGTAACCCTCTGGCAGTTTGGTTTTAAGGGATACGGCAATTAAAGGGTTAATCCAAACCATCAACTCTGTGAAACACACACACACAGAACATATAAAACTTTAAGTTCTGTGAAAATATATTTTTCATTGGTAGTTGATGTTAGTTAATGCATTTACTAATGCTAACAAATGAGAAATTATTATAGTTACCAAAGCTTTTAATGATTTATAAGCATTTTTTAATGATTTATTTTTCCATTAACTAACATGAATAATTTTTTCTAACACAAATTAATAAAGTAAAAAATATATTGTTAATATTTAATGTTATTTGTGAATTAACCAATGTTAAAAAACAACATTATTTAACTGTTGTTAATTTACATCATTAATAAATATATACCATTTAATGTTGATCAAAATCAATTCCAAAATGTGTTAATATATTATTAAATTTTAAAGTTTTATCTTTTGAACATGACTATTTTTCTAATATAAAAAATATTTTGTTCATTGTTAGTTCATTGTAAGTTCATACTATCAATGAAGAATTAACATGCTGTAAAAAATATATTTCATTGTTAGTTCATGTTAATTAATGCATTCCCTACTGTTAACAAATGAGACTTAATTATAAAGTGTTATCAAAACCTTTAATGCTTTATAAGCATTTTTTAAGGATTTTATTGAGATGTTTAAACAGACCCTCTCTCTCTCTCCCTCTCTCTCTCCCCCTCCACACTCACTGAACTCACACAGTCAGTCACCCACCCAGTCACCTACCGCAAACATTAGAAGCACAGAGACAGGAGAACTCTGATAGTTTTTAAATTTTCTCCTCCGCATAGTGTATTGTAAATTCATGAAATTAATCACATATCCTCAGACTGTATTGTTCTGTGTATGTAATTTTTTATGAAGTGTTTGGAAGCTGCTCTTAAAAGAAAAAAAGAAAAGAAAAGTTTTCTCTTTTTTACTGTAACTTTAATAAATTGCCATTAAATCATCGTTCAAGATATCCTAAATCCGTCCGCAATTTAGCATCTTCAGTATTTTGGCATCATAAGAAAAAATGTTTGGTGTGATTTCCGTGTTTCTGTTTGGAGGAGCATGAATTTGTTTACAGCCTGTTTAAAAACAAAACCCACATTAAAATAAATATAGCCGACTTCCTGTTGGTCGTAGCTAATGACTGTAAATTAGAAAGTTGTCCGGATTAATAAGAACAATTTATGTACCGAGTTTGGTGTCTGTAGCTATCATTATATATATATAAACATTAATAATTATATACCATTTAATGTTGATCAATATTAATTCCAAAATGTGTTAATATATTATTACATTTGAAAGTTTATCTTTTGAACATGACTATTTTTCTAACATTAAAAAGATTAATAAATGCTTTAAAAAAATTGTTCTTTGTTAGTTCATACTATCATGGAAGAATTAACATGATGTAAAAATATATTTTTCATTGTTAGTTCACGTTAATTAATGCATTTCCTAATGTTAAGAATTGAGACCTTATTTAATGATTTATAAGCATTTTTTAAAGATTTTAAAAAACAGACCCTCTCTCTCTTTCTCTCTCTCACCCAGCTCCTCAATCCACACAGTCACTCACACAGTCACTCACACCCCACCCCACCCCACCCCTCACTCAGCTGCAGGCTGACAGGGATCTCTCACTCAGAAGCAGTCTAAGAGCTCTCTGATAGTTTTTAAATTTTCTCCTAAGCATAGTGTATTGTAAATTCATGAAATTAATCACATATCCTCAGACTGTATTGTTCTGTGTATGTAATTTTTTATGAAGTGTTTGGAAGCTGCTCTTAAAAGATAAAAAAAAAAAAAAATTATCTTTTTTACTGTAACTTTAATAAATTGCCATTAAATCATCGTTCAAGATATCCTAAATCCGTCCGCAATTTAGCATCTTCAGTATTTTGGCATCATGATAAAAAATGTTTGGTGTGATTTCCGTGTTTCTGCTTGGAGGAGTATTAATTTGTTTACAGCCCGTTTTTAAAAAAAACCCACATTAAAATAAATATAGCCGACTTCCTGTTGGTCGTAGCTAATGACTGTAAATTAGAAAATTGTCCGGATTAATAAGAACAATTTATGTACCGAGTTTGGTGTCTGTAGCTAAAACTAACCCCCTCATTTTTGACAAAAGGTGGCGCTATAGAGTGTCTCTTCCACGCCCGTTTATGAGCTTTTTCCAGTGTCTAACTATCATTAATACTGATATGTGTGTTGAGTTTCATGACATTCTAAACATGTTATCTGCCTCAAAATCACCAGAAACGAATTTTCAACTTTGACACGTTGCCATGGCAACATAATTTTAGATATCAATATTCCCTTCACAGTTTTACATCGGCCGTGTTTTGACATTATTCTGGTGAAGTTTGAAGCAAATCGAGGTAAAAGAAGATGCTGAATTCAAAGCATTTTGAAAACGACACACTTCCTGCAGCCAGTTGGTGGCGCTATAACTTTCAGTCATAATAGTCACATCTATCCGATCGGCATCATACAACGAACAAATCACTGAAGTTTGATATACATCATACAATGTATGTGGACGTTATTAGGCATTTCCTGGGTCTCATTTTTCGCCATAACTTCATCGCCTCGCCACGGGCAAACCGTTCGACATATCAAAAATATCTTCGCAATTTAGCGTCCCCAATGTCTTGAGATCATGTTCACCTAGTTTGGTGGCAATCGTATGGAAATCCTCAGAGGAGTATATCAAATTCCAGAGCATGCGCTTTTTAAACAGCCCTGAATAGCCGACTTCCTGTTGGGCGGAGCCTATGACATGCTGCGCGGAAGTTGTTCGGCTCAATGAGTTCTATATGTGTACCGAGTTTCATATGAATACGTGCAAGTATGTGTGAGCTATACATCAAGCTTTCTGACAATTTTCCAGGGGGCGCCGTAGAGCCCCTGTGCCACGCCCGGGTCCCAGCCTCAGCGGCGTCCTAATGGCCGCAGGTTCCAACGTGCGTGCCAATTTTCGAGAGTTTTCGGGCACGTTAAGGCCCCCAAAAGTGCCCGGATGATTGAAATAAAAAAAAAAAAAAAAAAAAAAAATATAGCTGCAAGCAGCGATGACGGGCCCAAGCCGTCAGCATACGCCACCCCGGTGGCATCGATAAAACGGTGCCCAGCGAGCACACGCATCACAGTAACCCTCTGGCAGTTTGGTTTTAAGGGATACGGCAATTAAAGGGTTAATCCAAACCATCAACTCTGTGAAACACACACACACACAGAACAACATATAAAACTTTAAATTCTGTGAAAATATATTTTTCATTGGTAGTTCATGTTAGTTAATGCATTTACAAATGCTAACAAATGAGAAATTATTATAGTTACCAAAGGTTTTAATGATTTATAAGCATTTTTTAATGATTTATTTTTCCATTAACTAACATTAATAATTTTTTCTAACACAAATGAATAAAGTAAAAAATATATTGTTAATATTTAATGTTATTTGTGAATTAACCAATGTTAAAAAACAACATTATTTAACTGTTGTTAATTTACATCATTAATAAATATATACCATTTAATGTTGATCAAAATCAATTCCAAAATGTGTTAATATATTATTACATTTTAATGTTTTATCTTTTGAACATGACTATTTTTCTAATATTAAAAATATTTTGTTCATTGTTAGTTCATTGTAAGTTCATACTATCAATGAAGAATTAACATGCTGTAAAAAATATATTTTTCATTGTTAGTTCATGTTAATTAATGCCTTCCCTACTGTTAACAAATGAGACTTAATTATAAAGTGTTATCAAAACCTTTAATGCTTTATAAGCATTTTTTAAGGATTTTATTGAGATGTTTAAACAGACCCCCTCTCTCTCTCTCTCCCCCTCCACACTCACTGAACTCACACAGTCAGTCACCCACCCAGTCACCTACCGCACACATTAGAAGCACAGAGACAGGAGATCTCTGATAGTTTTAAAATGTTCTCCTCCGCATAGTGTATTGTAAATTCATGAATTAATCACATATCCTCAGACTGTCTTGTTCTGTGTATGTAATTTTTTATGAAGTGTTTGGAAGCTGCTCTTAAAAGAAAAAAAAAAAAAAAGTTTTCTCTTTTTTACTGTAACTTTAATAAATTGCCATTAAAACGCAGTTCAAGATATCCTAAATCTGTCTGCAATTAGCATCTTCAGTATTTTGGCATCGTGAGAAAAAATATTTGGTGTGATTTCCGTGTTTCTGATTGGAGGAGTATGAATTTGTTTACAGCGCGTTTAAAAAAAAAAAAACCCACATTAAAATAAATATAGCCGACTTCCTGTTGGTCGTAGCTAATGACTGTAAATTAGAAAGTTGTCCGGATTAATAAGAACAATTTATGTACCGAGTTTGGTGTCTGTAGCTATCATTATATATATATATATATATATATATATAATCATTAATAATTATATACCATTTAATATTGATCAATATTAATTCCAAAATGTGTTAATATATTATTAAATTTTAAAGTTTATCTTTTGAACATGACTATTTTTCTAACATTAAAAAGATTAATAAATGCTTTAAAAAAAATTGTTCTTTGTTAGTTCATACTATCATGGAAGAATTAACATGCTGTAAAAATATATTTTTCATTGTTAGTTCAGTTAATTAATGCATTTCCTAATGTTAAGAAATGAGACCTTATTATAAAGTGTTATAAAAATCTTTAATGATTTATAAGCATTTTTTTAAGATTTTAAAAAACAGACCCTCTCTCTCTCTTTCTCTCTCTCACCCACTGCCTCAATCCACACAGTCACTGACAGCCCACCCCACCCCCACCCCTCAATCAGAGGCAGACTGGCAGGAGCTCTCACTCAGCAGTTTAATAACTCTCTGATAGTTTTTTAATTTTCTGCTCTCCATAGTGTATTGTAAATTCATGAAATTAATCACATATCCTCAGACTGTATTGTTATGTGCATGTAATTTTTTATGAAGTGTTTGGAAGCTGCTCTTAAAAGATAAAAAAAAAAAAAAAATCTATTTTTTACAGTAACTTTAATAAATTGCCATTAAATCATCGTTCAAGATATCCTAAATCCGTCCGCAATTTAGCATCTTCAGTATTTTGGCATCATGAGAAAAAATGTTTGGTGTGATTTACGTGTTTCTGTTTGGAGGAGTATGAATTTGTTTACAGCCTGTTTTAAAAAAAAACCCACTTTAAAATAAATATAGCCGACTTCCTGTTGGTCGTAGCTAATGACTGTAAATTAGAAAGTTGTCCGGATTAATAAGAACAATTTATGTACCGAGTTTGGTGTCTGTAGCTAAAACTAACCCCCCCATTTTTGACAAAAGGTGGCGCTATAGAGTGCCTCTTCCACGCCCGTTTATGAGCTTTTTCCAGTGTCTAACTATCATTAATACTGATATGTGTGTTGAGTTTCATGACATTCTAAACATGTTATCTGCCTCAAAATCACCAGAAACGAATTTTCAACTTTGACACGTTGCCATGGCAACATAATTTTAGATATCAATATTCCCTTCACAGTTTTACATCGGCCGTGTTTTGACATTATTCTGGTGAAGTTTGAAGCAAATCGAGTAAAAATAAGATGCTGAATTCAAAGCATTTTGAAAACGACACACTTCCTGCAGCCAGTTGGTGGCGCTATAACTTTCAGTCATAATAGTCACATCTATCCGATCGGCATCATACAACGAACAAACCACTGAAGTTTGATCTACATCATACAATGTATGTGGACGTTATTAGGCATTTCCTGGGTCTCATTTTTCGCCATAACTTCATCGCCTCGCCACGGGCAAACCGTTCGACATATCAAAAATATCTTCGCAATTTAGCGTCCCCAATGTCTTGAGATCATGTTCACCGAGTTTGGTGGCAATCGTATGGAAATCCTCAGAGGAGTATATCAAATTCCAGAGCATGTGCTTTTTAAACAGCCCTGAATAGCCGACTTCCTGTTGGGCGGAGCCTAAGACATGCAGCGTGAAAGTTGTTCGGCTCAATGAGTTCTATATGTGTACCGAGTTTCATATGAATACGTGCAAGTATGTGTGAGCTATACATCAAGCTTTTTGACAATCTTCCAGGGGGCGCCGTAGAGCCCCTGTGCCACGCCCGGGTCCCAGCGTCTGTGGCGTCCTAATGGCCGCAGGTTCCAATGTGCGTGCCAATTTTCAAGAGTTTTCGGGCACGTTAAGGCCCCCAAAAGTACCCGGATAGTCGAAATAAAAAATAATAAAAAAAATAATAATCCTTAGAAGAACAATAGGGCCCTGCGCCTTACTGGCTTGGGCCCTAATAATAATCCTTAGAAGAACAATAGGGCCCTGCGCCTTACTGGCTTGGGCCCTAATGAAAGAGTAAAAAGAAAAAAAGTGAAAGTGAAAGAAAGCAGGACAGAAAGTGAAACAAACAAAAGAGAATGAGTGGAAAAATAAAATAACTAGAGAAAGAGCAACAAAGACAAAGTGAAAAGGAAGATAAAAGGAATAAAGAAGAGAACAGGAGGAAAAGTAAAAAGGAAGATAAAAAGAACACTAAAAGAAACCAAAAAATTTAAAGAAAGTGAGAACTAAAAAGCGAAAGTGAAAGAGCAAAACAGAAAGAAAGATCAAAAAAAGAAATAAAACAAACTGATATAATACAATATTATAAAAAAAAAAAAAAAAAAAAAAAAAAAGTGAAAGTAAAAACCAGTGTAGCAATTAATAGGCAAAAAAGTAACTGAAAAGGCAAAACAATGCAAAAAAAGTGAAAGTGAAAGTATTAGAGAAAAGCAAAAGAGAAAGTCTAAAATTAAGTGAATCACTGAAAGAGCAAATGATGGAAATTAAAAAAAGGCTAAGAAACCAAAAGACAAGTATTCTAATTCATATATAGCTTTTATTTATCATGTCAATGATTGCCTATAAAATACTGAATATGAACTGAAATCATCGACTCCCAATACTGCATATTTTGCATGCCTCCTATTGTAAACCATAGAATTAGCATACTGTATTCTGATAGATAGCATTACTATTTGTTGCAAACAAATTCCATGATTTTTCTGAATTCTGATCTGAACCCATGAAGTCTGAACTTTGACTAGGCCCATGTGATTAAGTGGACCAATGAAACTAGCAGTAGGATGGGGTCTGCACTACATTTCAGAAAAAAACATAGGGTGAGATCTTACTCTGTGCTTTCAGACTAAAGTCAAAGGTCACTTCCTCAGTACTGCTGCTTTCCAACTGCGTTTTTTCCTCCAGTAGAGCCTGGCCTACAAGGTGCAGGGCCTAAAGCCATACAAGCGTGTTAGAAATCACATTTATCAAATCTCACTTCAAACAAATTCACCATGAAAACAGCAACAGCCAATAATTGTCCATGTAACTGAATTATGTTCTTAAAAATGCAAATGCACTAAATATTTAAGTAAACTACATTTACGTTACTGAAACCTAGCAAAAACTGTGAGCAATGGTGAAGGCAGGGCAGTAAGAGCCATACCCTCTGGATCATGGGTTCAGTCCATCGGTTGGAACGGTCCTCCGCTGCTTTCTGGAAGATTCTCTTCAGAATAAGGATGAAGATGTCACAGCAGAGCAGGTACACTATGTTTGAGAATGCTGGAGAGAAGGGAGGAGGCACTGGGGGACGGAGGGCTAAAATAGAGTAACATCACATATCACACCCGGTGCATTAATATCATCTACTAGTGACATTTTTGGTAAACAAATTCTTACTCAAAATTCATAATTCTAGCCCTGGGTTTTAATCGAACAATACAACATTTACAAATACAATACAAATCCACAATTGTAAAAGCTATAATTCAAAATACCTCTTCATATTTATTTTCATACAATTGAAAGAAATTATTTAATGCATTCAAAATCACAACACTGCATTTTTGTTTAGCATTTACCATATTTTCCAGAATACAAGTCTTTTATTAATCATCTGAAACATGCAGCGACTCATATTCAAAACAGACTTAATGCATTTAACATCAGTACAGATCAGCATACCTTTATCACTGCCCTCTCGGGTTCTCCTCTTCTTCTGAGCCTCTTCTGCCTAATATGAACAAATAAACATTTCCTTCTGTTAAAAGATGAATCTGTATTTTAATTAATAAGAATGAGATCATGAGTGAGATAATGGGTGCACCACGTACCTTACTATGCTGTGGTCTGGAATAATGATAGAAGAAGGGGTTAAACTCTTTCAGACATTCCTTCTTCAGTTCATACAAGCCATGGCCTGACACTCCTGGTTTCCTAAACAGCATTTAATAAAGATTTTGGAGTACATTTCACATTGTATTGAGATGTGAGTGTAACAACTGTGTAATAACTTGTATAAACAACTAAACTAGTGAAATTAAAAGTAAACTACTTACTTGAAAATGGCAACCTTAGAGATGACCGTTTCAAGCCCTGTTTCATGGCTTTCCTGTGATGCAATTCAAAAAAGGTTCATAAAGTAACTATAAAAGAATGTTTATTGTTCAGTTACACATATATATTGTTTATAGTTAAATTACACACAGTCAGATAATGTACTTAAACTGGTCAGTTAATGTAAGTAAATCTCAGGCTGCCACAATTTTACAGCAAAATAAAATACAACAAAACAAACCAAAACAATAAACTCTTACATTTTCAGGCAGGCTTTTAACCAGGCTGCTATGAGCCATGGATTCAATACAAAGCAGATGGATGGCCTCCCTCATAGTCACATCCTCCTTAGTCACATGACTGATTCCAGGCACGTATCGTTCACCTGCATATTTCACATGCAAAATATATATCAGAGGCAAAACAAAGGCAGTGTCCCCAGTCAACCCATTTACATATAACAACAGATAACACAACGACTAAGGGCAGCAAAAGACAAAAATAAAAAGTCAATATGTGAGAACTTGCCTACAATGATGATTATCAGGTAAAGCATCTCCTCTGTTAACCTATTCCACTGTTTCAGTACTTCCTGTGTGATGAAAAAAAGGCACAGAAACGAGTCAAAATCCATAATCAATGACAAAAAGCATAGATTATTTATTATTTACGTATAAATTATTAGGCATGTATTGATCAGTTTTGGAGAAGCTGCTACAGAACTTTACATATTAGGGATGCACGAAATTGGATTTTGACGATATTTTTCAACTCATTTTGGCCGATACCGCTACCGATATATTTCCTTTTGATTGGAAACAACACCAAGTCTCTCCTGTGCAGAAATTATAAGCAAAATATTTTTTTAATTTTGGTTCGTTTTTAACAAGAACTTATTTGTTAGAATTAAACAAACAATAATGAAGGTTTTTTGACAGCACATTGAAGCTTTGAAAATAACTATAAATCAATCGCTGCATTTTATTCCCCATTAAGATGCAGTGTTAACCCTAACATTTTATTTTAACATTTGTAGATGGTCTAAAGCAAAAGAGTTGTAAAAATTCAGAAAATCTTTCAGAGCTTATGATTTAAAAAAAACATTACACCTTAATAAATCAGTATATATAAAATTATTTAATTTACAAGTGTCATGTTTGTGATTTGTGATAGCTTCTGACCTTTAAATCAAAACATACTCATTATTTTATGACATCAATTACTGCTTATTTAATCAGAAACACTGTCTAAATGTTATTTGTGTAGGCCATTTTCCTTTTAATTTTATTAGAAGTAGGCCAACAGCACCCCCTAGAGATTAAAACTCCTTACTAAGAGGGCATTAGGACCCGGGGGAGGCTGTCACTGCTGCCGTTGCACATGCTACTACTGTTTACTCTATCACACACCAAACGCGTCATTCGTACTGCTTTCACAGATTAAATGCAGTGATCCAAAAGAGTGAGTCTAATCATCATTCTGACAAAACTTTGCTTCAAGAATGAGCCACACTGTTGACGTGATCTAATCACTAGCAGACCCTGAGAACATGCGAGTTAATGTATTCCTCTTATCGGCAAGACATATCTGCATAATTTTTCATATCGGTGCGATACCGATATTTACATTTAAAGCCATTATCGGTCGATTCCGATATCTGTCCGATAATATCGTTCATCCCTGTTACATATTCCACTTGATCTCACCGCACCTTCTCTTACTCACCTGATCTTTACTGGAGGAGTTGCCATTAAAAACATCAAAAAGTTCAAATCTCAAAAGAACAAGCATGAGGAAATGATTGGAGTCCATTTTGGAAGCAGCAATCTGTGGTTGGTAAGAAAATGTAATTAATTGAATGAATATATATTTTAATTTAATAATTATATTATTTATTTTATATTATTATTTTTATATTTCATACACATTTGTGATTTTAAGGACATACCTGCAACATGATAACATCCTTATCAAACATTTCATCCCTGCACTTAACATCCTGATAGTAATACACCTAAAATATCAGAAAACGTTCGAATAAATTCATGACGCAACACAACATCGACATTCAAGCATTTAAATTCTGTTACATATTTGCCTTTTTTTTTTCATTTCACCCCTCCAGTATACAATACATACGTTCATCCAAATGAAATATAATTTAGACAGCATCAATAACCTTTAAAGGCCATGTCAAGCCACATACAGATGTACAATATGTTCAAATGAAACAATGGATGTGTTCGAAATTATCTTTTCATTTCAGATTTTGAACATTCAGGTTTTTCAAAGAATGACTAATTATTGTATTTCCAAATATGCTCTACTTTCATGTTTTTAGTGATTTTTTTAACAAAAAAAAAAAAAAATTGGTGGCTCTCTCACCTGGCTGACGAGAGACAGGCCGTTTCTGCGCCACATGTCAGCACACACCTGAGCCGCCAGCACAACACAGCGCAGAGGCTGCTCCGCCAGCTCAGTGAAGTTCAGCTGCATCTGAAACACACAAATACACACCTGTAAACCACAGTGCTGGACATTCACACATCACAGCTTCATTTTATTAATTAATGAAATACTCACAGGATCCACAAAGTCAGGGAGGTACTGGATTGCTCCAGTCTGGCACAGCAACACATATAAACCTGAGAGCAGATACAGACAGAGTATTGCAGTGACCACCAAAAAATAAAAAAATAAAAAAAATAATAAAACAGCCACAATCCTTGGTACACTTTCATGAGTTCCAATAATTTACAGAGTTTTGAAAGAAATTACTACTTCTATCCAAGGCAGCATTAAACTGATCAAAAATAATAGTAAACTGTTTTATAAAATATTTTACAAAAATATGCAACAAAATATTTATTTTAAATAAATGCAGTTCTTTTGAACTTTTTATTCCTCAAATAATTCTTTAAAAAAAAATTACTTTCAAGTACTTTTTTTTTACTGCTTTCAAAAACGATTTTTTTCGCCTCCTGAAGGATCATTTGACATTGAAGACTGGATTAATTCAGCTGTCGTCATCACAGGATATATACACATATACATATATATATATATATATATATATATATATATATATATATATATATATATTTTTTTTTAAATAACCATTTTCTATTTTAATACATTTTACAATTAAATTTATGAATTAAAAAACACTTTAGTATTAGGGCGGTGTATTGGCAAGAATCTGGCGATACGATACGTGTCACGATACAGGGGTTGCGATACGATATATTGCGATACATTGCGATACTGTAAGCAAGACGATACATTGGGATATTTCTTATTTTAGGAATAGGATATATATTTTTTAGGAAAGCTGTCATTAAGAACACACCCCCATATGCAAACCTTAGCAAAAAAATAAATAAGTAAAAATAGTTTAACTAGAACACACTGCAGAACACACTGGGATCTGCATTTGCAATAATCAGTCCCTATAACATTCAACATTATTGAACCACTTTTTGTGCAGTACGAGTAAAGGGGGAAATATTCAAGTGCTTGCATGATTCTTTAGTTAAATGTATGTATAAAATGTATTTTATAAAAAGATAAAAATATATATTTATAGACTCTAAAGTTTCACAGTTTAAGTTTACAATTGTGACATGCAATGTCATAACATTTGATCTGAACAAAAAATGACATCTGCTCAGGGGCGCAGATGGGATTTTTTAACTGGGGGGGGGGCCAAGCTGTCAGTACAAGACATGCCCCCTTACTGCTGATTGGCTACACGTGTTTTGGGACTCGGTCAGACACTGCGGTCAAAAGCGTTTTTCAAAAATGGCTTAGCGCATGTGGCCTGGCCGCCACTACTTAGGCTAATGTACATAGCAGAAACCCTGATTTATCCTCCGTATACTGATGTTGCCTTTCGTAGAGACAGTGAGGGGGACGGATCGGGTCACTATGAATCTGGGGGGGTCATGTCCCCCCCGTCCCTAGTGCCATCTGCGCGCCTGCATCTGCTTAATATCAATGAAAAATAAAGTGCTTGCAGGATTCCTAAAGAAAACAAAACAATTGTAAAACAATCAAATAAATACAGATGTTAAACATTCTCAGAACTTTTCAACTTGGATTTCACAGGTTTGTCAGTTTGTATTTATATTTCGCGTGGAATCGCCGAAAACGCGACGCGTGCACCGCCCCAACTGCACAAAATGCCCCTGAATTACGAGAGAAAGCTGCAGCTGCATGGCGACTCTACCACCCGCCGCGCAAAGGCTCTTCAACACGGGATGCGGCAAGCGGCAGAACCGAGGTTGCGCTCGCGCCGCGGTCCCGGGGCAGACATTACCACAAAAGCCCAAATGGTGCTACACTTCAGCTTTGTACACCGAAACGAGAACTGGAACAATTCTTTCATCCTCCATTACTGGCAGCGAACTATATTAACGCTAGCATTAGTGGAGTGCCCTGATGCTAGTATTTCCTGTCACTGTTTAAGTTCAGAGATGAAGACTAGCGGTCAGGATATGAATTCAAAACGAAACAACTTGTATGATTTTTTATTTTATTTTTTCTAAATATCGATATTCCGTTTTGGAGAATTGAAACAGTATCGCCAAACAAAATATCGCGATACTCACGTGTATCGATATTTTCTTACACCCCTATTTAGTATAGGGACTCACTTTTGCTATTAACTAGTTGCTTATAATCATACCCATTATAAACATATTGGTTGTTTATTAGTGCTTATAAAGCACATATTCTGCATGACCATATTCTACATCCCTAATCCTACCCAAAACATAAACTTAACAACTACTTTACTAATTATTATTAAGCAGCAAATTAAGAGTTTATTGAGGCAAAAGTTATAGTTAATGGTTTGTTAATAGCAAGAACTGAACCGCAAAATAAAGTGTGACCCAATGTTCACTTTTGAAAAAAAGAGAATAATGTTATTGGTGGAAAATAAGAGAAGTTTTAAAAATGACTTAAGCTTCTCTTTAATGTAACACCCAATTTTTGAAGATACCACTAACATTACTTCCTGTGTCATTTTAAAATATCACCAGGTAGAAACCCTCAAAAGTCTGACTTCTGTTACAGGGATTCAACAATTGTGCTAACCGGCCAGGAGTCTGGTGATGGGCAGATGGATGGAGACGGGCTCCTGGGAGACTTTATATGGGCGTGTGTGGAGAATCTGCTTGCACATGTAGCTGTCTGTCGGCTCACTGCGGAAGGGCTGGTTAGTGCAGGACATTAGAGCTCTGTGACACTCCTGAAAGGCCAACAACAGAACCCTCTCCTGTGGGTAAATAACACAACACACACATAGACACAGACACATTTCCAAGTCATTCATTAACCAGTGGATAAACAAAAAGCTAATCAGTCAAGCTTTGACTGATTAGTCAAAGCTTGACTGATTGTAAGCTAATCAGTCAAGCAATGGCTTTAAAAGTAGACGGTGGTTAATTTAAGTGCTTTGTCTCAGCGTTAGGTTTACATTCTGTAACCTGAAGTTGATTTTTACTTGATTTTGGGAACATTATGTATTTTCTGATTATAAAACAATGTTTGGTAATAAAGCACATGTTGTTTTAGTACAGAGTTTTGTATAACTAACAAAAGTAGAATGGTTTGATTTATGTGGGCAGTGTATTTTCATTTCGACAGATTACAGCATTCACATTAGGTGTTTGCCATGTGGTGTCACATCCCATTCACTTAAATGAAAACTTTTTTTAAAAACATTATTTAATAAATTTTGACTATATGAGTAAAGTGTGAGATACCAGTTTGCATTGCAATGTCTAAAATCTAGAAAGACTGATATATAGACTACATAGACTGGACCTTGGCATATTTTAATCAATTTGCAAATGTCCAAATTTACCTTTATTAACTAGTTATTAAATTAACAAGTCATCATTGTTAGATATATTTTGTTAAATTTATATCTTTGAAAAAAAAAGGTTATTATATTACAGCTGTACCAGTTCACCAGGTCTTAAATGTTTTATATTTTCTGTATACATGTACAGACTGGAATAAAACACCCAATTTGGGATATTCTGAAATCAAGATGCAACTTAACCATGGTCTGTACAGATATTGTGGGGAGTTGGGGGAAATAATAATATGTCCATTTAACATGTTACCAAAAAGTATGGTGTCAGTAAGATTTGATTTTTTAATTATATAAATACTTTTACTCAGCAAGGATGAATTAAATTGATAAAAAGTGACAGAAAAGATGTTTACATCTAATATATATATTTTAATAATATATACAAATTCTAAAAAATATTTCAAATAAATACTTTTTTATATTTGTTAAAAAAGCTTCCACAAATATATTATGCACAACTAACATTTTTAACACCGATAAAAAGTGTCTTGAGCCCCGAATCAGTATATTAGAACGATTTCGGAAGGAACACTTGAAACTGAAGAAATGATGCTGAAAATTCAGCTTTGACCTCACAGGAAAAAGTTACATTTTAAAATATATTCAGATAAAAAAAAAAAAAAAAAAAGTTATTTTACATTTTTGGTACACAGCCTTGATAAGCAATAAAATAAAAAATAAAATAAAACCTTTTCAACAGAAGTATATTAATTCTATATATTCATATTATATCAAGTTTTATTAAATTTTCCATAATCACCAATTTCTTATGTATTTTACCCCAAAAAAGCAATACAGAAAAGCAAGATCCCTGACAAGCCGTGACTCACGTCAGAAGAACACCAGTCCTGAAACATGCCGAGAATGAGGCGCAGCTGCATCTGGAGGGTAAATCCCGCCTCCCACTCGGGCTCCACCTCAACATGCTGACCAAGCTGCCTCTTCACCTCCTCCATCCCCTGCCATCAAAGAATGACATTCAATTAAGCTACAGATCAAACCAAATTAAAATCCTTTTGCCAGGAGAAAGCATTACCTGCATACAACTTAAGAAGTGAAGAAAGACGCGTAAACCTTCGAGGAACTTCACCCTCAGCGTCTCAGTCCACACAGAGGGCTTACTGATTAGAATGTACCTGATAACATCAAAATGAAACCAATCAACATTGAGCCAACTAATGAGATGTTTTTATTTTCCATAATTCAAGGGTTGTGTGTAGACCTGAGGTCATGGAAGATAACTTGAACCCGGAAGAACTTGTCAGGGTTGTGGCCCTGGAATTGGAAACGGTTGTTGCTGTCCAGATGTGCCCTCATCATATCCATTACAGTGTCTATAATGACCTTGATGACGCTGCCCTCCTCTATTAACTGCCTGGCCTGAGAAAAAGACAGAGATGGAAAGCTTTACATTTACCTTCAACCTTTAAATTGACTTTTAGAGTTAGTTCCCTGAATATCAGTTCCAATTGTTTACTTGCATCATACAATTCCATTTCCAGTTTCATGGAACACAAAAGGAAATATTATGACTAGTATTCTTTTTCATATTATGGCTATTTTTCATGCTATTGCAATGCATGGGTGCTCAAGATTTCAGGAGGTCAAAAAGGATTCTAAAGCTCCACGAAAGCGAATGCAAGAACAACATCTGGCTCACGAATCAACAATTGACACCAGCTTTGTGAGCTAGATGAGCTGATTCATTCATTAACCCTTTTTTGACATTTTAGAGCACAGTTCACAGTTACTTTCATTATATTGAAAAAAAAAAAAAAAAAAAAGAAATCACACGATATTCTTTTGTGCTCCACTGAAAGAAAGTCACACAGATTTTATATGCGGGTGAGTAAATGATGATAGGATCCTTTTTGGGTGAACTCTTTTGAGTTGATTGATTACAAGCAGTAGCTACAGTAAAGTCAAAACATATGCTACACAAGAATAAAAGCACAAATGCTTTTACAAATGTACAAAAGTTTTCCTGTTCCAAAATGTGCCAGAATGCAGTCCATAACGTATAAATACATTATAAAATCCCTATAAAATGCCCTATAAAATCTGTTTTATTTTTTCCAAATTTCATTTTTTTCAATTTTAATTTTTCTGGATTCGTTTTTTTTTTCTAGACTATTTTAATGGTTAAATGAAATTTTATTAATTCAAAATCATGTCAAATTAATTGAAATCATGAAACTTGCACAATTTAACAGCAATTTATTAAAAATTAAACATTTAAGGAACCATGAAATGCCTTTTCTTTTTTTCTCAAATTTATTTTATTTTTTTTTTACCAAATACGGTTTTCTTTTTTTTCTTCTCAGAAATACCGTGTTCTGTGTTTCTAGTAAATATTCCTAAAAAATAATAATATAAAAAAAAAAAAAAAAAAAAAAAAAAAATGATTTTATTATTAGTAGCAGTACTATCATTACATTAAGTGATATATTTGTGTCACAGTTTCTTCAAGTTAAACTGAACTTTTATTTTCATGGGTTGCTGAGAAAACCTTTAAGTTCTTTTTATATGATATGACAATAGTTTTTCTCAGAAGAAATGGTAAAATGCTCATGAAGTGACTGTCAGAGCAGTTCTTGAGATTATCATGTACTCGTATATTGAAGCGGCAGAGGCTGAAAACACCGCAAGCGTCACGCAAGCTTCAATGTGTGTGTTGTAAATGAAACCGCGCATCTGCTCCATTCATTCACACAGAGACACTCAGAACATGCAGGATTCATATTTAAAATAGTATTTTGCTACTTAATAATATTCACAGACAGTAGTGCATATCACATTTTGATTACACTGCGCTGACCTACTTTTGATTTTTTCAGTCAAAAAAAAAAGGGAACAGTATCTGACTGATAAATATATGATGATCAATGCATATTTAGTTAGAAATCAGTTTTAGAAATTATTATGTATATAGAAATCTATTAGCTGTTCATCATACCAAAGTGGGAACAGTGAAGATCTGCACAGATAAGGCTGTGATTGAGATGTTCCTCTGATGGTCATCGCTGATAAAGTCTTCCTGAAGTTGCTTGTAGTGCTGAAACATGACACCATAAACCTGTTAGTACTCAAACATTACAATGATGTATAAATATGTGAAATGATATGCAGCTATAAGATTATACCTCAGTGAATTTCATGGCAAACTGCCTCTTGAATTCTGTGTCCATCAGTAAACTACTGAAAATTAACTCATGGACAACCTTGCGAGCTCCTGAGGAGAGGAACAGGAACATCAGGTTTAGATACAGCACTAAGAATATTTTACCGGTTTCAAAAATGTCTGCAGGGTATTAAAAGTGCACAATCTAATGTTAGAGATTGAAATATTGACCTTTATAAAGTTTGGCGTCGCGCAGCATGAGTTGACTGAGCAGGCAGAGCTTATTGTTGTCAGCGTCCGGCTCCAAAGCTACCTGGCAGAACACCTCCCTGATGCCAACTACAGAGCCAGTGACAAGGATAAAACCTTAAAATTATTTATTTGTTTCTTATATATATATATATATATATTCAAACAGCCCCTACATCTCCACATGTTGTTCGGGAGGGTTTCAAGAAAAATTCCTCTCCTTATATATAAGGTTTCTGACCCCAAGACTCAACTAATCGCTACAATACTCCAGCTGTGATCCTTGTAGAGTCTTTGGCCGCTCAAACTCTCCTCCTCACCGTGCATTAGGACAATATAGACACGTCCTCTTCCAGGCAGATTTGTAACATCTTTAGTTGATTGGAACCTCTTAATTATTACCCAGATGGTGGAAATGGGGATTTTCAATGCTTTAACTCTTTTCTTACAGCCACTTTCTATTTTGTGATGCTCAACAATCTTGTTCTGCACATCAGAACTATATTCTTAGGTTTTACTCCTCGTGATGGATGATTAAGGGCCTTTGTGCTCCTCATATTTATAATCCTGTGGAACAGGAAGTCATGGCTGGACAAATTCATGCTTGGTCACCCTGGTGTGCCAAAAATATAAATGGGAATATACTTCAGAGATATTTTACTCAAGAATTTCATGGGGTGCCAATAAGTGTGGACAACATGCATTGGAGAAAAACATTTATTTCATCATGAGATTATCTCCCCACTTTCAATTGTTTTACTTCAGTAATGGGTTAGAATTTTTGAATGAAAGATCAAAAAGGACAAACAATGCAGATTTATTTTCACAGCCGCCTTTGCCTTCACCTTATATGTGTGTTTGTGTGTGTGTGTGTTTTCGACAGGATTTTGTGAGATTTGTGGTGACGTCACATAATAATTTGCATATTTATGACATCTTTCCGTCAAGTTTGATGTTCAGACAAGTTTTGGCACTTCAGATCTGTTCTACTCTATGAACTGTCACATACTGTCATACAACTGAATGCCCAATAAAGCTGTTCACATTCACATATTTTCTGTTGTCATACATAAAACAAGTATAAATAGTGACTAAACATGATCCATTAATACTAAATGTTAACCAGGAATCACTGTCACTATACTCCTTAAATCCTGATTTATAATTGCGACATCATCTGATAAAATCAACATACATCTACTCTAAAAAGCTACTATATGCGGTGGTTTTGGCTATATTACCGTGTTGTCTCATTCAGCGTACTGCCTGCATCTGAGTAACAAACTATGAGCATATTAACAGATGAATTATGTTCATATTTAAAAGTCCAAATGATCAGTAAGCGACAAGTGCTTGGAAAAGTTGTCCTATATATGAAGTTATACAAAGTTGTCCTAAAACCAAAACAACTTTGATGAAATTTTGTGATCCACTTCAAATGTTGACTACTGTAATAATAAAATTATTTGCTTATTAAAAATCAAAAAACAAAAACAATTTACAAAAAGAACCGTTTTATTCATTTGGTAATCAGACTATACTTATGTTTGCACTAGGGCTATTTTAGTACGGTCATATAACATTTTTGTTTTAAATGATTCTGTACTAATCATCTACCTGAGTAGCCAATGATCTTCTGGAACCATGCGCCAAGTCTGAGGGCAAAGGTCTGATGAGCCATTACAGCAGTGTGAAGGATCTCCACCCGCAAAGGTATCTGGATAATGTGCTCTGAGTTACGCTGCAGAGGAAATGCAAAGATGGTTAAATAAGTCATCTACATACACCCTACGTAAAGCATACAAAATGTGTGTGATGGAAGAGTGTAGCAGGTATGTTTACCCTGACATTGTCCTTGGCTTGTTGACAGGATCTGAGAGTACCTCTCTTCACTGCTTTCCGCCCCTGAAATCATGATAACATGAGGTATATAAAGTCTATACACTGACCATGTAAGACTATGTGGAATACTCAGAATACTCACTTCCTTGTCAATAAGTGCAGTGTAGATTTGGGCCTGATTCTGGTCACAGGCGATCGCGCGCTGAAGTGTGTAGATGACGTGATCATATGAGTGATGTTCATCGTTGTAGAGCACACAGAAGTAGGTGTCTTCCTTCACTCTGAACACAACATTAAACAACGTTAACTTTTTAAAATTAAGGTGGAGCCCATATTTGACTTTCCAGCTGAAGGCATTAGTAACTGTATATCTCACTTTGGCTTCAGCTCCTCTGATAGCTCATTGGGTTCTTCCCAAACCAGCATGTCTGTTGTGTACCGCAGCAGCAGGTGGAACAGCATCTGAGCCCTTTCTCGAAGGCCCGGATCCATCACACACTCATCCTGTGACATACATAACAGCAGCTGTCACTGAGAGTCAGTGCATTTTTAATTGTTCACAGACAGATTTGACTTGATTTGTGCTCACATACAAACATCTACCTATTTATTTACCCAAAGGTAGATATTTAGTGAAATGTCCAAGCTGCTCATTTTCATGTGATAAAAGTAAATAAGGACTGGGACTGTTGAGCTCCAAAGCTGATGATGATGATAACAATAATAATAATAAAAAAGTGACACATAAATCATCAAGATTAAGCATTAGGTTTGAAATAAATGGCTTGACATCAATCTAATGACCAGGGTTCCCAGGTTTCTTCCAAGGATGCATTTATTTAATAAAAAAATAAATACAAAAATAATATGAAATATGAATAATATGACATATTATTGTGATTTAAAATAAATAAATTAAATCAATCAATTATTTTCATTTAAATTTCATCAATGTTGAAAACAATTGTGCTTAATATTTTTGCACAAGCTGAAATGTGTTTTTCAGTTCTGAGAACATTTATTTAAAACAGAAATCTTTTGTAACATTATAAATGTCTTTAGTGTCACTTGATCAATTTAATGCATTCTTCCTGAAAGAGTTCAAAAGTTTGGGATCAGTAAGACTTGATCAAAAATACAGTGCCTTGCGAAAGTTTAACATCTTTGCAAATTTATTAAAAATAAAAAAACAATGATTCCATTGCATAAATACTCATACCCTTATCTGGGACAGTTGGAATTTAGCTCAGGAGCATTCATATTGCTTGTAGATGTTACTAGACTTTGAGTGAAGGTAAACTGTGGCAAATTCAATTGAATGGGTATGATCTGGAAAGGCACACACGTCTTAATAAAAGGTCCAACAGCTGATGCATAACAGAGCAAAAACCAAGCCCTGGGGTCAAAAGAGCTGTCTGAAGAGCCACACATCTGGGGAAGAGTTCAGAAGAAAAGATCTGCTTCATTGAAGGGTCACAGAAGCATGTAGTCTCTGTTACCCTTAATGGAAGAAGTTTGAAACAACCAGGATTCTTCTTAGTGCTGGCCTCCTGGCCAAACTGAGCAAATGATGGAGAAGAGCTTTGGTTAGAGTGGTGACGAAGAACCTGATGGTCACTCTAGTTGAGCTCCATGATCATATGTGGAGATAGGAGAAATCCACAGAAGGACAAACATCACTGCAACACTCCACCGATCTGGGCTTTATGGTGGTGTGGCCAAACTCAATCCTTTCCTCAGTGAAGACAAAAGAAAACACACTTGGAATTTACAAAAAAGCACCTGAAAAGCATCTCTGGTCTGATGAACCTCAATTCTAAGCATCGTGTTTGTAGGGAACCAGCTCTGCTCTTCATCTGCAGAGTACCATCCCAAAAGTAAAGTGTGAACCTCAGACTGGGCAGAAGGTTTACCTTCCAACATGACAGTGACCCTAAGCACACAGCAAGAGTGGCTTTTTTAAACACAACGCTGTGAATGTCTTTGAGTGGCCCAGCCACAGCCTGGGCTTGAACCCAATCAAATATTTCTGGAGAAACCTGAAAATGTGCATCTGCCCCCATACAACCTGACAGAGCTTGAGAGGTGAAGAGGTGAGGAGAAGAATGGCAGATAATTGCCAAATGTTGATGAGCCAAGCTTGTCGCATCAAACAAAAAAGGCTCGAGGCTGTAAAGGTATTTCAGCTAAATATTTAGTTAAGGGTATGAATACTTATGTAATGTACTTATTTTTAATAAATTTATGAAGTTGTGACAATTTTGGTTTTTGCTTAGTCAATATGGCATATGGAGTGTAGACTGATGTGGGGAAAAAGTAATTTAAAGCAGTTTAACAAGACAGCAACATAAAATGTGAAAAAAATGAAGGGGGAATGAATACATTCGCAGAAAAAGAAAAGTAATTTTGTGAAATATTACTGCAATTTAAAATAATTGTTTTCTATTTTAATATACTCTAAAATATAGTTTATTGCTGTGAAGCAAAGCTGAATTTTCAGCATCATTACCGCTGTCTTCAGTGTCTCATGATCCTTCAGAAATCATTTTGAGATATGCGGATTTATATAATCAATGTTGGAAACAGTTGTGCTGCTATATATTTTTGGGACCTGTAAAACTTTAAGGATTCTTTGATAAATAAAAAGTTAAAAAGTGTTTATTTAAAATAGATATTTTGTGTTACAATATACACTACTATTCAAAAGTTTGGGGACAGTATTTTTTTTCTTTTAAGAAATTATTATTATTCAGAAACCATGTGTTAAATGGTTTTATTCAAAGAATAAAAGAAAAAAGTATAACAGGTTCCAAATATTAAGCAGCACAACAGTTTAAACACTGATAATAAATCAGCATATTAGAGTAATTTCTGAAGGATGATGTGACACTGAAGACTGGAGCAATGGCTGATGAAAATTCAGTACTGCAGCATAGAAATGAATTCTATTTTAAAGTATATTACAATAGGAAACCAACATTAGAAATTGCAATAATATTACTGTTTTTTTATGTATTTTTGATCAAATAAATACAGCATTAATGAGCGCAAGAGACTCCATTAAGAAAAAAATAAAATAAATAAAAACATTTAAAATCCAACTGATCCCAAACTTTTTATCAGTAGTGTTTGTGCTTGTGAATGAAATGTATGTGCTACAGCAGATTTTCAGTGTGGACTACTTTTAAGACACCTTTATTTTTGTTTATTGAGCTAGACAGCTCCAGTCCCCTTCACTATATGGAAAAAGAGCAACTTGGACATTCTGCTAAACATCTCCTTTTGTGATTCACAGAAAAAAAGAAAGAAAAAAAGTCAAAAGGGCTCGAAATGACAACTGATTTGAGAATTTTAATGTTTGGGAACAAATTATTCTTTAATAATCCTTTGCTGTTTATTCTCACATGTATATTTGTTTGTTATTTGGCTGAATTCAAGCTCCCAAAGGTCTACTACAGCAACTAAATGTCCTCTATTTCCTCAACTCCACCAAGAGATCACAATCTGTACCATCTCCTTAAAACAAGTCACACCAGAAACAGTGACTAACTACTGAAAAAGCTCAGATCATTTGACTGTGCAAGCAGCAAAAAGATAACAAAACACAACAGGCCCTTTGAGCAGGATATGATGTTTGCTGATTCGGTTGAAATGTCCATCTGTCATGTTCATTACATGTATGTTTAGATCTCGCCAGAGGGTGTCAAACACAAAAAGGCACCTGCTGTTTTCCGACAAAGGTGATGAGTGAGTGTGGATCTGAAGCCTGATCTTATCACGGTGGATCTATTGAGTTATCAGAACACTGAAGCAGACCATCTGCTTTCCAGGCCAAAATCCAGGCACACAGCAAGAAATCAGCCCAAATCAGTACATCCTCGCTCTTTAAGGAATACTGGGATTTTAGATGAATTATTATGCCCTTAAACACCCAAAATCTACAACTGATAGTCTTTCACTTTCATTCTAACTATTTCATATATTATATATTTCCTTGTACAACAAATCGTCTTACTAAAGACTTTACATTTTCTTCTACTCCTTCAGTTCCAGCTGGTTTTGCATCACAGGCCCGCTGCGTGTCACTTTCCCACACACTTTGTGTTTTCCCACAGAGGGAGGGTTGGGGTTAGCAAACGCACGGACAGAACGGCTCCTCTGACCTCAACGCAGGAAGTTAGTTCAACAACAGAGTTCATGGAAAAAAATCTTAGCATTGATAAGAGAAAATAAACTGTACCGTTTCCATAGTAACTGAAGTGCCAGGGTCGTGTTGGGAGCAGCAGGGTCCGGTCTTCCAAGCCTCCAAATCTCCACAGTCGCAGAAACCTCCTCCTGCTGAGGCATGCATCTGCGGTAGCAATGCAAATAATAATAATAATAATGATATAGAAATTATATACAAAAATAAAAATAATAATACTTTAGATCAGTGGTTCTCAAACCTGCCCTAGAGACCACCACACATTTTGTATATCTCTCTCATAGGCCACACCCAGTTCAAATCTAGCAGACTCCACTAATGAGCTGATGAGTTGAATCAGGTGTGTTAAATGAGGGAGACATACAAAATATGCTGTGGCTGGGGGTCCCCAGGACAGGTTTGAGAACCACTGCTTTAGATGGTGGTAATTTGTAATAACATTTTCAATAAAATAAATCAAATAAAAACTTGTAGAACAAGGTTGAGATTTGGGAAAGGAAAACAAATGATTTAGTAAGAAAACAAAATTATTAGTAAGAGTGCATGTACCTTGTAGCGATGACTTTTGTGCACACTCTTCTGGAAGCATTCTATGCAGAGTACACAGGTGGGATCTATTGCACAATCCCTGGAAATACATAGAAGACTTCAGCATAAAAACTTCATAGAAGTATGGTGAATGGTGCTGTGTTGACATATACTTCCAGGCAAAAATAAATACATGTATAAAAATAAGATTTGGACACACCTTCACGTTCTTTATTATTATCATTATATATAGATGGATGGATGGATGGATGGATAAATATACAATTTTAAACCCTAAATAGTAAAACTTTAAAAAGTAATATTATTCATTCATTCATTCATATAATATTTGTTATTTATTTGTTTGTGTTACTATATAATATGCAAAAATGTATCTAGTATTCTTTTAATGCGATTACGTAATGATGGTGGCATTAGCGTTTAAAATATTTGGGGTTAAAAATAGTAAATGAATGAATGAATCAAATAAATTAATCAATTAATTAAAAAACATCTTCTAAACCTTTTAATCATGTTCATGAGAAACCTACATTCACTCAAGTGTGTCCAAATTTTTCACTGATAGTAAATATAGTACACAATATGCTAGCAAAGATTTACAGAAAATAGCTGAAATATGAACATTTATTTAGCAGATGCTTTTATCCAAAGCGACTTACAAATGAGGACAATGGAAGCAATCAAAATCAACAAAAGAGCACTGATATGCAAGTGCTTTAACAAGTCTCAGTTAGCTTAACGCAGTACACGTAGCAAGGTTATTATAGGTTATTATTATATAATAAATAAAAAGAAAAACAGATAAAATAGAAAAAGAATAGAGCAGGCTAGCGTTAGAGGCCTTTTGCTAATTGCTTTTGCTAATTGTATAATAAATAAAAAGAAAACAAATAGATTAGAAAAAGCTAGTGTTTGTATTTTTATTTATTTATTAAGAATAGAATTAGAATAGAGAGTGCAAGAGGTAGAGGGTCAAATAGAGATGGAAGAGATGTTTTTAGCTGAAAACTAAAAACTAATACACTTATATTTTGTATTAGTTATAATTTGTATTAATAATTTGACTTATACACTCAAAATACTTGAATAAACCAAATGTCCATTATCCACTGACAAGGCTGTCCAATGAACAATCTGCACTGAGATGCTGGCTCATCAATCAGTCCTGCTGATGTTCTCACATAGGTGTTGCTGACTACATATATTATCAAGGGGCTCTGGTCTAACCTGCAGGAGTAGACGGTCTCGCCCTCTTTAAAGACACGTCCACATTGCTGAGCTGATGAGCTGCTGTTGTATTGCTGTAGCTTCATCAGGCCGACACAGGGGTCCTCTCCAAAAAGGAAGCACTCCAGAGGATACAGGAGGCGCTGCTCAACCTTTTGCTCCTCCTCCGCTTGTTGTGGCTCTGTCTCCAGACAGTAAATTAGAGGGACTTGCTCCCCTAAATAGCTGAGTATGGCAGCCCCTCTGTTTGAAGCCTCCTGCCATTTCTGGTGGCAAAAGAGATTATAGCATAGATTATAAAACAAACTAACCAAATACATTAAATGGTCATGAGTGACCCTGGACCACAACACCAGTCATAAAGTAGCACGGTTATATTTGTAGCAATAGCCAAAAATACATTGTATGGGTCAAAATTATTGATTTTTCTTATTAAGTAAATATCATGTTCCATGAAGATATTTAGAAAATTTCCTACTGTAAATATCGTAAAACTTAATAATAAGCATTGCTAAGAACTTTATCTGATGATTATAAAATGATTATAACATTTTAGGATAGCATTTTGTATAGTGGGTAGCTATTATGCATGTAAATTTTGGTGGTTAAATATATTCATATGCAAACACCAAATCACATGGCAAAGATGGTGAACAACATGCTATGTCTGTCAGTATTCAGAATTTTCACAGTATACAGGGTCTAAAAGATATTCCAGTTACAGAAACTATTAGTTTATCAATGCAAAAATAAATAAATAAATAATGTACACTATAAGTGCATTGTAATGATTTGCATCAATCAAACCAGGATGTTTGAGAGCTTCTTAATGCAGAGATAAACCACTCATAAATGGCCTTTGACCTCTAGCTATAATAATCGAAACTGTGGTGCATACCTAGTATTCAAGCCAATACAACTGAATGTTTGAAATAAATTCTACTACAGTATGAATTAACCTCATTGTATGGAGCAAGAAGGTCAGTCTGACACTTATTTTCAAAGTGCTGGTTATTTTCTAACGAATAAGGCTGCGTTGAGCAATGCAATATTAAACAGGCAACTATGGCAGAACTGCATTATGAAAGCAGATTTATGCTCCGGCTCAGAATATAAACGGGAGGAAATACATTCCAACATCACTATCAGTTGCCACTTCAGAGAAATGTGGAAATCTACATCCTGATCTATTTTAAGGTTGAGAAATCATGAGGAATATATTTTCAATCTCTGCTATGTCTGTGCAAATTCAACACATACCAGGGTTTCAAATCTTGCTCATCTTTCAAACTCAAACTTTAAAAAAAAAAAACTTCTAAGATGTTATTTATGATTAAAAAAAAGAAGCATAAACCCTGACTTAATGGTTAAACACTAAATGTGGTTATATTGCGCAAGTCTACATTGTGTAGTAGCACCGAACACCTAGTGAAATTTTTTCGTATTCAACCCAATCTATATACAAATGAAAATTAAAGAGTTTATAGTGTCGTAAACAAACCTAACTTTCACATACAAAAATTCACATACAAATCTGCTCGTTTTATCTGCAGTAACTTACAAGAACCTATTCAGGCTAACACAAAATAATAACAGCTCATTTGCGAATAAAACAAGAAGAAAACACAACGTCCCAAATGCTATTAAAATGAGCGAGGTGTGATAAAGAGCACTTAAAGATGGTGTTAAATGTGCTCGTGTCTGCATGCTGGATCCCAAGCAACAATCATGTAAACAACATGCAGTAACGTATCTGACCAATATGTTCATCATTAAATCGTAGATAACACGGAATCTATAGGTTTACCACGCATACTCAGCATATATATTTCCGTGCTGAAATCATAATATAGTGCAAAACGCGTGACATGCGACTGGATTTATATCTTAAGAGGTTAAAAGGCAAATATTTACCGTGCTCAACTGTACACCGTTCAGCGACTCCGCCATGATCCAAATGCCGTAAAGCGTCACTACAGCAACAGAACTAGGCCGGATTTGCAACAGTTTAAAAGTCTTTTTGGTGAATTGAATTCAACAGCGTAACGAGTTCAGTATATAATACAGATTGTGGGCAAACTGTAAAAGCATGTGCATAGACATATACATATCATAACATAAAATGACATGAGTTAGGTAGAGAGGTTTGCAAAAAGGGGTTTGAGTTACTAATAATCAACATTTAACCTGGTAAAAAATATGTATTTATTGTTATCCGTGTTATATTTAATCTGCAACAGCAATGTGAACTTTTAGAAACATCCATTTGGTCGTTAACTTTTAAATCCATCATTATGCAGAAAATATGAGTTCTCTGCAACTGGCAGATCAATGAGCTGCTTCTTTTCTCTAATAATAAGATAGGAAGTTAAATTAAATGATATGTGGAGGATGTTAACTGTGACAAGATGACTGACAGGCCAGTTTACAGTGACAAGGTGCGTGTAACAGAAGCGACAGAGTTAAATAATAGTTATTTTCTCTTTACATCCCTTTATTCTTTTACTTTAATTTATTTTTATTTTTTTATTCAAAGAACTATAACATACAACATGCTATCAAGAAACAAAATAATAAAAAAAAAAGGAAAAGAAAAAGATAGAAAGACAAATTACAACAAACCAAACAGTAGCCAGGGGGAGGAACGTATTAAACTTAAAAATAAACAAGAAATACATATATACACGTATATATATAAAATCAAATAAATAAATAGTAAAATTCACAAACTTTCAAAGTTCTTACAGCTTTCTTATTCACAGAGTCTCTGATACTGTCAATATAAATACATATTTCACTTAACAAAACCATAAAATTGGGTTTTTTTATTGTTAAATGTACACTTATGAACAGAATAAGTAAATTAATGAAGTAAAAGTACTGTTCCTCTTGGTCAGGATAGTCAGTAAAGCCAAAAAGTACATTTTCCCATAAGAGAGAAGGTTTTAAACACTGAATACTCTCACTAATAAACTTTTGGACCTTACACCATAATGTAACTGAGTATGTACAGTGAAGAAATAAGTGCAAGGCAGTTTCCTCATATTCATTACAAAAAGTACAATTTACATTTATTCCTTTTTTACATTTTTGTAAATAATGATTTGCTGGATAAAATCTGTGAATAAGTTTATAAGAAACTTCTTTTAACCTTATTTCTAAGATGATATTTTTGTGGTAACAACCACACTTTCCAGCAAATAAATTTTCCATTTAATAAGGAGACCCAGTGAGACAAAATATAAGGTACAGTAACAATTTCTCTCTGGAAAAGAGTACGAATAGCTGTATGATGAAAAACTCATTTTTTACCAACATAAGATATGTTACATGACAGTATGGCCCAAAGCTTGCACTCAAAAGTGTGTACCTTTCTTCACCAAAATAGTACATACTTTGGCACATTGGGACGCAGCATAATATTTCCAATTCTTAGCCCTGCAGCGCCATCTGAAGGAAATCACTTTTTTTTTGTTTCATGATGGAACCTCAATGAGTTTAAGTCCAACGTCAAGGTAAAACAAATAAATAAATAAATAAATATATAAATAAATAAATAACTCACAGCAGTATTTACAGAGAGGGAGATTTTAGTATGTTTATCCAACCATAAAGATTAAAATTATAGTCACAAAAGAAAATGTGAAATCAAATATTCATCACTCAGTAAATGCTACGTATCTGTTATTTCCTCCCTGTCTGCTATATTAAAGGCAGTATCTCACTCACTCCGCGTGCGCATCATCATCACTTCCTTCACTCCAGGTGTAGCTGAACGGTTATTACCAAGTTCGCTGGAATGAAAAAAAAGAGTTTGGGCTGATATGACAAATAGAAACGGAGACTGATGACATGAACACTTATACTGAGTAGAGTTTCCGAGATCATCTGGAAGACGAGGTAACTCTTTTATTCGTTTTATTATGTATCATGGAGAATTAAAACTTACCACTTCAAGGGAAACAAGTTGTTGAGTTGTAAAGTCAAACCCTTTCGAAAATTGACCGTGATTTTATTATAGTAAAAATGTAGTAACTTTTTATTTGGTAGGTTGGTTACCATTTGTATAACGGTTTTACTACAAAAAAACATGGTTAAACTATGGTTAGTGTAGTAAAACCATGGTTAATCTGTGGTTACTATGGTTTAACTATATTAACCATGTTTATTTGTAGTAAAACCATGGTTAATTTCTGGTTACCATGGTTAATTTGCGGTTACCATGGTTTAACTATATTAACCATGTTTATTTGTAGTAAAACCATGGTTAATTTGCGGTTACCATGGTTTAACTATATTAACCATGTTTATTTGTAGTAAAACCATGGTTAATTTGCGGTTACCATGGTTTAACTATATTAACCATGTTTATTTGTAGTAAAACCATGGTTAATTTGCGGTTACCATGGTTTAACTATATTAACCATGTTTATTTGTAGTAAAACCATGGTTAATTTGCGGTTACCATGGTTTAACTATATTAACCATGTTTATTTGTAGTAAAACCATGGTTAATTTGCGGTTACCATGGTTTAACTATATTAACCATGTTTATTTGTAGTAAAACCATGGTTAATTTGCGGTTACCATGGTTTAACTATATTAACCATGTTTATTTGTAGTAAAACCATGGTTAATTTGCTGTTACCATGGTTTAACTATATAAGGTTAGTCAATAACTAGCAATGAACATGACTTTTGTTATAGGCTAGTTTTGTTATTAGAAGTATTTTATTGTTAGTTAATGTTAACAAATGGAACCTTACTGTAAAATGTTACAGATATGATACACAAAATATATGCAATATATTTCGAAGTTGTAGCCTAATGGTTAGAGAGTCGTAATCCAAAGGTTGCGGGTTCGAGTCTCAGGCCGGTAGGGATTGTAGGTGGGGGGAGTGAATGTCCAGCGCTCTCTCCACCCTCAATACCACGACTGAGGTGCCCTTGAGCAAGCACCGAACCCCCAACTGCTCCCCGGGCGCCGCAGCATAAATGGCTGCCCACTGCTCCGGGTGTGTGTTCACGGTGTGTGTGTGTTCACTGCTGTGTGTGTGTTCACTGCAGTGTGTGTGCACGTTGGATGGGTTAAATGCAGAGCACAAATTCCGAGTATGGGTCACCATACTTGGCAGTATGTCACTTCACTTCGCAAGTGTAGAAAGTTTTTATGAATGTCCAGATGTTTATGATTTTCTAAATGTAAAGTTTATATTTTGACAAAAGCATGCATATCAGCAGCTTAATAAAAGCGGTTGGTGTGAGTTCCCCTCATATGGTGGTCGTCATATTTAGGTCACATGACTATCTTAGTCAGCTTAAAAATTACATTTCATGTTCTCCTCAATATGTACACAACATATGTAAAAGGTTCATATATGGGCACACTTCTATATATATAAAAGCATGTGAATATGAGTGTAGATATATGGATGCCCATATATGAGTGTACTCGGATGTGTAATGTGTGATATGCATCTGATGTAAGTTTAATATTACTTGAGGAAAGTAAATAAATAATAAAAAAATAAAAAATAAAAATTACATTTCAAATGAAATATAAAATAAACCCAATGTTCGCTTAATTGTAATCTTAAATTTCCATCTAAAATTGTTAATTTATCCAACATAGTAAGACTAGGCTATGTGATAATATGAAAACGTCCTGCATATTAGAAATCACCCATAACGTGTTTTATCAAATTTGATTTAGCTGTGGGAAGTAGCCTAATCTGAGAGGAAATGAGAACAATATACTATTATAAATGCATTAAAGTAGCACATGAGGATTTTACTGTTGACATTAGCTTTGATTTTCACGGTCCTTTCTTTTTTTTTTAACATCAACTTTTTAAATGAAATTCAGTTTTTGTCCCCCATCATTTTTGATCCCACTCTCAGGTTTCCAGTGACCATGAACATAACCGGTCCAACAATCCACACAAACAGCTGTCAACCACCTTACGAGGAAGAAAACCCACTTCCTCTTGTGGTTCTCTACAGCACAGTCCTCACATTAGGCCTGCCTGCTAACCTGATCACAGTCTTCCTCACGTTCCTGGAAGTGCGTAAGAAGAACGTCCTAGGAGTCTACCTCTTCAGCCTGTCAGTGTGTGATCTGATGTATCTAGGTACACTTCCACTCTGGGCCATTTACATCAACAGAGGTCATCACTGGGAGTGGGGCTCTCTGACCTGTAAGGTCACCGGCTATGTGTTCTTCAACAACATGTACATCAGTATCTTCTTGATGTGCTGCGTTTCCGCAGACCGCTTTGTCGCGGTGGTCTACTCCTTGGAGTCTCGAGGTCTGAGAAAGATGAGGCATGCTGTGATCATCAGCGTTGTCATTGTGGTGGTCGTTGCTGTGGGACACGTGCCGGTTTTCACCATGACAGAGGGCGACTCTGAGAAAATGAAGGAGAAGAGGTGCTTCGAGCCAAGCGAGCCCTCTGTCTTTGTGACGGGACTCAACTATGCCCGCTTCTTCATCGGTTTCTTCATCCCGCTGTGCATTTTAATAGTCACCAACTTGGCCATCATTGCTAAAGTTCAAGCTAGCACGGGTTTGAAGCCACGGGCCAAAGTCAGAATTCGTAACCTGGCCTTAGCCGTCATCTTGTTATTTTTAGTCTGCTTCACGCCATACCATGTGATCCTTTTGTTACGTGCCATACATTTCTACTTCTCGAATGGGAAATGTGACTTTGAAAGAAGTGTCTACACACCCTATACGATCTCTCTGGGTCTGTCTACCATCAACAGTGCTATAAACCCTGTTTTCTATGTGCTTAGCAGCAACAGTGTTCATAAGAAGATCCACAAAGGCCTACAAGGGTTACGTAGCAACTCAAGATCTTCTTCTTTTGCTTGATTTCTTTTTTCTCAACTGGGACTTATTTTGCTTGTTATGTAGCCTGTACAATATTTCAATGTTTTGAATTTAAATATGAAATGTTTCTGTTATGCTTGTTCATTAAAATGAAATGTGGATGATTCATGTGCGTATGTTTACTATTTCTTATTTTTTGCCCTTATAATCAAAATGTCATAATCTTCCGGTGAAATTACTTTTCTCCAGTAATTGCATATGGGTCATTCCATATCAAATCTACCAAATTTCAGAAACCTCCCCAGCTCAGTTTTGATTTTGCTAATATTTTTTTTCTGAAGAAAGATAAACATGTATAGTAATGAAAGACAAAGCATTAAATGTCATGGATGCATATTTACTGAGTAATCCACTATTTTGCAGAGGGGGGTCAAAATGGCAATTTTCACCTGAGATTCAGAGCCAAATTTCAGGGGGTTAAACATGACTTTAGAAAGATGGTAGCATCATGATTTGATTTTTACACAGAGATTAGTAGGTCTGTTAGTAAAATATGTTGACCTTAGCAATCTTTGTTGCATTATGTGCCAATGGTGACCATTCAAAAAATGGGGAAAGAGCAATTTTTTATTTTCTTCTTCAAAGTTTGCATGCCTGTAACTCAAGAAGTATTAAAGATATCTGAATGCCCTGTTAGATATTGGGTCATAACAAACTTCCCTTTTGGCATCTTCATTTTTAAGCCCTATATGGTTAGTTTCCAGAGATATTATGATCTCTCTCAAACCACACAGCTTTCTATTGGCTGTTTCGTAGCAAAATCTGCATTGAGAAATTTTTCGCTCTCACGCAAAACTAGACTGCATGGATTCCATGTGAAATGACTGAATGATTTTGCAGGCAAAAATGTGCCAGCCTAATCATGAAATGAAAACCTTACATATTATTATTTGAAAAATGTTTTTCAGCCAAAGTCAAGTGGTGCGATTAACATAAAGCAAGAAATTATGACATATCAAGATCTCTTGAAGTGTAAGGTAATTTGACTTTTTTTATTAAAGTGTAAAATGTCATGCGGTGCAACTTAAACATAATATGACTCATTGAATTTAATGCATGCTATTTCTTTTAACCTTTTTTTGGGAAATAATGAAAATAAGTTTTTTACTGATGGTTACTTTTAGAGACAATTATTTTAAAGTGCTTTTTTTGCTTTTCATCAGTACTTTGCCATTTTATATAGATCTTAGCAAAGTCCAAATGTGAAATCAGGAGACGTTTTTGGTGTGAATTGATGCATGAAGCCACAGACACGTAATGAGGAAATGGTTAGAGGTTAAGGTGCTGATGTGCAGAAAAAGAGGATGTCTTTCTGTTAGCAGGTAACAGTCTAGACGTGTACAGACTGTGTGCCTGCACTCAGACACGTAGTTACACACTCAAACACATGGGCTTGAGAATGGCTTATTTATTTTTTTATTTAAAGGATAAGTTCACTGAATTTCAACAAGCTTTGTATTGTAATGTCAATTGTAATGTTTACAATGTCAGTACACAAATGGACAATGTGTTACCTGCAGTACATTTGTGGAAACTACAGTTCATACTTCCATGTCTTTGTATTCCCACTCGTGGATGGTCTGATCGAGCCCAGTGCATTATGAGTGTTGAAGTTTTGGCTACTTCCATTTTTCTTTGTTTTACTAACTTTTATTGAAAACCCATCTGTTACCCCTCATTAATTGATTACATATCAAAGGTGAACAAATGCATCAGTTTGATGATTAATTTCTCTTTGAAACTACTAGAAGTTTATGCAGTTTACGGTACATTTACAATACATTTGATCAGTTTATGTTTCCTGAGAAATAAAACACAACTTCGCCATTGTTATCGACATGCACTGCCTTCTGAGCTTCAGGAACTCTACTTTTAAATCTTTTGGTATAACAAATGTAAAACAAACAACATATGATCACTGCCTTGATAAAAGAAGGGGGAATAAATGTGGTTACACCAAACCAGCTCTTCATGTTCTGTATGCAAATCAGCAAAATGTTTCCAAAAATAATGCTTAAAAAACAACCAAAAAAAAAACAATATGAAGAGCCCTTTGTTAGAAACGATATTGCATATTTAAGATGGTAAGCGTGAAGAATCAAGACTTGAGGCATGAAATGTTTTGTTGTGGTGAGGACTTTGAGCATGAGAACGGATGCTCAAATGTGTTTGTAACTTGCACTCTCCGTGACCTTTAACTGTTTGTGAACTTCCCATTGGCTAGGTTGTAATTCTGTTTGTTGTAATCGCTACTTGTAGTTCGTTTTTTTTTTTACGCGAACACACTGAATGACTAGAAGTTTGACATAATCGTCTTACATTTGTTCACATAAACCAGGACTGCCACACAAAGCTAAATGTTCCAGTCTTGATGTTTTTAAGTGGAAGGTGTATGAAGGCAGACTAAATCAGTTTTTAAATGGTCTTGATAGTTAACAAAGTAATAACATCACTTTATACTTACATAAAAAATTGTGATCAGGTCAAAAGTTCAAACTGTTAATAACTAATCTTTTTTTTGTTTAATTGCATACACCACAGAAGCCATAAGAGACAAATAAAACAAAACATGCTGTTGAAGAGCTTTAAACTTTTATCACAGACAAGCCGCTCTAAAGTGCAGGACACAAACTATTAGAGTTGTATATTCATATACTCTTGTTTAAAATATTAAATATTTCCAATATAAATATATCAAATACCTTCAAACATTTCAGAAGTCAGTTTACAATAAAAAATAATGCAGCTTTAAGAACAGTAAGCCATGAGCTTAGGCAGCAGCAGACAGTGGAATATAATTAAGTAAATGTCTGCATTAACTTCCTGTAGGTTTACAGTGATTTTGTTCTTTTTAGGCACTTGTTAGTTCTCTTCTGTTGTTTATGTGAAAAGCCTCCTTTTTATGTTAAATCCTTTGCAAAGTGTGTACATCAAGTAAGTTAGGAATCCTTCCTGAGCTAGTGTGCATACAGTAGTAGTACTTTTGTCAAGCACACTTTGTAACAGGCTTGGATTTATTTATAAAAAGTGCTTGGAAAACTTTAGCTGTGCTCGTTTCCGTACACATTAATGAATGCAGGCAGCAGTGCGTACTTTGTTTAAAGGTTCAGTTTTCTGACGTAGTGTGTGTCAGTGCAACTGTAAGAGTGTGTGTGCATGTGATGTTGATTATTCCAGAGGCTCTTTCTTGTTCTGGTATGGCAGCAGGTTCGTGTTGTACTGGCTGAGCCACCGGCGTGAGATCTGATAAAAGAATCCTGGTGCTTTCCCACATTGTGATGATGGCATCAGCTACAAAAAACAACAACAACAGAAACACTTTATCACAAATGAAAAGTTCATTCACTGTTATGAGTTTGTTCGTTAGTCCATTACATGAATAAAAAAATAAAAAAGTAAACAAAAAAAGATTATATATATTCAAAGTTAAATTAATGTAGAAACAAAGACAGCATATTTTTTATATTTGTTTAATGGCATCTTTTTTATGAACTATGGGGTAGAGTCTGGAGCAACTTTACCACTCACAAGTTCTTGATTTCCTCTTTTTTTCTTTTGTTCTTTGATTAATTGATATCCCAGCAGCCGGGTTAGTAGGTTATTTGGCTGCTATTACTTTAAGAGCTGCCGCTGCTGAATGTGATGCCGATCTTACAAGCATGCTCGTAGTTTCATTCACGCTTTAATATGAAATGATACAAGCTACAGCGTGCACACAGTATAACGGCTGACAGGACAGGGAAAATAGTTTTTACTTATATGGCCTGACAACATCTCATCTGACCGCAGTTCTCTGTTGTTCTACTGAAGCTCCTTGTCACCTGTACCGTTTCTGCGCTCGTTTGACTTGGGCCTGTCACTGAGGCAAACGCGTTATAAGTCTAAGTAAACGCAATTCTTGTCAAGTAAAGAGAGACAGAAGTGATTGGGGTGGAGAGTGGGGTAGCCAACCCCAGCCCTGCCCCTGTGTTAACTGCGCTATTTTTAACGCTGTTAAACTGGAAAAATGTATTGACCATGTTAATGCGCAAAGTTTGACAGCACTAATATATATATATATATATATATATATATATATATATATATAGCACTTACACTTACACACACACACACACACACACCAACCTTGGTTTGAATAAGTGCTCCAGGAGGGTCTTGTGGATCTTCTAGCTCAAGAAGAGTAGTGGTCTAAAAAAAAAAAGTTTATTTTAGTAGCACCACAAAAGTCTGAATATGTATCAGCACATCTCTCATCTCAACAAGCCACATGAGCTAACAAAGTCTGTAGCACAAAGGGTGTGCCAATGTGCCAGATTTGAATATTTATAACACTCGGCCTGTACTCACCTGTGAGTCAGCGCTTGCGTCAGGCTGTCTGAGCTGGAGGGTTTTGAGCAGTCCTTCATGGGAGTGTAGTTTGGGTTTGGGACCTGATAGTCTGAGAATTTCAGACCCAGACTGTAGATGGCACCAGAAATTTGCAGCTTCGCTGATGGAAAAAAAAAAGGGTTCGAAAGACTTTTGACAATGACAGACACTCCACTGATACTTCATCAATTAAACAGGCTTGCGCGCAGAGATTGATTTATAAACCACAACATTTTACTGTGCAAACTTGTTTGAGTGCACTTCATTCTGGGAAAATATTGACAATGTCCACATACTGGAGGTTCTCACCCTGATCTTACACTGTTCAGTTAGAGAGTCAATGATGCATAAGAGTGACTAAAATAAAGAGAAGGGACAATCTATTAATCTAATCTGTTTTCAAAAAAAAGTAATGTAAGGCAACTATCTAAAAGAGATTAGATGTTTTTAATATTTTTTGTTTTGGCTTTAGTGATTTTGTTGTTTTTATTAGTTATTTTAAATGTCTATTTTTCTTCATTTTTATTTATTAAAGTAATTTTTTTAGTTTTCATTTTCAGTAAACAATAATAACCCTGCTAATAAATTAAAATTGTATATTTTTATACACCTTAAATACATTACTACTACGACAACTAATAAACAATTAATAATAATGTCAAAAATTCATAATGCTTTTAACAGAACTACTTCACCTTCACATTTCTTCTTCTAAGAAATAATCATGAAATAATAAAACATTAGGGCAAGTCATAGAAAAGGAATATTCAAGTCATTATATGTATGAATTGCATTCATAATTAATTTTAGGATAGATTGAGAAACAGTCATTACCAAGATGGCTGCTCAATGAACCAGCTACTCCAGTAAGAAATATACTGGCTATATGCAATGCATCTCATTGCAACCTCGTTCATCATTTCAGAACAGTAACAAAAGCCATAGACTAGTACCTTGATATTGCTGCAGACTGAGGGGGCTTGTCTAATGTGCTCTGCTGTAGCACACACAATGAAGGGATTTCCATCACGACAGGGTCTTTCTCTGCCCCCTCAACTTGAAAGCAGTCATTAAAAATGAACCAGGGATTCCCCTTTTCGCCATTTTCAGTCTGTGAAACACAAGCATCAAATACCACAATAACACTTCACCACAGTTGCAACAGTTTGAAAGTATGTCACTTTTAGAACGGTAAATGAATTTAGTCATGCAATCACAGAAAAAAATAAATAATGCAAAACTACAGAACATACGTTTTCAGGAAGCTCAAAAGTTCCTGTTTCTGCCACGGGTGGGGCTGATGATTCCTCTTTCCTGGTATTGTCCTGGAATGCACTCCAGTCTGAAAACCCACTGCTATCTTGCTGGGGTTCTGTCCAGTCTGCAGAACTGAACGTGGACCAATCGTCAAAGCCTTCACAACTCTGAAAACCATCTTCACCATAACGGTCCAACATACACTCCCCCATTCCACACAGCAACGTTATCCAGTTCCACCTGAGAGTCTACTACTGTTCTGTCTACTGTACATCTACTTGTTCAATCGAGCTATAGCAGGATCAGCAGGGTCACCATGCCTTTATCCCTATTGACCTCAATTCTGTTGTTGTCGTCTTTGTCGCTACACTTTTGACTGAGCAGTTTGTTCTCTGGTGTCCCACAGGAGGCAGGGAGTTCCCATTGTGTTTCAGAGGCAGATACACATGCTTCCTTCCAAAGACATTTCCTTAGTTGCTTTACTCTGATTACCAGGAAGAGGAATCTGGGAGGGAGAAACAAATGTGAAATATTAAAGTTACATTTTATTTTATTTAGAATCTATACTATCTATCTATCTATCTGTGAATAAATAGAATTTAAAAATTAAATAGAAAAACAACAAAAATTAACAGAACTATTTAGATATGCAAAATGTAGTTTGAATTTGCAATTTTATTCCACATGATCCACACCTTAAAATATTGAAACTTATGTATTTTCTAACTTGTCAATTTTACATAACCAATCTTTCATAAAAGAAATTATACAAAAAAAGTAAAATTGTTACATTAAATTATTAATATCATTTAACACGCGAAAACAATCATCTGTTGCATGATGCAATTATGTTTCTAATTAAAATTTAAATACAAATGTAATGAAAATCAATAAGGGTCCCCGTGTCTGTAAACATATACAAATATATACTTTTTTAATATTTATACAAATATATATATATTTTTTAAACAATCGGGTATCGCTATTCTGATTAAATGTACGTTGTTTTGGCTTTTCAACAATGTAGAGGTCATATAAAAAGAAACATGTATGTAAATAAACCCTTTTACGTCACATAAAACCGCAATAAACGTTGTTTATTAACGTCGTGTGAGCCAATAAAAAAACAATATCCCACTTACCGTCATAAAGAAATCGCAACAGGTGTAATGAAACGCTGATAGCCTAAAATAGTTTTTTCCACGTATTGCTTCCGCAGTTTTTTCTGTCGAGCATCTGACGTCCCACGAACAGGCGGAGCGCGCGGGGCGCACCTGTGCTTTGATAACGCGCCCAGAACGCGCTCTCGTGACGGTCACCATAGTGAGAAACTCTCGCGAGATTCACAGGGACTTGAACGCGCAATAACAAAATGAATCATTAAGAATAAATAATTTCTCATTCATAAATGCATGACTAACAAAAAAATCAATTTTATGATATGCTTACTGAAGTACGACGGTATATGGACAATATTTATATTAGAGAATCTTTGAATAAGAAAGCTATAAGACTTTAAAAGTTTGTGAGCTTTACAAACTCTTTATTTAATATTTTTTTATACCCATATCCTTTTTTTAACATTACTACCACCCAGCATTTTTTTTTATAAATAAACTTTATGCTTGTAAAAATACCTTAAAAGGTGATGAATTAGTTGTTTGACCAAAAACACTGAGATATAAAACTTAAAAAAAAAAAAAAAAATCAATATGAAATACAAATCTGGTACACCACCTTGGTGTGTGGAGTATGTTACATAATTTTAGAAAACACAATCTCTGATCCCCATGAACACAAACCAGATACAACAGTCATGACAAGCACAAAAAAAAGATAGAAATTAAGAATCCCTTTATTACAGATAATGTTTAGTTCATTACAATTGTCAAGACATTTATTTAGGACAAAGATGTGCAAAGGTTTAGTATGGCCGCATAGAACATCTAATCTCAGCCTAAAACTCTCTCTGCCTGTCAGCTAGTAAACCCGTGACCAGAAAAACAGAGGGAACTCCTCTAAAATATAGTAAAAAGCAGTATGTTGAGTGGTTAGAGGGGAGGTCTTAAGAGTTATTCTCCAAGTGCATTTGACAAGAAGGGGAGAAGATGAGTTATTATTTTAGGGATGAAAATCTGTTTCAGTAACTGCGACCAAACAGCGTGTAGAACTGCGCAGGCTCTTTGCCGCTGACGCACATCTGACCGGCCTGCAGGGCCTTCAAGGGCTCGAAAGGGATACATAGACTCTTGGCTCCCATTGAAGGTGCACCAGGCTCCAGGTCTTGATCCCTGAGGAGAAACACAGGGAAACACAGAAATGGTAACCACATCTCCCAAGAAAATCCCATGAAAAATGTAATTCTTGAGGGATTTAGAGGTCCTTGGAATTGAAATATTTCAAAAATCAGGTATCAGAATACTAGTTATCAAGGAATAACAACCCAAAAGCATGGACTGATCTCTTACTTGGCTGTTGTCTTCTTAATCCAGTCCTCACACTCAATGCCTCCACAGAAGGGAATCTGCACAATCTGTGAGAAATTATATGAATAATGCAAAATTCTAGTTTTGATGAGAAAAGTGACCAAAACGCTCTGGATCCACATTTTTACTTACTCTTCCCTGGTCCAGATCTTTCTGGAATTGCTCCATTGTATCAGCCACAACCATGTGTTTGTGCAAATCATCAGAGGCCCTGTGACAAGTTAACAAATAATAAGTCATTCTGCATCTGATGGAATTGACAGAGCTCTAATTTGGTGATACCAGGTCAGCAGGCATTTGTACCGTTTAAAGAGGTTGTTCTGGATCTCTTCCAGAAGGTTTAGGATTTTCTTCTCAGCATCAGCCTGTGGCACAGTGAGCTTTTCTCCCGTGTCTCTTCTTACTGCTACAAACTGACCCTGTTTTAAGTCCTTTGGCCCAACCTCCAACCTTATGGGCACACCCTGCATTCAGAAAACAGGAAGTCACACATAAAGCCTTTGTGTTCTTTGTTATGATTATGCAGCGATAGAGAACCTCCATACCTTCAGCTCCCAATGATTGAACTTCCAGCCAGGTGAGTAATTATCACGCAGGTCTGCCTTGACTCTGATGTCGGCCTTCTGTAGTCTAGAAAGATATTTGGAGCATTGGGCCAACAGAAGCTCTTTCTCTGTTTCTGGGAGAGTGGCTGTGATGCCACAAGGAATGATGACGACCTACGAATCACAGTGTAAGTTTGAATACAACGCTATGATCCATTATAAACAGGCAGAAGAAATGACGGATCTCCTGCGTACCTGTTGACATGCTACTCTGGGTGGCAGCACCAGGCCCATGTTGTCTCCATGAACCATTGTCAGGACTCCGATAGTTCGTGTGGTGATGCCCCAGGAGTTCTGGTAGGCCAGCTGTTTCTCACCTGGTCTCTTAGGGTCCTCAAAGACGATCTCAAACATCCTGGAGAAGTTCTGGCCCAGGTGATGAGATGTGGCACCCTGCGAGAGTGATGAAGAGAGTTTCAGATCTTACTGCAGTACTTTGATGCTGCGACAATAAATGCTAAATGCTAACAAGGTAATCATAAAATGATTGATACAATAAAATGTAACCATCTCTCTGCAGCAGTAGAGGCATGTCTAACTCGGAGATCTTTTTCTATGCGTGTTAGATGGACAACTTTGACCATTACGTTTGTATCACCTCAAGTGTTTTTAAGATGCCGTATCCAGTTGAAAGAAGTCTGGCTCGAGACACATGCTCTGGATATTGTCCTTTGCGAAACAAATTCAAAATGCTTGAGTGATGCACAACTAAGGTAAACAGTCTGTTTTGTCTTAAGGGTGAGAATGTTTTTACTTTATTTACTATTTATATTTTTTAAAACTAATTTGAAAAATACTTAAATTAGTATTAATTGTATTAATTACAATTACAATCTGTGTATTATTTTAAACTTATTTAAAATCACTTTTAATTTTATTATTTACATTTTATTTTAATTTATTATTTATTTACATTTATTATATATTATTGTATTAACACTTAAATAATTAAAGTTGTTTAAAAAAAGAAAAAATCTACATTCAGGGCATCAATAGACAAAATGCATAAAATATTAAATGTACAGTTGGGCAAAAAAGTATTTAGTCAGCCACCAATTGTGCAAGTTCTCCCACTTAGAAAGATGAGAGAGGCCTGTAATTTTCATCATAGGTACACTTCAACTATGAGAGACAGAATGGGGGGAAAGACTCCAGGAAATCACATTGTAGGATTTTTAATGAATTCATTGGTAAATTCCTCGGTAAAATACGTATTTGATCACCTACAAACAAGCAAGATTTCTGGCTCTCACATACCTGTAACTTCTTCTTTAAGAGGCTCCTCTGTCCTCCACTCGTTACCTGTATTAATGGCACCTGTTTGAACTCGTTATCAGTATAAAAGACACCTATCCACAACCTCAAACAGTCACACTCCAAACTCCACTGTGGCCAAGACCAAAGAGCTGTCGAAGGACACCAGAAACATTGTAGACCTGCACCAGGCTGGGAAGACTGAATCTGCAATAGGCAAACAGCTTGGTGTGAAGAAATCAACTGAGGGAGCAATTATTAGAAAATGGAAGACATACAAGACCACTGATAATCTCCCTCGATCTGGGGCTCCACGCAAGATCTCACCCCGTGGGGTCAAAATGATCACAAGAACGGTGAGCAAAAATCCCAGAACCACACGGGGGGACCTAGTGAATGACCTGCAGAGAGCTGGGACCAAAGTAACAAAGGCTACCATCAGTAACACACTACGCTGCCAGGGACTCAAATCCTGCAGTGCCAGACATGTCCCCCTGCTTAAGCCAGTACATGTCCGGCCCGTCTGAAGTTTGCTAGAGAGCATTTGGATGATCCAGAAGAGGATTTGGAGAATGTCATATGGTCAGATGAAACCAAAATAGAACTTTTTGGTAAAAACTCAACTCGTCGTGTTTGGAGGAGAAAGAATGCGGAGTTGCATCCAAAGAACACCATACCTACTGTGAAGCATGGGGGTGGAAACATCATGCTTTAGGGCTGTTTTTCTGCAAAGGGACAAGGACGACTGATCCGTGTAAAGGAAAGAATGAATGGGGCCATATATCGTGAGATTTTGAGTGAAAACCTCCTTCCATCAGCAAGGGCATTGAAGATGAAACGTGGCTGGGTCTTTCAGCATGACAATGATCCTAAACACACCGCCCGGGCAACGAAGGAGGGCTTCGTAAGAAACATTTCAAGGTCCTGGAGTGGCCTAGCCAGTCTCCAGATCTCAACCCCATAGAAAATCTTTGGAGGGAGTTGAAAGTCCGTGTTGCCCAGCGACAGCCCCAAAACATCACTGCTCTAGAGGAGATCTGCATGGAGGAATGGGCCAAAATACCAGCAACAGTGTGTGAAAACCTTGTGAAGACTTACAGAAAGCGTTTGACCTCCGTCATTGCCAACAAAGGGTATATAACAAAGTACTGAGATGAACTTTTGTTATTGACCAAATACTTATTTTCCACCATAATTTGCAAATAAATTCTTTAAAAATCAGACAATGTGATTTCTTGGATTCTTCCCCCCCATTCTGTAGTTGAAGTGTACCTATGATGAAAATTACAGGCCTCTCATCTTTTTAAGTGGGAGAACTTGCACAATTGGTGGCTGACTAAATACTTTTTTGCCCAACTGTATTAAAATAAATTATATTGAAATGCATATTGAAATGGCAGCCAAATATTATAATATCAGATTTATGGCAATTCCCAGCCCTACTCTATTTTATTCTTATTCTTTTTTTGCTAAATAAATATTTAAACGTATAGTTGACCCAAAAATAAATGTCATTAAAAATTCTACTAACTCCTGATTGACACGGAAGAGCAGAATAACATCATTGAATAAAATCGTTATTTTTGTTTTCTTTGCACACAAAGTATTCTCGTAGCTTCATAAAATTATGGTTGAGCCACTGATGTCACATGGACTATTTTAACAATGTCTTTAATGCGTTTCTAGGCCTTGAACTTGTCAATGTTGCTGTCTATGCAGGGTCAGAAAGCTCTCGGATTTCATAAAAAATATTAATTTGTGTTCCGAAGAACAACAAAGGCCTTATGGGTTTGGAACAACATGAGTGTGAGTAATTAGTGACAGAATTTTCACTTTTGGCTGAACTATCCCTTTAAAGTAGTTAAACAGGCCAAACAAAGATTGTAAATTAGGAGTATCTGGAGGTTTTGCAAATTAAAGGCTAACCTGAATAGCTCTGCCGCTTGCTGAGATGTAAGCCTCCACAGTGGTGGTGTAGTCTCCTCCTGCAAACTTCTCCTTCTCTGTTTTCTTGCCCTTGACCACAGGAATGGCCATCAGCTCCTCGTACACTCGAGCATACAGGTCCAGAATCTGCAGAACCTGCACACATGACAGATGAAAGAGTAGGAGGGTCAGAAACATGGTACAAATTACTTCTGGATCTGCATGTAAACAGTAAGCTGTGAGCGAGGTGTGATAGATCACATCTTACCTCCTCTACGGCTTCCTCTTTGGTGGCAAACGCTGTGTGCCCCTCCTGCCAAAGGAACTCTCTGGTCCTCAGGAAGGGCTGGGGGTGTTTGAACTCCCAACGCTGAGAAAAGCAAAAAGCGGAATGAAGACACAGCCCTTAATTTAGATTTGTTTGCCAAAGTGTACGACTGAGGTTGAAACTGACCACGACGTTGCACCACTGGTTGAGTTTGATTGGCAGGTCTCTGTGTGACTGAACCCACTTGGCATAGGCAGGATACATGACTGCATCAATGAAAAAAGGGATTGAATTGATTAAATAGATAATAAAAAGATGATAATCCAGTCCATGTAAGATACAGCTGCAGTCGCTCACCTGTCTCACTAGTGGGACGCACAGCAACGGGTTCCGCCAACTCTGTCTTTCCTGATCTGGTCACCCAAGCAACCTAAAGACATTTGCAGATAAAATCTGAATTTTCAGCATCATTACTCCATCATTCTAATATCCTGATTTGGTATTCAAATAAAACATCATTTTTATCATCAATGTTTAAAACAGTTGTGCTGATTATTTTTTTTGTGAAAATGTGATACTTTTCTATTTTAAATGTCTTTGCTGTCCTTTTTAAATCAACTTATTGGACCCTTGCTAAATAATTTTAATGACGAATATACAAGTATTAAATGTTGTGCATATCCTTTCATTCCTTTATTTCCATCTCCTCACCTCTGGAGCAAAATCTGCAATGTGGGTCTTCTCTTTCTCCAGGGCAGCCTGAGAGACAAACATGGGGAAGTAGCAGTTCTCCACACCCAGCTTCTTGATCTCCCGGTCAAAGAATTCTTTGATGGCATCCCAGATAGCATAAGACCAGGGCCTCAACACGTAACAGCCACTGACGTCGTAATACTCGATCATCTCAGCCTTGGTGATCACCTGAAAACAGCAAAAACGATGATTTTAATAAAAAACAAAAAGCTGAAAAACAAAACGGTTCTCCTGCAGTTTACAAAATTATGTGTACAAAGTGTACCTGTGAGTACCAATCAGCCAGATTTTCCTCTTTCTTTGCCTCTAGTCCCAGCCTACATTTGAGAAACAAAGTAAGTAAATGAGTTTACCGTTCCTGCTTGCAAATGCCACATTCCCTTAATGCATTTCAGTGAAGTGTTCATAAACACAGCTTAAAGTCTGAAAAAGACATTCAGACAGAACAGACTGTGTTTAGGGTTTAGTCTTGGAGGACGAAACCAGTTGTGGCAGTACTAAAACAACTGCAAAACTTTCTCAAGTCTCCATTCAAATAGTTATTAACATCTTGTGGAACGACATATAGGGTATCTGACAGCTCAGTGTTGTGATTTTGTCTTTCACCGTGTCTGTTTCTTTGGCCCCTGGCCGTCTCCTGCTCCTGCTCCAGAGTCTTGACTTTGTTGAGGTTTCTCTCCTCCTTTCTGCTGTTTACGTCCTCCTCCTCCTCCTCCTCCTCCTCCCTGCTTCTCAGACTTGTTCTCCCGCTCCTTACGGCTCTTATCTTCTCCTCCCGTGTTCCCTGAGGTTCCTGGAGTGGTCACAGGCTTGTACTCCTCTCCAGTGAGGGCTTTATACTGACCCTTCAGTTCAAGCAGAGTCTTCACTGCTTTATCAACTTGCTCCTAAAATAGATTAGAATCACATGAGCACAAAAATAAAGCCACATTAATAATTACATTTTGCAAACAAATGCAAACCAACCTTGGGGGCTTTCTCTGCTTTAAGCCGTCTCACTTGCTCCCCCTGCTGGGCTATGTCTGCAAACAGTGCTTGAGCCTGAGGGGAGGAGCTGGATTGAGGCTGGGAGGAGCTAGATTGGGATGGGGCAAGGCTGGATAGTACAGGGGCAGGGCCTGAGGATGGAGGCACGCCTGGTTTGTATTCCTGTCCGGTTTGCTGCTTGTACTCGGCTTTAAGTCTCAGCAACTCCTTCACTGCAGCATCTATCTGATCCTGTAAAAATATGAGTAATTGTTGAATACGGTCGCTTTAAACTCAAAGAAATTCAGAGAAAAACTGAAATAAGTCAAAACCTTGGGTGCCTTTTCTGTTTTCAATTTCCTCACAAGGTCTCCTTGTTGAGAGACACTATCGTAAATAGCCTTAGGAGAGCTGTCAGAGGAGTCGGGCACAGCAGGGGTGGTGGCGGCAGGCTGAGCTGATGGAGCAGCACCAGCGGGGGGAACTCCGGGTTTGTATTCCTGCCCTGTCACCTGCTTATATTCGGTCCTCAGGGCCAAAAACTGCTTTATTGCTGCATCAACCTGGTCCTGGGGAGGAAAGAAAAAAATCATGCCGTTTTACAAACAATAACACACTGTTTCCTGAAATCACCACAACAAAATATTTTTTATTATTACTAACTTTTTCTTTATTAATATCAATAGTCATCATATGGAATATTAAGATATATTTTAAGAATTGTTATATTATGTCAATAGAAAAGAAATGCAACTATGGTCTCACTTTTGGTGCTTTCTCTGCTTTCAGCTTTCTGACCAGCTCCCCTTGATCGGACACACGTCCATATATGGCAGCAGGGGAGGAGTCAGATGGAGGGGCGGATTGTGGGGGAGATGCTGTGGGAGGAGCCATGCCTGGTTTGTAGTCTTGACCAGTGAGCCGTTTAAACTCAGCTTTGAGAGCCAAGAGCTGTTTTACTGCAGCATCTACTTGCTCCTGTAAAATGAGGAAGACATTCAGAATTTAGCATCCATCCTGCAGAAACACAGAATTTCACTATTTACCACAATTATAGGCAGGTCTAAACTACTAACAGACATACATTATATCTGATGTCATGATGCCCTGCTATATACTACTTATACCTTTTAAAGGTGCAGGCACATTTACCACTGCTTTGCAAAATCCATCACTTCAATAGGAAATCAAAAGTTTTGTGTGAAGGCGAAAAAGTTCCCCACAAAGATTTCACTTGTGTTCAAGTTTGTCACAAAAATTCCTGATGAAGAGAAAGCAGCTTGCTTTGTAGTGTCACATAGAAGTGACTTTCAAAGAAGATGCTGACAGCTCACCCAAAAATAAAATTCTGTCGTTCCAAACCTGATATTTCAAAATGTTGGTAACCAAACAATTGCTGGTCCCCACTGACTTCCATAGTATGTTTTTTTTCCAATCTATGGAAGTCAGTGAGGGCCAACAACTATTTGGTTACCAACATTCTTCAAAATATTTTGTGTTCTAAAGAAGAAAGAAACCGATACAGAATCGGAACAACTTTAGGGCTGTAACTATCACTTTAGGCTATTTAACAATACCCTTTTTTTGCCTGCATAATTTTGAGAATGTATCCACACCTTAAGACAGCATCCCAATGAAGCAGACCCTTATAAGCAACTGAAAATGCTTAGAATGAAGAAGTGTGGCTAGAAAATGCCGTCTAGCTAGACAGCTTTCAACGGGCGAGGGAAACAGACCTTGGGTGCTTTTTCAGCCTTCAGTTTTCTGACCACCTCTCCCTGCTCAGCAACACGAGTGAATGGACAACCGGTGGAGGCAGGGCTTGGACTTCCTGCTGCAGGGGTGGGGGCGGAGTTCTTCGGTGCTGGGGCAGAAGTAGGTGGAGCTATGCCAGGTTTGTACTCCTGTCCAGTCAGTTGTTTAAACTCAGATTTCAAAGCCAAGAGCTGCTTTACAGCAGCGTCCACTTGTTCTTTAGGAGCCTTGTCTGTCTTGAGCTGCCTGACCTGGTCTCCCTGAGCTGTAATGCTGGAGAATAGGGCGGAAGAGTCTCCTGGCGTGGCCGGCGCCGGGCTGGAGTCAGGAGCCTGTTTGACTTTGCTCAAAGGAACAGACTCTGCCTTCACCTGAACAGAGTACATATGAATAGAGTGATCAGTTTCTTCAACATTTGAAAAAGTAATTAAAAAAACGAATAGATGATCCAATTTTGTGCTCACAGGTTTAGCAGCTGTCTGGCTCTTGCTCTTGTCCTTGGAGCCAGCAGTGGGCATCTCTTTTGTGTGTCCGTCTGGGATGTAGAGCAGGACACAGGGACTCTCCTTGCAGCTGTGAGGGCTAAACAAAGACGTCAGATTATAAACTGAGCACAAAACCAGACTGTTAAAACAATTTATTATTCATAAGACTGTGTGTTGAACGGATTAGAGGTGTTGTAACCTGATTGGCTCATAAGGCTGATCACAGATATAGAAACCCCGTCTCTGCAGCTGTATGATGTCACCTTTCTTCAAGTCCTTCAGGCAAGGGTCTCCTAACATCTTCTCCTCTATCTGGAAACAAAGTATTCACTTTAATACACATCAACATTAAAACAATATATGCACAAATGTTAAGAAATTAATACTTTCTTCGTTTTTCATTGTTCTTCTACTCAAAGAATCCTAGAAATATATTATGGTTTCCACAAAAATATCAAGCTGTTTTTAACATTGATTCTAATAATAAATGATCTTGAGCACCAAATCAGCATATCAGAATGGTTTCTGAAGGATCATGTGACACTAAAGTCTGGAGTAATAAATTAAAATATATTAAAAGAGAAAACGGCTATTAAAAAAATATATATATATTTTTTGTTTTCTACTGTATATTTGGCCAAATAAATGTAGCCTTGGTGAGCATAAGAGACTTCTGAATGGAATTTTATTTTGCACTTGTGTAATGTTGTGCCATTCATAAATGTTATGCAAATCAAGTGTGTAATTATGATGAACATACAGTTAGGGTCATATAATTCTATCTATTCATCACCCTGCAAAAAGCCATTTATGTATTACGGATTTATTTTGCACAAAAGGAGCCCAGAACGTGATTTTTTTTTTTTTTTTATGTTCACACCACTAAAAATCAGTTACCACAGAAACACAGACAACACCTCAACAGACTTGAGTACCACACCTTGCTGTTCTTGTTGATGTAAGCCTTGAAATCATCATCCTTGCCCAAAACCGGTTTGGTAATGAGGTGCTGGTAGTTTACGCAGACAGTGGGCACAAATGGAGCACGACTAGACTCAGCGAGCCATGTGATCTTAGTGGTCTTCTTATAATCCGTGTTCTCCAGGTTCAGATGACCATCTAGTGATGTGATTGCTCCACTGGGATCCCTGCAGACATCAAGACAAAATTCATTCAAAAGTTTGGGATCAGTATTTTTTTTATGCAGCAATGACAATAAAGCTGAGCTAAAATTAGGGCTGAACGATTTTGGAAAAATTGCGATTTTTGTTTTTAACCAATATTGCGATTGCGATTTAATATGCAATTAATTTTAAAGCTCTTTATGTTCTGTATTACTCAAAGACAAGCAATAAATCACTGTATAGTATGACCAACACAATATTAGATAGATTAAATATAAATGTTCTTTTCTGTAGGCCAGGCCTATATGTTACGATGAAATTAGGTGATGCATGAATTGATATGAATGACATTTATATTTAACAACTACAATCACAGTACTATATTGACTGATTTATTGAACTTCCAGCCTTGTAAACATGTAATAATTATGACAACATACAGCACTGACAAATAAGCTTGGTGTAAACATTAATATGAAAGTCAGTAACGAATCACACAAATTAAAGTAGATTGCAGAAATATAAAAACAAATCTGTTGCTTTACCACACTCAGTATTAAGGTAATTCAAAGTCACTGTAATAAACATATGTAAACATGTGGATTGCACTTTTTAAACACTGTCTGTAAACTTTAGGCTTTAAATAAATAAGAAATATAAAATATATATATATATATATATATATATATATATATATATATATATATATATATATATATATATATATAAACCTTATTATATAGCCTATATTATCGGTCGAAGTCTTCAGTAATGAAATGAACCGTAACACTGTTACTGCTTGAGTAATTTCCATGTGCCGTTTTGAAGTACGTTCATATATATGCTTTCAAACATTTCCGTGTGTAGCGTGCCAGGTTTTCATAACACAACCCGCCCAATTGCTACTCAAAACTAGCCCAATTGCATTTCGAGGGAGGTCCTCTGGTAACAATTGCATTCCAGGGAGAAAAAGACCCTGGTAAGATTCACATTTTCAGAGGCTAAATATCATGTTTTTGGAGGCAAACTGCAGACTTGTCAACACTGTAGCGTGCCAACTTGATGCTTCCTCTGATCGGTGTGTGTCATCAGAGGACCGCAAGAGCTATAGACCAATTTGCTGTTTGCAAACAGTGATGAGGTTTTTTTTGTGGGCGGAGCCTATCTGGTGCCAGAAAAAAATCACAGTTTTCATTTACATTTACGCATTTAGCAGACGAAAGCGACTTACATTGCATTCACGTTACAGTTTTAATTTTATCAGCTCTTGCTTTCCCTGGGAATCGAACCCATGACCTTGGCGTTGCTAGCACCATGCTCTAAAAATTCTGACTTTATTCTTGCAATTCCGAGATTATATCTCACAATTCTGATTAGAAAAATCTTAATTCACCTTAATTAATTCATTAATTTAATTCTATGCTTGTCTGCTGTAAACATTTTTTGTGAGTATTACCTGTGAATTTTGGTGATGATGATGTTTCCCCAGTTGATGAAGGTGACGGTCTCACCCTCTTTGAAAGTTTCTGCGTCCGCACCCTCAATAAAGACCTTTGGCCCATACCACACTGGCTTCATTCCCACATCTGCATTCTGCAGATTGGATGTGACTCACGTAATATATCTCTCAATGACTGTGACAGTTACTAAAAATATGTTTTATAGCACAGACAAGTTCCTTAGATGTATGTAATTGCTGTTTTTATTACCTTGGGATGTTTGGCAACCTCTTTCATCTCCCCCTTGGCCTCAGAAATGCAGACTGGAACGACCTGTGAGCCTAGTAGGGCAGTGTATCTTGGGGCTATTGGGTCAATGACCTATACAGGGATGGCGAGAGAGAGGGGAGAAAATAATTCTTTAGATAAGAGCCCACATAAAAGAACCAAAGCTTCTTTGCTCTCACGCTGCTCTGTATGGATCGACAGATGAAACCGGATGAGTGAGGACAGGTAGAGAAGAGTGAAATGATGCGCAGGGGAAGCCAAACATTGCACAGAACAGACTGTTACAGCCATAGAGGCGCATAATTGATGCCCATAATTGCTTGCAGCCTTTATTTCGGTAGCTTTACAACATCAACAGAGTATTTATTTATTTTCTCTAACTGGGACATGAGGGAGTTAACCACCATTACCAGGGTTTCAGAGAGAAATCAAAAGCAAAAGGTTTGAGACATAGACCGGGGAGTGCTTAAGCTAAATTAAGTTTGACTGAACAACATGAATTGTTCTAAATGTATTTTCACTTTCTACAGAATCTGCCAGAAGCTGTATGAGGGGAGGAAATGAGCAATAGCACAAACACAAGCTGCATATGTGAGGAAGTCAGAAGGGAAAAAACAAGAAACGTGTGTCATAAATGATTTCACGGTGCTTGATTACAGACCAGGCTGTCCAACACGACACGCATGAGCGACAAACTTGAAATCCTGGATTTCAAGCTATGCCATGTCATATTCACAGTATGTACTGTATGTAAAATTAACCTGAAACCTGGTCTTTATTCAACGAATTATGATCCTCAGTGCAGACAGACCTACCGCACTAGTGAGTGTGCTTTTTTCTGTAAGGTCAAACTTGTTTTATGTTAAGACAGCAGCCAGGAAACAGCCAAATATTTGTGTTCCACAGAATAAAGAAATTTGTACGGTTTAGAATGACTAAATGATCAGATTTTTCATTTTTTGAGTTAAGGATCCATGCCAGAATAAATATTCTGCCAGACGAATAATCTAGGCTTTTGTGAAAGCCATAGATCAGGGAACAGAAAGTTAGAGGGAAACGAGGAACAGACAATGCAGGGGGAAAGGGAAACGTAAGGAAGAGGAACAAGAGGAAGAGGAGTAGGAGTACCTTTTTACAGCTAACTGGCAGCTTGTAAACAGAAGAGTGAGATGCACTTTAATGTAGAGCAGGGGACACAGAGCTCAGAAACAGACAGAACGCGAAGTGTTTCAATGTGATAACGCAATCATCTAAATCAGGCCACTTTGATCATAAGGCAACTCTATTAGAGGAAACTTAAACCAATGGCTATAATGTCTCTGAACAAAAACAACAACATTCCTGCTCTTAGAAAAATTAGTTCCAAGGGTTGATGGTGCTAAATGGATAGTTCAACCAAAAATAAGAACAGTTATCATTTACTAACCCTCATGTCATTACAAACCCGCAAAATTTTTGTTCATTTTTAAAATAATGAAACCTCATTCCTGAACCTCCACTGGAGTCCATTCCACCACAACTTTCAAGCTTCAAAAACTACATAAATATGTTGTTGAAGAAATCAATATGAATGAGCAATTTAATCCAAGTTTCCTGAAGAGACACGATAAACTCATATGATGAAAATATCCAAATTAGGCTTTTATTCACAGATGAACACTGATCAACACGCATATATACAGATCATCAAATATGGTCAACGCAAGTTGTACCGTACTTGTGGGACAAGTAAAAAATAGTGCCGTCAAATAATTAATCGTGATTAATTGCATCCAAAATAAGTTTCTGTTTACATAATGTGTGTGTTTGTGCTGTGAATATTTAGTATGCATATATAAAAAATACATTTTGTATGTGTTACGTTTACATATTAAATATATTTATATATGATATAACATATGAATATATACACAAATACTTAATATTAATGTAAATATTTTCAAAATATATGCTGTGTGTGTGTCTTCATATATAATACATATACACAGTACACACATATTATGTAAAAAACGCTTATTTTGGATGCGATTAATCATTTAACAGCACCAGTAAAAAAACATGAAAAACTTGCACATTGTTGACCAATGTCTATGTGAATAAAAATAAACCTATTTATGACAAAGTGATTGTGTCTCGATTAAACCACTTGATTCATATGGATTATTTTTACAATATCGTCATGAACTTTTTAAACAAAAGTGGAACGGGCTTTCATTGGAGGGGAAGAAATTTCTCATGTTTTATTAAAAACAACTTCTGTGTTTTGAAAAAGAAAAAGTATTGGCGTTGGGTTTGGAATGACACTATCGCATTTTCATTTTTAGGTGAAAAATCCCTTAAAATGAATCACTCACCCAAAAATGAAAATGTATGTAAATGATGGCAGTATTATTTTCTCTAGAACTCTTTAATTAAAGAAAAGGATGAGAAAATTAATGGTGCCGAAGCAAGAAACTAAGAGAAGGCTGAAGCTTGCGGTAATGAGCAGGGTGTTAAAGAGCTCTGGACATGCTTGACGCAAGAAATGAAGCGCAGATGATCCGTGTCAGATGCAGAACTACAAACACGAGTGCGGCTTTTGAAAAATGATGGTTATATGACTTGAATAAACACGAAACACCTGTTAAATTAAATTAATTTTAAGAAAACAGTATAAATTTTTTCGGACTTTAAAAAAAACTATTAAATGCAAGTGCAATTAGGTAAGTTAGTCACAGAGAATGAGAAAAGTGGGAGAGAAAAAGACGTGCAAATGAAAGGCCAGACTGAATAGCGCACTAAAGGTGAACGCACTGAGAGGCTGGTGAGCTTAGAGGCTAAAGTCTTGAACTTCAAAATAAAGTTTTGCTTGACAGAATATCACTGGGAAAGTGCAGAGATGTTAGCCAGCTGTTCAGTTGAAGGTTTTTAAACTAGTGAATGAATGGGATGACAAGGACCACCTGGAGATCAGGTGCAGCCACGATGAACACTGGCAAGGTTTTAATATTTACCTTTTTGTTGAATGCCCAGATCTTGTCCCACTCCATATTGACTACAGATCTCGAGCCTCCCTGTGACAGAGGAATGGGCAGAAAACAAAAAAGAATGTGAATCAAACTTGAGTTTGATTAAATTAACAATCCTGAAGTGTAAAGACTGCCCATGTGGATGAAACATAAACATACATACACATATATATCTATATTAACTAAGTTACACAGCAGAAATTTTGCATTATTTTAATATAATAATTCATTAATTAAAATGGTTAAACAATGGTTTATGGTGACATAAAATTTCTGTCAGTACTGTTTATAAAATGTGTGATTTACAGTGGATTCACGAGAGCCATGCCAAAGAACAGCCCTTGCTATGGTAAAATCAGCATGCAACACAACCTTGTTGCATAAGGATTTTTAATTCTGTCCCAAAAGTCATTTTAAAAATGTGAGAAAAACTCATACCTGAGCAGCAATAAATTGTTTGAGTCCCTCGACAGTCATTCCTCTACGTAGCACACCTCTGACTGTTGGGAAACGAGGGTCATCCCTGCAGGAAGGAAAGATAAGGAAAGAGAAGGTTAATCATGTAATCCAAAAAAGCTCTTTTCTATAAAGTCAAGACAGCGAGTGTGAAACAAACCAGCCATCCACATAGCCCTGGTCGACAAACCAAGTGAGCTTCCTCTTGGAGAGCACAGTGTTGTTAAGATTGAGTCGGGCGTACTCCCAGATGTACGGTTTACGCAAACCAAGGGCATTTATTACCCAGTAGAACTGCTCGTCTCTGTCGTGGTACTCAGTGGTACGCAAGGCATGCGTCACCCCCTCAACACTGTCCACAATGGGGCACGCAAAATCGTATGTGGGATACACTCTGGATGGAGGACGTGAAAAAGAAGAGGAACATCAGCCATCATTGGCAACACTCAGTAGCATGCCACATGTGTGAAGTTTACTCACTTGTAAGTGCTGCCGGTGCGAGGATGAGGAGCGTTCTTGCAGCGGAAGAGTGTGGGGTCGCGCAAGCAGCCGTTGTTGGAATTCATGTCGATCTTTGCTCTCATGCAGCAGGTCTGGCCAAACTCTGTGCCTTTCTTCATCTCCTCCCACATCTGCAGGTTCTTCTCCACAGCTGTTGAGATGGACAACATGTTCAGTACAAATCACATTTCCTGTGATGAAGACAAATAATAAGATCAGTACTGGTGATGCTCACAGTTGTTGCGGTTGCGAGACTCAGCCCTTTGCTCTCTTTCTTGTTTCATGACATCTGGAGGAGTGTCATCTATGTAGGCATTGCCCTCCTGTAGAAGTTTCTCTCCCATGCGCAGGATGGTGGGAAAGTGATCGCTTGTGTAGGTGAACTGGTCTGGTTTGATCTGCAGCATGGCCACATCCTCCAAGATAACCTGTAGCAAAAGGTGTTAGCTTAGCCAAAGGATATTTGGATACTGTGCATGTTGTAGACATGTATAGAGGCTTGGTGCTCATCCCAGAAATGCTGGTTCAAATATGGTTTTCAGTCACAATTAGTGAAAGGAAACCTCTAGCTTTTGTTTTTTTGGAGGTAATGGGTCACTTATAGGACAAAGACCACAATTCTGTATGAAAGGGGGCAAAATATCATACCTTCTCAAAGTCCTCTTTCTCCTTCTCAGGGTTGGTATCATCAAAGCGCATGATGAGCTTGCCCTTGAAATTGAGCTGGTAGTGCTGGTTGAGTAGAGCTGCCTTGGCATGACCGATGTGCAGGTATCTGAGGAGTTGTAAAGATAAATTCTTTAAATTCATTCTGGATCAAATAAATGCAGTCTTGGTGAAAACAAGAGGCTATGTATTTTGGGACTGACCTTCATTGTATAGAAAACACTACTTACCCACTAGCCTCAGGAGGGAAACGCACCACTACTTTTCCCATCTCAGCACCAGGGAGCTCCACAAACTTTCCCAAATCCTGCTTTTTTTCCTTCTCCACAGGCTAAAAACATAGTTTGGGACTAACTAAGAATTTCATTAACATAAGGTATGTTCAATGTTCAACATTTTGCCAGGTTGACTTTAATTTTAACTGTAAAAATAAATGTCAAACTTTTTCCCCCCAACAGAACACATAAAACTGCAATAGCCTGTCAGAAAGCCAACTGTATTTACAGTGGGTAATATACTCACAGTGGCTCTTATGGCAGAGATCTTGCTGGCCCATTTACTGCCCACTGAACTGAATGGCACCTGAGAGCTCAGGAACGAAAACCAGCGGCACAGATGAGGGTAGGAGTTTGGCTTGGCCTGTGACTCACCATTTCCTGTGGATGAAGCACCAAATTGGCTTTTGAGAACTGTTCATGTATAGGGCTGGGCGATACTGCCCAGTACACAGTGTATACTGCCTACTATTTTGTAAAGAATAGTATGTGAAACAGTATACAATAAGCAACAAATGTTTCAGAGTAGTATGCTTAATTGTCACATGACAAACACAAACATTAATTCAGCACAGCTGTGAAGGTTGTTACCTTACAAACAAATGTGCTAAGCTTTTTTCAAAGGCTTGTTATTAAGGCGTCATACTAGTAAACAATGTTGGCCAATTGAACTCCTTTCATAATTGAATAACTTTACATAGGCTATGGACTGAACTGAATGAGCTGTCTTTAACTGAACAATATTTTTGGCAGTTACACTAAGTGGGAAAAGTGATATAATCTAATTACACTAAGTGCAAATAATGATAATTATGTTTACAATAAAATAGCAGCATTTTCTTTAGCAACAGGTGTGTAAATAGTAGTTAGGTGGCAGATATTTATACTGTAGTACATTATAAAACAGTATGCAATAACATATTAAACAACAGCATTTTAGTGTAAATTATCATACATTTTATTTGATTAACACCACTTTATTGGGACAAAAACCTACTAACAGCTAAGCACACTGTATTATTAATGAGGTGTTTAATCTCCACTTTTCAAATATTTACTTAATTTTTTATTGAAAATAAATGCCTTTCTGATCTGGTATGTGATGGGAAAAGGGGTTGCACGAGTTTGACAAAAGCCGAAATCGAACTCGGATCAACAGCAGCTCGTATCTGTTACTCTCTCCGCCACTGATTCTACAGAAATACACGTGTCTTCTGCAGAGCTGTTCATCACAGCCAGGCATTGGTGGGCGGAGTTAATGGAAATAGCCTCGGACAACAAATTGGTCTATTTGTCCTTAGAGTAAATACACTCCATTTCTTTTTAGAGCTGTTTGCATCAGAATTTAATCCTGTTTGCTTAATTGAAATATTAATTCTAGTTATATATATAATTTATTTATATATTATATTACTGCAGTATTAATATTATTATGTACTATCTTTGAAACAATGTATAAAGCGCTATAGAGATAAAGGTGACGTCATTTGACTTGATCGGAAAAGTGCCGAAGAGATTAAAATACAATTTATGTCCTACAAATGATATTGTTTTTAAATGCACAGCGATAGTTTGTAGATTACATGTATATGTATAAACGTGCATATACAAGTGTAACATTTATAATTATTATTCCCCGCCTCCAGTTCACTCACGCATTTGAAGATGAAAGGTCACATGGAGCGCATTGCATTCTGGGAAACAGTACCCCACGCAGCGTCTTCAGATGCATACATCAAATTTCAGCAAATGTAGCACGTAATCCGGGCATTCCATGAATACAGAAAATCCACATACTATTCACAGTATTCACAGCATACTGCAGTATAGTAGGAGTTGTATGATAGTATGCCATTCAGAACACAGCTTCTGTACTGATTTTAATATACTTGAGTTTTATTTAGCAGATTCTGGCAAATATAGTAGGTCATCCGGGTATTTCATGCATACAGCAAATGTGCATACTATGAGCAGCATACATACTGGATGCTGCAGAAATAGTAAGAGTAGTATGATAGTATGGCATTTTGTGTGTTTCATGTGTAAATAAGAGATGCATTGTGCACTGTCTACACTTCTTTGGTTATGTGATACATTACTCAACGCTGCAAAAACACGCAAGTAGGTTAGATACAGTTAAAGCTCCCTCAGCACAAACACAAATATGCTGATCGGGTCAGTCGCACTGGTGCTCCTAAATATTTTTTCATAGTCGCACGCAGTAGTTTTCAGTTGCAAATGGGATCACGAGCGTAGGGACGCACATGCGAACTGAAGTTATTTAACAGTAATCAGTTTTTCCACATGTTCATGGCCGTTGTTTCACAGTTGAAAAGAGACGGACATCAAAATAGCTGAGACAACAGACGCTCACATTGACAAGCGCTTGTGAGCGAGAGGGTATGTGACAGCTCAGCTTTGGTTTAAAAAAGTTAAAAAATATTTGTTATCAGTCATGACTTAGCGGGGAAAAATGGAGCACTGAACATGGTTGAAGCTTTCGCGTTCGCGTACAACTTCAAATGGAGTAACTATACTTTGAAAGGCTGCGTGTTCGCATACAAAAACGAAGTAAAGTTAAGCCTTTAACATCATGATGTCTATCAGCCATCGACGATGGACGACGGCATCGTCTATCGGCCAAACCCTATATGGCAAACGCGCGGGCTGAGCTCATTCGGAACTACTGGAGCTCAGAGGGGAGCGTCGGTGGATGTTAAAAAGAAAACCAATTTTCATTCAAACAAATCGACGTAAACTACACATTCGAGTTAATCGATAAAATCGATGTATCGCTCAGCCCTATTCATGTATAAAACTTCTTCTAATTTATCTTAAACCCAAATGACTGACCTTTGAGAGCAGCCCAGATGCAGAGGTCAGCCAGGGTCACACTGCGGCCCACCAGGAAGGTTCTCAGTGCCAGAGCTTTATCCAGATCCCCCAGAGCAGAAGAGAGATCTGACTGAGCACAGAGACGACGGGCACTGAACTCCAGCCAGTGATCAACCTGCAAGTCGTCAACATAAACCAATTAAATATTTGTAATTTGTTATAGAGCGATAGTGAAAACACAGTAAATGATTCCCAAATCTAACCTCAGTTTGCTCCATCATGTTAGAACCATAGAGTCCCAACGCCGGAGCCACTCGTGCAAGATAACGTGTGATGGAGTTGACGTCACTGAACTGCACCTGACTGAAAGAGAGACAGAATAGCAGCAATGGGAAATAAGACAGAACGCATATAAATATCTATACAAGGCCATATACCTACTCAGAGACATGGAGCATGGTGTCCTTGCCCTCCTCCACAGAGAGATTGACACTGCCCTTCACATGTTCAGCAGTCAACAACGCCCCTACAGGCAGAGAGGTGAATTACAGATAAATGTTGATGCAAATCTAATACTGTACCTGCTGTATGCAAAGTCATGCAAACAACTCTAAAATGAAAATTACATGTTCCTGCATTTGGCCATTTATTTCCAAAACCCTTAATAGTATACTGCACATACATACAAAATTTACTACTGCAAAAATAACCTTCAAATACTCTGTTTTGTGTACAACTTTGCCAAATGCATTGGATAAATAAAATGCATGCCAACAAATACTCCTTAAACTGGAGTAACCAACTGCCACAATAATAAATGAATTAGTGAACTTGGGGCGAGGGCAAGCAAACAAAACTAAAGAGCCCAACCTAAAATGAAACAAAAACAGATGTGCTTCTATTATAAGGTCACACTATGAGATGGCATCAAAACAAAAACAATCTGCTCAAACTGGTCAATCTAGATGATTCTATTCTTATTATTTACTTTGCAAACCTTTTATGAGGTTTATCTAGTTCAGTGTCTCTGAAGAAACCTTTATGAACATTTATTTTATTTTTAGTCAGCTAAATGTATAAAAGTCAAATTATAAAATATATAGGCCTATGCATATTTTTGCACTTGTCAAAACAGTCAATCATGAGATTTTCTAGGCTTTTAAAATTATTAAATTTTTCCTTCAGAATTTAATCATATTAATGTTTTTTAATGCACATTCCACTTATTTAAGGCTTTGTTAAATGTTTATTTTGAATTTGATATGATTAAATACAATATATCTGGCATTAAGTGCCCATACTCAGCATCTTAAATTATCTGTATCAACAACATTAAAATGAAGTAATAATATCACATTAACACTTAAATTAATAATATCAATAAGCATGATCAATAGCCTAATCATTGCATTAATATCAATAAGCACCGTTTACAGAATTTACTAATATAGATTTATTTAAATTGCGCGTAATGAGAAAGCTCCATACAGCTTTTACATGAATGGCCATTTTCTGCTTTATGCATAAATGCAAGTTCTCAGAATTTCATTTATGATGAAAAACAGGTATGACACTTAAATTTCTGAGACACTCGATTAGAGCATAAAACCAGTCACAACCATTTTGATTTCGGTTTGCTGCAAGGCCACTTCATTTCGGATTTTACTTCATCATATGAGTCCATAATAATGATTACACACATATGCAAACAAATAAATCCTGCAGCTCAAAGACAGGTGTGGGGTAAACAGACTCAGATCTTTCATCAGCCAGTGACATGCTTCCCCAGCACTGGATGGCGCACTTCAATTCATCTGGCCAACAATTAATGTCATTCAGCAGCTTTATTGGCATTTTTGTATCTTAAGCACAACATAAATCAAAGAAGCTCAAACAAATTCTTCGTTGTTCCCTGTATGTGTCTGCTAACCTTTAAAACTCCGCCATAATCAGGAAAACACGCACAAGTTATACTTCTGATGCACTTTTACCAAAGCAGTACCAAACCACTACTACTGTCATTGTTCTTGTTTTTAATATATTAACAATTGAAGCATTTGAAGTCAATGAAACGGTGGGAAAGGAAGACAGATCATTTTAGATGTGCCACGATGGCACGAGGATATTCTGCATGTCAGTCCATCGAGCTCAGCTGCAACATGCATTGTAGTTTAGAGTATATTAAACACATCGCAAGTGTACTTACCTAGAGGTGGGTTGCTGCTGTTGATAGTCAAGTTTAGTGCCATGTCGTTCCTCCTGGTCTGCTCGGAATGGCCCTGTCACACTTCCAGCACTAAACTACAAGCCACAAAGCTGCTCAGTGCTCAGCGCCTCCTGCTGTGAGAGAGAGCAGCGCTAGAATGAGCCGGAAACACTGAACTCTGGAACTATGGTTCCGGACATTTTCCAACGCTGCTGTGTTTATTGTGTGCCCACTTCTTCTGAAACTGGCTGTCATAATGTAGAAAAATAATAAGGTGCAATGTTAAAATTATAGGGTAACGTTCTGTAAAACTTTCCAGGCGCCTTTCGCTTTTATTACATGGGAAATAGGCAGTGTCCTTTTTGTAATACATGTTTGTAATACATTTTTTACAGTCTATTAAATAAAACAAAAATCAAATCTTAAATATGATAGGAATGGTCACAATTGTTAGATATACAAATGTGCAATTATGAGAATTCCCCTGCATGGAATTCAGCAAAAGAAGCATGTAAATCAATATGCTTCCTAAAGGAGGCGCTATAAGCCTTCAAAACGCATCGATCGAGTTTATTTAAGGTGTCAATAAACTGAAAGTATATATATATATATATATATATATATATATATATATATATATGTGTGTGTTTATGTAAAGAAGTTTTGGGAAAAAATTTAATATTTTACTGTAAATCTTGATAAATTTATTCTACTGACAATTAGCTACACTTTTGTAGAGTTCAAGACACTGTCAGCCACACACAAATAATTTGATTTCACTTTCACTTTGCATACTGAAGCCAGATGTTTGATTGCTTTTATTCTAGTGTTAGAAATTATAAGTAAAATTAAATATAGCTGTGTGTGTGTGTGTGTGTGTGTGTGTGTGTGTGTGGCAAAGCCTGGTATATGAAATAATAACCCAAAAAATCTTTTTTTTCATCTTCTTCTTCTTCTTTTTTATGGAATGGTTTAATACGTTATTCTGATACAATGCAATGTAAATCAATGATATAGTATAGAAGACTACTTACATAAAATATAAATATGCCACTCTTTGTCTTCCAATGATATGATGATGATATATGATAATTTTATGATCAAAGTTCTGTAGTTGTAATTGTTGGGGGCAAAATATATATATAATATATATATAATGCAATGCAGTATATTGATGATTGAGAGATCAAATGAACATTGTATCATATTTGATACATAGCTACAATTTAGCATTTTTTGCTGCAGTCCAGTAAATCTTGAAATATTACTGACAATAGAAATATAAATGTTATATAAATAAGTAAATAAAATAAAAAATAATAAAAGTCCGTATAAAAGTTATTTATATACTAGCTGACCTATATTTTTAGAATTATTCTAAATGGCTAAAAAAGTAGGAACTATCACTGTGACTATCACTTTTTTTTCAGCAAAGTTTTGATCGTGGGAAGTCGTGGCCTAATGGTTAGAGAGTCGGGCTCGTAATCCAAAGGTTGCGGGTTCGAGTCTTGGGCCGGCAGGGATTGTAGGTGGGGGGAGTGAATGTCCAGCACTCTCTCCACCCTCAATACCACGACTGAGGTGCCCTTGAGCAAGGCACCGAACCCCCAACTGCTCCACGGGCGCCGCAGCATAAATGGCTGCCCACTGCTCCGGGTGTGTGTTCACGGTGTGTGTGTTCACTGCTGTGTGTGTGTGTGTGTGTTCACGGTGTGTGTGTTCACTGCTGTGTGTGTGCACGTTGGATGGGTTAAATGCAGAGCACAAATTCCGAGTATGGGTCACCATACTTGGCTGTATGTCACTTCACTTTTCTTTCTTTATCATGATGTTGATCATTTAGAGGCTCTGGGATATATGATCTGGGAGTTTCCTTTTTTTTGTTCATAAATAATGTGCAAAGTAACAAATAAGATTCAATATGGTTTGCCGAAAAGCATTCCATCTCCACAACTTGTTTTTTGGTTACTTTTGTTTTCAGCCTCTATTGATTTAGCCTTAATAGCTATGAAGACATAATGACCCTGAGCTTAGTTTCTAGGTACAGCTGACAGAAATCAGCACACCGTGACGCTGAACCTCTATCCAGCTGATACCTTATTTGTTTTCATCCACGGTCATTAATCTACCTGACAGTGCAATAACTCCTCAGACCAGCTCTCATACTTCTCTCGTCCATAATGACGGATTTGTCTGAGTATTTATGTGGTAAATTGTCTTTATTTTCCCATGTTTTTTGGTTAAAGATTAATGAGAAAAAGACATAAAGTGCTCTTCATGTAAGTGGGTAAGTCAGTTCCATCAATGAAAGTGTCTCTCCTACACTGTACTTCATTAAAGCCCATCCAACACATGCTCTACCCCCACCATCAAAGCTCTAACAGGTTGGAAGCACATTTGCATTCACTCCTAATGAGACTCTGGCGGTGATATGCAGCATCAGATTTATTTTTTTCCAAAAGCCAGAGACATAAAATCCCAATAATACCTGATGCCACGGCAAGTAGGCTACACCACAGACTGATAAAATATGGATATGTGACTTGTTTGTTCAGTCGGGTCTGCAGTCGCAGCTGACATTTTCACACATAAAGCCAGTGTAAGATTATTAATCTCCTGAACGATTCCATATGTGAAATCACAGAAGCGGCAGAGAGGAAAAAAGGCCCTCTGAAAAGCTAATAGCTGCAAGACAAGCGTCTTATTCACAGACACTGACCACAAATGTACTTTTTGTACTGCACATGCTTCAAAATAAGGTTCTTAATCAGCATCAGTACATGGTTTCATGAAGAACCTTTAACACTCATAGAACATTTTAATTGCACAAAAGATTCTTTATTTAATTCAGTTCGGTTCAATTAAAGTTTATTTGTACAGTGCTTGTCAAGAGAAAAATCATTGCAAAGCAGATTTAGAGAAAGTTCTACCTGACAGAAATTTCTTTAGAACTTTATTTAGTAGTAGTTTATCAGTGGTGACTATGTCAAGTTGATGTGCACATGGCAGAAATGTAAAGTAAAAATCATGCAGTTAGTCAATGACATATAATCAATCAGATGGTGAACACTATTAATAGCAATGATGTGTTCGGTCATCTCAGATCTTTGTAAGGGTTGGATCCAGACTGAAGCTTTTGTAATTCCTAGTTGTCTGCGAGGATGTCAATATTGTGGCAGAAACAGAGAAGCAAATAGAAACAAAATTAGCGTAGCTACTGTTCCAACCAAGCAAAAATTGTGTGTTCAACCAAAGCAAAATAATGATAATGTGCATTTGAGTGTGTCTGAACCCCGAACATTATCAGGAAGGCTATTCCAGAGTAATATGATCATATTTTATTGACCTGGTAAGGACTCTAGGCGCTGCATTTTGGACTATCTGTAGCTTGTTTATTGAAGATGCAGGACAACCAGCTAGCAGTGCATTACAATAGTCCAGTCTAGAGGTCATGAATGCATGAACTAGCTTTTCTGCATCAGAAACAAGTAGCATGTTCTGTAACTTGGAAATGTTCCTAAGATAGAAGAATGCTGTTTTTGTAACATGTGAAATATGATTTTCAAGTTGAAACCATAATATAACTAATATCGTCTAATATAACACCAACATTTTTTACTGTAGAGGAAGTAACACATCATTTACATCCATTTAGATGCAAACGAGATTCTGTGTACTGTTTTTTGGTGCAATAAGTAATATCTCAGTTTTTTTCCCGAAATTAATACAATTAAGACAATTATTAGTCATTCAATACTTTACATTTTTAACACTCTCTGTTAGCTTAGATAATTTAGAAGTTTCATCTGGTCTTGTTGAAATATATAGTTGAGTATCATAACAGTGCAAACTAATCTGTACTTTCTAATAATATTACCAGGGAAACATGTATACTGAAAATAGCAGAACGCCTAGGACAGATCCTTGCGGCACTTCATACTTTACTGGGATTAATTGAAATGATTCCGTTTAAATAGACAAAGTGATAACAATCAGACAGGTCGGATCTAAACCATCAATGCCTGCTCTTTAATACCTGTATCGTTTTGTTATCGATCTACGAGTATGTCATGATCTATAGTGTCAAACGCAGCACTAAGATAAAGTAAAACTAGCAATGAGATGCAGCCTTGGTCTGATGCAAGAAGCAAGACATTTGTAATTTTAACAAGTGCAGCTTCTGTGCTATGATGGGGCCTGAAACCCTATGTTCTTCATAGATATAGTTTTTCTTTTTTCGCAGGAAGGAGCACAACTGAGCAACCTTTTTTTTTATAGTGGGTTCTATAGATTATATTCTTCACATTAAGAAAAAAATGGTTCATTTAAAGGGTTAGTGCACTCAAAAATGAAAGTTAGTTAATGTTTTACTCACCCTCAAGGCATCCTAGGTGTATATGACTTTCTTCTTTCAGACAAATCCAATCAGAGTTATATTAAAAATTTTCCTTGCTCTTCCAAGCTTTATAATGGCATGTGGGCGTTTTTGTTCAAAAGTCCAAAAGTAGTCACATAAAGCGCATCCATCCATCCATATTAAAACATGCCTCACACGGCTCTGGGGGTGAATAAAGGCCTCCTGTAGTGAATCAATGTGTTTTTTTTGTAAGGAAAATATCCATGTTTAAAATGATATAAACATCTTTTTTCAACTGTAGTAGGCGGAGGCCGTTCTGGCGGATGACGTAGGACGTATGCGCAGCACACTCGCCAGTGATTAGTGACCAATGCGGAAGCATGACAGAGAGAGAAAATAATTTAAATTTCTGAGGATTTTGATATTAAGGAGACTGGTTTTGCTTTTTTTACCAAAGCACATTGATTCGCTACCGGAGGCCTTTGTTCACCCCCCAGAGCTGTGTGAAGCATGTTTTAATGTGGACGGATGCGCTTTATTTGACTACTTTTGGGCTGTTGAACAAAAACACCTGCCCCTGTCATTATACAGCTTGGAAGAGCAAGCACAATTTCTCCAAGAGCAAAGGAACATTTTTCATCGCCATTGTCATTTCCTTGTTTATTTTGTTACTTTGTATTGCTCACTTGGATTTTGACCTTGGACTGTTGCCTTGTGTTTTTGTGGATGTGTTGCTGCCTGCCCTGACCCTTGCCTGTTTCTGGATTACGCTTTTGTCTTGCCCTTGGATATTACTGTTTACTGGTATTTGGACCCTGCCTGTTTTGAACACAAACTGTTTTTATAAAAGCTTGCATTTGGATATCCATTGTCACGCCCATTCCTTGTTACACTAGGATGCCTTGAGGGTGAGTAAAACATGGGCTGATTTTCATTTTTGGGTGAACTAACCCTTTAAATTTGGAAGAAATGTTGTTAGCCGAACAGTTGACAATTTTTATTTTTTATTTTTTTTTTACTATAGAAGTCAGTCAACTGTTTGGCCACCAACATTCTTCAGAATATCTTATTTTGTGTTTAACAGAAGAAAGAAACTTATGTTCATATGTTCAGTTTGCTAAATGTACACCAAAATGTAACTTATTTTAGATAGATGCTAGAAATGGAGTCGCTGAAAGAGTCCTTAAAGACAATTATTCACAACAACAACGAAATAAATAAATAAATAAAATAAAAAAGGGAAAAAAAATATTTTCAGTGTTATTTCTTTGCTCCATAATACTATGATTTTTGAATTTGCTTTTGAGAAAAAGGAAAATATTTTTTTCTTTCCTCATTTCTTCTTCAAAATACTATTTATTATGTTAATTTATTATTTAAAAGTAATCTTTCTTTTGATATGCTGTATTGATTACTCCTTAATAAAATTAAAAAATAAATAAATAAATGACAGAAAAAGAAATTGTGGGAGGAGTTTCTTTCTTCCCTCCTTTCCCATGTTAACTACATTGCAAACTTGACAACATCTTCATTAGACCTCATATCAAGTATGTAATTACCGAAGAAGTGAAGAGCCTTTTGAAAGATCAATCTTGGTGCCGTAATTGTCTTGTCATCTCATTCAGATGAAAGGTCCGTGTGAGAGAAGAGAGAAATTGCTTTGTCAGCTACACTTTGTCATTTTCTCATCTGGTAATAATAGTCACTCGAAGACATTAATGTACTTGTTCACTTTCAGGTTTTTTTAGAAAGATTGAGCACAAGGTTTCAGTCTTGTTGTAATAGGCCTACCTGAAATACTCAAGCATGAACAGCAGATGGCGGTGTGTGGCTTTTGAATTGTAAGGCTGTTGGCTTTCGCAGACGCGGTACTTTTCCACACTGGAACGAAGGATGTTATGTGTACACACACACACACACACACACACACACACACACACACACACAACAAATACAGTTTCCTAAAAACTATATTTGAGAATGTAAAATATTACTCCTAAAACATTACTAATTGCCCAAAAAAACATTATCATCCGTCTGAACTGCAGTAATCCAATTTCAAGCACAGTAAAATTGACTTTACAAGTTACATGACCATTATTTGGCTGGGATACAGCTTTTAAACTTAAATTCTGTCTGATGGCGAGGTGTTAATAGACTCGCATTGAGTTTGTACAGTCGCCTACAGCAGGGTTTAACACAAAAATGCAGCCCCAGCACTGGCAATATCACATGAGCCCTGGATTTCAGAAGTCAGCTGCTTAAAAGATCTCTCCACTTTTCTTGGTACAGACTAGAGAGACTTTCTCAGTTCACTGGGGTTACATCTGCTGTTTAGTGAGGAGACTGACATTTGAAATCATGATATTACATTTCAGTATTCATTCATGAGATAGATTTGGATGGTTAGTTAGCATGGACCAGTCAGCCTGTGCCTTACAGATTCTTGGGGGGCTTTTAATATAGAAGGGCATTGCATAAAATTGGTATTTTTCACATCACAGTTCAGTAATGTTGCTATTGAAGAAATGTGTGAGTTCAGCCAATCAGATTTGTCATGACATCTCTGGTCTAAGTGATTAGTCACATGGTATTTACACCTCAGGTATATGGGTTAAAAAACCTGCTTATATGGCAGAGGTCCCCAATCACCAGGTCGCGACCCAGTACCGGGCCGTGAAAGAGTTGCTACTGGGTCGCAAGAACGTTCTGGGAAAAATATGTGACAGTCTATTTTTCTGATTTTTTAACTACAATGCACACCATCAGGTGTTTTTTGTTGTTGTTGTTGCTTTTTCATGTTTTTATCCAACTTATGAAAGTTCTGTAAATTATATCTTTATATACTCGTTCTATGTATGCACGGTAAAATATTATGGTATTTTGTACATGCAACTGAGTTTTATTTTAAATGAAAAAAAAAAAAAATCAACAAATTTACGCTTAATACAAATATGTTTTCTTGCTGACGTGCCCCCAACTGGGAAACTCTGGGCTTAAAGAAATTTTCCAATCATAATTACAACTTTGTGGTGCCATTCATGTGCATTTAACTCATAAATCTAATATTTTAGATGCTTGAACCATAAGAGCAAAGATGTATGCAGATTGCATAAAGGCTGCGTCAGCCAAGCAATGAAATGAATTGGAGATGAATTCTAAATGATACCGTTCTTCATGTGTTAGACCTCCTTTGTCTCAAACTCTTGTTTTGTTAGGAAGTGCTAACTCAGTAGTGTTTATTGGCATTTTTGCATTTCACTGCACTACACTATTGTTTTTCTATGCAAACCAGCAGAAGACAGTCATGTTTTACCGATACATTTGCGTCTTGTGTCTTTTTGAGGGTTTTGCAAATGACACAGCATTTTTCATTCCACTGCTGTTCTTAAATGCAAAAATGTGTTGTGTGTGAATGGCTTCTTCTATGCATTTCAGTGTGATGTAGGTAGAGGGAAATAGTCCAAAGACTTTCATTTGCGCATTTGACAGATATACAAAAGATTCACTCAATGAAGAAAAATCACCAATGAAATCTCTTATAACTCTATTGTGCCAGCAGTAAGATTGGAGAACAAGTGGAACAAATGATTTGCGTAAATCTGCCTCTCATACTTTTCCCATGAGAAAAAGACTCACCTTTAGAGTTAGAGAGAAGATCAATATTGTCTCACACTGTGCTCAGATTTGCCAAGATACTGAGACTGCTATCAAAAGCTGCTACGTCTCTTATCAGATTCCTCTGATGCTTAATCAGCTCTATAGTCTTACTGTATGTCAACAATATTTCATTTGAGTCTATTTTTATTTCTCCAAAGGCATTTTAGCAGAAACATCTCAAAGTCATAATTGGGATTGTATTAATTCTCCTGAGCTCCATAAAAAAGTCTAAGAAATACCGTTTTTCTTTGTGTAGTTCAAAATTAATCAGTGCTGAAGATCCCCAGGCAGAGAACTGTGCTGTTGTCCATACAACATATATTCTTTTCATAGTAATGCTGTTTGATGAATGCATGATGAATGATGAATTTACCACATTGTTAGATTACAGTTTTTCAGATGCTTTAAAGTCTTTGTATATACAAATATTAAAAACTGCAGATATGTTTTCATAGTAATCTCTTTTGTTCTTTTTTACTGTCATTAGCCTAGAATATTTTTCAGTCACAAACTTTTTAGCAACCTGCATATGCAAGACTGATCTGTGTCACTTTGACTGCCTCTGTTGAGTATGAAAAATACAGTTTAAATAAGCTGTCTGACACCTTTGCTTGTGCAACTGTTCAGATGCCACACTGTATAATGTCTCGAGTATTTTTAGGTTTATGTGATCTGTATATGTCTGTGATGTTCACTTAAGGTAACTTGGCTGTTTGCAGGCATGTAATTCCCGCATTAATAGTGTTTGGTTGTATATATTTCTCCAGTAGGATAACAGCAGACATGCAGCCGCGTGTTCATCAGTGACTCTGCAGCAATAATTTGCCATTTTCTTCTTCCGCTGTCTAACTTTAACTTTATCATGCTCCAGAAAGGGTAAAAGGACGTGGGAAACATACACAAAGAAAAATGGAGCAGTTTGAAAAATTTATTTAAATCAAAGCCAGATCCAAAAGCTGTTCTGAGCCTAGACTTTATGCTGCTTTCAAAGTTTGTTGGTGTATGGCTTAGTGGGTATATAACAATGATTCTTGATATATTTGTATATAGGGCATATATATATATATTCATAATTTATATTTTATGTCGGTTCTACATAAAATAATCAATGAAAAACACAACAGCTGTAGCATTTAATATAAGCATGATATGCAAAATATGGTTTTGATTTTTGATGAATATGATTTTATCAGCACCATCAGTTTTTCTTCAGTAGCTGGAGCAATTGTGAACCCATATATTTTCAATTCATTCTTCACCAAAGTTTGAATTTGTTGATATCTTTAGTAAGTATTTGATACGCAAATGTGTATCTACTCTTCTGTTTCTGGCAATGTTGACACATAATGAGAATAGGTAGAAAGAAGCAGATGACAGTAGTCTGTTTTGTTGAATGTGTCAAATATCTGTTCTAACTAAATAAAAGATAGATTAGCATTATCATTTACCTTAATTTATTTACAGTATAATTTATTCTCTTATCTACCATGCTTTTCAGCTAATTGCTATTTAATCATAACCAAAATATACAATTAATCCAATAAAAATGACAATATACTGATTGCACTGGCAGACTTCTTGGAGTAACCTAGGGTTAAATGAGTGCGAAGGGCACAGTGGTGATGGAGAAAGATTGTGATCTCATTAACTTCAGTCCTGGGATCACACCAATTTGGGGCTGAACTTATAACCTCTTTGTTAAAGTCCAGCACCCAGAACAATTAGCATACCAACATCATTAGACTAATGTCACTCTTTCAGGTAGCACTTTTCTCCTTTCAGAATTAGTAGTCACAATCATCAGACAGCTCTGGGACTTCTCATTGTTTCTGTCACTCTTCTTGACTGGCTGTTTTCAGACAGACTGTATTTTTCTGGAGGTAACATTAATATGGCAGTAGGTGGCGACAATTAACTGTCTTTCAAAGTGTACATCATTTAAATGACTGTAAAACTGATTCATTCATCACTAAAACAAGCTACTGTTTTCTGAAGGAGTCATTGAATCACTCACTCAACCAATTAGTTCAAAACACTAATGGTGCTTTTCCACTGCATGGTACTACTCAGCTTGACACGGTTCAGAACGGCACGACACGGCTCAGTTCGGCTCGGTTTGCGTTTCCACTGCAGTTTAGTACTGCTTTAGAGTGGGCAGGATTCTTCATGTGTTATTATAGTTGCGCCGCCTCTACTGCCATGACTCCTGAAAAACGTTTTAATTTGCGTCGCTCCATCACGCTCTCGCTGGATCTGCTCCTCAGCTATCAATGAGAGGATCGTCTGTACTTCCTCAACAGACAACGACACAGCCATTTTTTGGTTGTTTAAAAAAGGTGTGCTCATTCAAAACAGTTGCGTTCGATCCTTTGCTGGCTGTGCCGATTTAAATCTAGCAGGAATGTTGTGTCTCGTGCCGACAGTTCAATGACGCAGGCAGTGATGATTTTCTCCGGCCAATCAGTGATCAGCAGAGTTTACACGTCACGTTTTGGTAACGGTACGGCTCACTTGGAACCTCACTATGAAAATACTTTTTTTTTTGCACAAAGAAAACAAAAATAACATTATTTACTCAACCATCCTTCTCCCCCGAGTTACGTCTTCCACCATTTTAGAGAGTAACACAATGCATATGCACACTTTCCCCTAAGCGTAAACCAAGCTTAATAGGCAGATAATGTGTGCGCTTTCCCCCCGAATGTAAAGAATGCTGATTACGTCAAATACTCTTCAAAATGGCGGAAGACGTAACTTGGGGGAGAGGAATGATTGAGTAAAAAAAAAAAAGTATTCTCATAGCATCGCAAAACTGAAGTTGAGCCACTGATGTCACATGGACTGTTTTACCGATGTATTTACTAGTTTCTGGACCTGGGAACATTTCAGTTGTGTTGCTGTCTATGGAGGGTCTGAGAGCTCTCCGATTTCATCAAAAACATCTTAATTTGTGTTCCGAAGATGAACGAAGGTCTAACGGGTTTGGAACGACATGAGGGTGAGTAATTAATGACAGAATTTTCATTTTGGGGTGAACTACCCCTTTAAGAAAAAAATAGTGGAAAATATATGTAGATTTTGAAATCTACACAGATTGTTTCACAGGCAACACAAAAAAGTGTAATACAGAGATCTTATGGATATCTAGTTTACTTGCTGCAGCACAACTCTGAATATGTTTCAGAGATTTGATACCTCTAACCTGGCAAACAATGTTCAGTCACAATGATTGTCAATTAGTGTATGTGAGCAACAGAAGAGGTGTGACAATTAACACTGTGGCATTTAAGTTTTCAAAACCACATGAAGGAGCAGAGGTGAAAAAGTGATGCTAAAATTGTAAGTACATGCGTTATAAAACAACACGTGAAATAAAGAACATGCAAAAACGAACAAATTAAGTGAAAAAGAAAGAATGCAGGTCTCAACATGAACTAAACACACACCTCACATTTGATGTTGCATACCAGAGAAGTACGTACATGCTCAATGTTTTCAGATACTTTCAAATTGACAGAATCGGCTGTTTCATGAAACTCATCAAAATCTCAAACTGTCACTTTCAACTTCATGGTTTTGGGGAATTTGTGGCAGGGCTGCCATTCGGCAAATTGCTTACATTCAAATCCAAAGAACAAAATCACATTGCCCAGTATGGTGTGATGTGTCATTTTTTCTCCACCATGAAGGGTTTTTGTTTGAGGACAGCCAAAGAATGCTGTCAGTTCACATCTGTTGCCAACTGCAAAACCTGCTGGGGCATCTGCAATGGCACATGCAGCATTCTCACAGGAATAATCTGGTTTGAAGATTGCTGTACATTGTAGATGAATATTTAGGAAGATGAAGTCATTTTACCGAACCAGGGACATATGATGAAAACTATGATCCTTTGTGAGTTTTCATATATTCATATAGTCTTTTTCTTCTAAAAAGGTCAATATTGCACTGCATTTCAAAAAAACTCCACATTCTTGTCATGATGTCTTTTTTATGAATAATTCATGAAACAACAATAAGAAAAATCTATAATTTCATTAATGTATGCACATTTCAACCTTGGTGCGCCACATCATATTCATTTAGGTGTTATTTAGAACCAGTGCTACACCATGGCATTTTTCATTTTCACCACATGAGAGAAAAGTCATATCATAATGGTCATAATTATGACATAAAAAGTCAAAATTATGAGATAATTAGTTAAAAAATAATAAAAGTCAAGTTTATGTCATTCTAAGTCATGAGATAAAAAGATGAAATTATGATATGACATTATGACAGGTGAAATTATAAGTCATAATTATGACAAAAACTTATACAAAAAATAATATGACAAACAAGTCATAACAATGACATTATGACATAAATTGAAATTATGTAAAAATTCACAATTATGACAACTGGCAAAATGTGACTTTATAGAAATAATGTAGACCTTTTAATGCCATAATTTCAGGTGCACACACACATCAGTGAGCACACACACCCGGAGCAGTGGGCAGCCATTTATGCTGCCGCGCCCAGGGAGGGAGTTCGGTGCCTTGCTCAAGGGCACCTCAGTCGTGGTATTGAAGGTGGAAGGGAGCGCTGTACATTCGATCCCCCCACCTACAATTCCTGCCGGACCTGAGACCCGAACCCACGACCTTTGGGATACGAGTCAGACTCTCTAACCAGTAGGCCACGACTTCCCTATGAGATTTTATGTAATAATTATGGTTTACCAAAGCATATTTATTTTTTATAAATAAAGGGACTTCCATACATTTCAGCCTGTTCTTCAAACAAAGCTATCAGATCCAAAATGTTGACTAAAACAAAAACAAAATAACAAAAACTACAGAAAACATTTTTTCCATTCTAAAGAAAACCGTTTCGTCAGATATTATCTTGTGTGCATGGTGCCATTAGTTAATTTAAATCTTTCACGAGTTATTTCTAATGAGTCACAAATTGTTCTCACACTTGTTTGTACATTTGCAGTTTGAATCAGACTCACTCCGTCATGTGAGTAATTTTTCAGCGATTCAAAATGAACCCGGGAACTATTACTGTGATGAGATTTCAGTTTATTTACTGACTCATATGACAGCGTGCAATTAACATTTGCTCGAAATCACTTTATTTTTGTTCCTCATTTGTAAGGAGTCACACAGAATGATGAAATTATGAGGAGTTATGCAAGTCATTTTTTCAGTTATGTCAGAATTAAAATGAACCGGGAACCGTTACTGTTTTAGGTTTGTGAGATTTAAGTCTATTTACTGAATCATATGTCAACGTGTAATTAACATTTGTTGAAAATAGCTTGATTTGTGTCTCACATACAAAAGGAGTCAAAACTATGACATACAGGAAAGGAGTCATAAAGAATTGTTTTCTTTCTTTTTTGGTGAACTAGCCTTTTAATTTCTGCTCTTTATATCAATTATTTTAAGCTAAGCACCACTTAGCTGTAAAAAAACACAAAACAAAACTTTCATTGAGTTTCTTCAATTAAGAGATTGTTCTATGAGGATGCTTGGCTCTATATGAAGTCCTTCATTGCAGGCCCTCAAGGTCTCCTGAATGCTCTATCCTTTGGTTCTGGGTAAATTAAGCAGACAGTTTCACTGACATTTGCACTTTTCCTCTACTGTTCCAGCTCAACCTACATAATCAGCATCCCCACGCTCCACCCCCAGAAGCCGCTGTCAATCATTTCAGACAGATAGATAAAACAAGAGAGAATAAAGGTGAAGTTAAGGAGAAGTGGATAAAGGAATGCTAGAGAAAGACAGAAAGAGAGTTTTAATGCTGAGATGGGCAGCTATTTCCTCTTCAGCCTTTTTCAAGTTTCTACAGTTGAATTAGGATTCAGTCATCAGAACCTGAACATACTTTTAATTAACCTGCTTAATGAAACAACTCTCATTCCTCTCCTGTGGTTAAAGGGGTTATATGAGAAATCTAATCTTCCTTGATTTTTTGAGATAAAAGAACTGACACGCAATGAAAACATACTGTAACTTTCAGAGCTCAAAGTGTCCTCCACGGCTCTCTCAAAAAGTTAATTGAAAGACGGCGGCTTGCTCTAAGTGCAAATAGGGATAGATGCTTACACTAAGTAAAAATAGCCAACGCTGTCTCACAGCAATTCGTACATATTTTACGAGGCGGCTAATTCGTACGATCTCACTCGTATGATTTAGTGCGATTTGTCTAAACCCCAGTGACAGGTATGTTTAGGGGCGGGGTTAGGTCATTCGTACAAATTCATACGAATTAGCAACTCGTAAAATACATCCGACTTAGCAAAAATCGTATGAATTTGTATGAGTGAGGTCGTACGAATTCTTTTGAATTTTCTCAGCAACAGATTATATTTTACACTAAGTAACAACGATATTTACACAAAGCAAATAATCACACTATGTAAAAATAGCAGCATTTGCTTTACAATAAATGTAATTGGATGCTATTTGTACTTCGTGCAAACAATGGCAGATATTTGCACCTCAGTATTGTAGTACATTATAAAATAGTATGCAATGATAATGTATTGAGTGTGAATTATTTTATTTACAAAATTATTAAATGGATGCCGCCTTATGCTGGGACAATAAAGCCCTCACTACACCTATACCTCTAACCCTACTCGATAAACACTTTGGGCCAGATTTACTCTCCTCCCATAAATTTTGGATCTGAAAGAGAAACTCCTACAAATGCATATTCAATAAGGTCAGGTGCAAAAATAACTGTCCACCCCTTTTCAGTGTTAATTCTTCACTGCGCGTCTTTAGTAAATCCTGACAGTACTATTTTATCGCAAAAAGATGGTTTGCGCTGGCGCAAGCTATTAATAAATCTGGCCCTTTGTTATTAAGTACCCATGAAGGCACTTTATAGGCACTTTATTTTGGTGGAAAATGCTCATAAAACTTTTGACTTTTTAATGCAACCAGTTTTACACAAAACCAATCTTAAAAGAGAATGTAACTATTTTAATTATAATTTCAGGTAATTATGATTTTTAGAAAAAAACTAAGCATGAAGGTCCACCTCTAAATAACCTTCAGCAGGCTGTAATTTAGAAATGTATATTTATAATTGACCATCAATTTGCCAAAATGCAAAATAGTTACAAACTGCTATAAGAATAGGATAAACTTTTTTTAATATTACAAGTAGATCACAGAAGGAACAAGTATTTGACCTCTTTAACCTAATGCTGAAATGTAGATCCACACTCCCTAAAAAGAAACACTCAGTACTTCATTTTACTTCAAGTCATGTAGAGATACAGAAAAGCACCCAGGAAAACCTAGCAATGACTACACAAACCAGAAATGCAGCAACTTGAAATTCTTTGAATTGCAATGTTCATCAGATTCACATTCAGGTCCAAGTTCTTTTGTATTGCTGATACCCTATTTTCTTTCTGTCATTCCTCACAGTAAAGATTCAGTCATCAACGCTCAGCTTACGTGATGAAATAAAGGTATGCTCCCATGTGTAACAAGCACAACATGAAAAGATCAAAGCAGCGTCTCCAGGGCTCATATGCGGAGGCGCAGAAGCATTGGGTTGGAACACAATTATCACAAAGGACAACTGACAGCCTCACTGTGTGCTTAAGGAATGCTACCAACAAAAACCCAATGCGCACTGGTATTGTATTCATGTATTGTATTCGTCTTGTTCATTTGAAAATGCCATTTCAAGAATGAAAGAGCGACAGAGAGTCTTTAACTTGGAGACTGGAAAACTTGAGCTAGGTGCAATGCTCATTTCCACCTTGAAGGTTTCTCTGCTAAAAACCATAGTCAGGGTTGTGAAATATTACATTTTTGACAGGAATGATAACAAGGCTTTTAAAGGCAGAGATACAGTGCAAAACAAAAACAAAAACTTTCAGTAGAAAAGAACTCCATAAAACAGTTTTGAGTCATGGCACCTGGCATCTAACCTGACTAAGGTCTATTTGCTTCTTTCTATTTTGCAACATAATTCTTTTAAAATTTTTAAAATAATCTTACAGAACCCAAAACTTGCCAAAATGTCCAAACCAAATGTCCCCACAAGGATAGTAAAACATGACATTTGTGACATTGTGGGGACTGACCTTTTAAATTATTAAAAATAGTAAATGATGTTAATCTGAAAGTGTAACAGTGCAAATAGGTTTTCTGTAAGGGGTAGGTTTAGGGATAGGATTGGGTTAGGGGATAAAAATATCATTTGGTCAGTATAAAAGTAATAGAAGTCTATGGAAAGTCCCCACAATTCACAGAAACAAACGTGTGTGTTTGTGTGTGGTCCTGGTAAACCCTACATTACGGGGACAAAATTTCCCCACAAAGATTGCAATATCCAAAGTCCTTGTGGGGAAATTTTTTGTCCCCATGAGGAAACAAGCTGTAAATCATACAGAATGACGTTTTTTGCTAATCTAAAAATGCACAGTTGCGTGGGGTACAACACGGAAACCCAACGTATGTGTGTGTGTGTGTGTGTGTGTACATTATATTTTGACATTTTGCATCATGACATTATCGTTATGACAATTAAACAGATTTTAACTGAATTGTGACTGCATTAATTTCAGAATAATTTGGTTCTATTCAAATCAGCATATGACAATACAAGGAGTGCTATAGCTTAAATAATATGTCATTAATTTTTTACATTACTGCAATGAAAATGAATTTCTTTCAGCTTTATGGTAATGAAAACTGAGGTGAAAATTTGCTAAATTGAATAACGTTGCATGAGATACACCCTGAAAGGTTTCACTTATCTGAGATCTCTCTCAATTCTGTAATAATTGAAAGCGGGAAACAGAGACAAATGTTCTCCAGCAAGCGAGGGTCTGTTTTGGTGATGGCAGGGGAGGACTTAGATGCGTGTCGTGAGAGAAGCACATGCCAGGGATAGCAAACAGCTCTGCCACAGTGGGGTTTCTCTCTGGATACATGCCTGCAGGGATGGTTGAGCTTTTAATATCAAGTTGGCTGAGGAAGCGTGTTATTCCCTCCGAGACAATCTAAAAGCTCTGTCTAAAATCAAGGGAGGCTGAGCAGATGATTCAGATGGAGGGGGTTCAGTGTGTTTGTAGTTTCAACGTGAGCGATTGGGAAGGATGCACTTATGTAAATGTAAAGAAGACCTTTCTGGTCGCATCTTCAGCAAATTTACATTACTTTCATTGCATTTAAAAAATAATGATATATTATTTACAATGCAAAATATATATTTTTTTCATTATACTACAAATATTTGATCACTATCATATAAATATAATTAACACCATTGTTCAAATTTGGTCAGTAATAAATAATTCAATTAATGCTTTACTTCAGCAAGGATGCATTAAACTGATTAAAACTGACGGTGAACATTTTGACATAGTTAACTAACTAACTAACTAACTAATAATTAATTAATTGGCCCTTTTGAACATTTTATTCATCAAAGAATACTGAAAAACTATATCATGGTTTCCAGAACTGTTTTCAATGCTGATATTAAGAAATGTTACTTAAAAATCAGCATATTAAGATGTTTCTGAAGGATCATGTGACACTAAAGACTGCTTAAAATTCAGTTTTGACGTTATATAAATAAATGCAATTTTTAAATATGTTTAAACAGAAAACAGTTATTTAAAATTGTTATGATATTTCACAATATTACTGTTTTTAGTATATTTTAGTATATATCCATAAATAAATATGGGTCTCATTGCATTAGATGACAAAATATCAAACCGAGTGGCTTTATTATTTTTGGTGTTGTTGTCATTATTGTTACTCTGTGAACTCGAGGGGAACTGACATCCTCTAAAAATCACCTTGAAACCAATAGCAATTGCTATATGCACAATGGTTTCCAATGTGTGGTTCAATGCACAGGCAGCTGGGTCAGCATGTTTTTGGCAGGGGTCAGATTAGGCTGACAAACTGTAAAATCCTGCAGGGAACAGGCCATAGTTTATTTTGCATGGAAAGCTAAGAGATTAGTGTCAAGGGGAACGCTCTTCACCCTCATGATGGGACGGCTTTGCATATTTCCCTGTCATCCCTTCAGGGTCAGTTCCATATGACCAACCGTACTCATTCCAATCCAGCGATTACCACTCTAGCATCCCACAGACTCATTACATGTACATTTTCAGGGGCTTTACTATATCCACCCTGCACATTTGGCGATGGCCCATTTCAACAGAGCCCTTTATCTGTAAAAGCCCAAAGACTTGTGAAGTAAAGAGCTTAAATTCACCGACCGCTCTCATCCTGACAATTGTAACAGATAAGAACGTGTATGAAAATGGCAGGTGTGACGACATAGGAGTTGACTCTGATCATCAATTCCCACCAATGCATTCAGGATCCCATGCAAAACAAACACAAAAAACAACATTAACACACCCTGACTCGTTTTTTTTTTTTTTTTTTAAGTTAGTCTGTAAGATTTTCTTTTCCTTTTGAAAACTCTCTCACTCCTACTAAAATGTTTTATCAAAATGTGTATGTCAAAATCTAGACCTGAATCAAATTCAGTTGGAATAATAATACACAGTTATATAGCTATAATATTATGACATTAAAGTTTTAAATCTAAAATTTTTAATATAGAAATATGAAATTATGGGGCAAAAAGGAAACTACAACTGCCTGGAGTCAACAAGTCATTGTCACAATGAGTCTTTGAATTATCATTCAACTGATTTGCTCTAAATAGTTGATTCATTAAGGAACAATATAGGCCTAAGTGATTGTCTTTATGAATAAGTCATTGTATTTAAATACATACAATATTGACAATTACCCTTTTGTTTATTGAACTGTTGTATAATATCAAAATCACATATGCAATTGTGTTGATATGGGCCATTTGTTTTACCCCTCTATTGTCTCATTTACCAGCTGCTATAGATATATATAGGTAATATTTTACCAGTTTCCTCTCATTTATTTCCAAATAATATAGTTCATTACCCAGAACTGCAGGCTTTTATCTGTTGCAGGGCAACACATCTTTCTCCAGGTATTACACCTTGGGTCTCAATTTAGCCAGATGAAGTGAGCTTGACTTTTACAAACCTCACAGAACACCGACTGACATCTCTTTTTTGTTTTTTTTTTCCAGAGAGGAGTTTGCAGACTATTTCCTTTAATGCAATTTTATCAAGGAGCGATTTATGACACCCAATTGATTGAGTGTCTGGCTTAATGGGGTTAAGTGTAGTACCTTTATCTTTTAATGTAGACGAGTCATCAGCATGATCAATGTTAGAACAGTGGAAACGACAGGAAACAAGTCTCTAACCACTTCAGCATGGCCGTAAATAGCACATAACAGACGAAAGTGGAAGATACATTTGAGATAATCTGTGCAGGTATCTGTTGTGAATGCAAGTGCGAGAGTGTGTTTGAGAACAATAGTTTCAGCCACACAAATGGGTTTCTCTCTGTCACTATGTGCAAACGTCGAAGGATTTTATGTGACTGTAGAAGGCACGTGACTTGGGGTGATAGCAGTGCACCATGCCAACTGATTATTCCAACTTCCAGCTCCACTCTTCCAAGAGCTCCCGCAGGGACTCAACTCTATTACAGCACCATTACATGGGGACGCATGAAGAATGCACCCAGCATCTAGACAAACCAACTCTGTCGGATCACTCCTAAATCCCTAAAGACTACATTGCAAATGCTGGGAGAGAGACTGAACATGAGTTTGCTGTGCTCTAATGATCTCAGCTATAATGTCTCTCCTTATAAGTTAGCAATACACAATAAGTCAGACCAGGCAATGGCTCAGTTCCAGAACTTAACGAGTTGTCATTGGAATCCTTACCATTATGAACACTGTTGAATAGGCCTACTCAACATAGACAGAAAAAAACACTCCACATGGGAGGCACATGGTGTTAGCATGTTGCTAAATTCATTGCATGATACTCAAAATATCATAGTTCAAATGGCGAAGAAGAAGCAAAAACAAGCGATCACATAAGTAAGCAGATGCATATCGTCGAAAAACCTCCTATGTCCAAATTTTGTCAATTTCATATTTTTTCACAAATCGATGCTATTGGTCAGTCCCCACGTGGGTCTGTTATTTTTTACAAATTATTAACCAATCTAAAGTGTTGAAAATAGCTTGAGAGCAAATCTCTTAACTCCATTGGACACTTCAACTGTCTGAGAAGTCTCGTAACTCCACCTCTTCTTCACTCCGCGGGAGCCTCGCGGCATTAAATCTCCTCAAGATTGAAAGTCCCAACGAATCCTCGTCGAGCAACACATCCTCTGAGGTAAATGTCCTCAAAACATTTTTTTTTATTATGATAAAATAAAATCATGGTTATTCATGATTCAGTTGTATGAATTATATAATACCAGTTTATAAATTATTAGTTTTATCTCAAACCGTTTTTATTTATGGGAGATAAAAGGGCTGTCTACTGGCGCCAAGTAAGCCTATCTTTGGATAACTCTGTCTGTTTTTTAGACAATAACGAGTGAAAATAGTTAGGTTAGATACATTTGAGTAGGCCTGTTTTGTTAAAAATTGATAGCTGTAATGCTTCGGTGCAGAAGGAAGCCCGTGAGCCACGAAGGTAAATTTGCGAGCAGATTATGCTAATTTCCACCTATTAGACAGCCTAGTCAGCTCATTGTTTTATTTTGGTATTGCATCACTCATAGCGCGAACGTTTAAAATAGAGTTTAGGAAGATGTATGTAACCACAATCATTAGCTTTGATTAGCTCTTAAAGCCTTGTCTCTTGTCAAAAGGCTCAGCCCGACCGCGGACTTTGATGAACACTGCTGGCAGCAGCGACGTCTGTGTCCGTACCATTCTTATCAATGACAGTGTAATCTCGTATCCCCCTGCTTCCAAGTCATAAATCTTGTATCTCCGATTAAACATGATTTTGGGGAAATGTTGTGTTAATGTTGGTATACAACAGTATATGATAGCAATAAAAAGGTATAATACCAACTTTAACGATACAATGTTTAATAACTCCAAAAATATGCAGTTTTTTTTTAATTTCCTGAAAATTAATGGTTTTGGAGATGAGAGGATTCCTGATCCAGATGAAGTCTTTTACAAAAACACCATTTACTTAGCTTTTTATTCAAAATATTGCTTTTATCATGAAACCTAACCACATTCAAGTGTTGATAAAAAAAGATTGCATGAAGCTAGAATAAAACTTATAACAGATCTACTGTTAGCAGCTAGGGCTGGCCGATATATCGAAAGCGATATATTTTCCCAAGTCAATCTCCAGATTTAAATCCGATTGAACATGAATTTCACCAGCTGAAGAGTAAAGGCAGAAACTCCCCAAAACATGCAACAATTGGAATTGGCTGCATTAAAGGCTGGGAAAAGCATTTCAAAGGATGAGACCAAGAGTCTGGTGATGTCTATGGGTCACAGACTCACTGCTGTGATTGTACGCAAGGGATCTGCAACTAAATAATAGCTTTTAATCTTTTATATCTGCCTTATGTTCAACTGTCCCAATACTTATGCTCACATCAATGAGTTGGATGAACTCTAAAAGTGCTGTTCTTTTTATTTGGTAAAACATGTATGTGTTGAAACGGCTAATAATAAAATGTGACATTCTCATATTCATGTCTCATATTCATCTTTTAATCATATTTGCAAATGTCTTGACGCCACAGTCAACAGAGCAATTTTGTCTTTACTGTTCCAATACTTATGGAGGGCACTATCGCCAAGCCCTAGTTAGCACTGAGGTTGTTAATCAATGGTATATGCTTTTGTTAAAGCCATCAGCCTGCATTATTTCAACTTATTAAAAAAAATACATCAGAATTTCTGGTGAACCCACCAATTACAGAACTATGACAAGCAAATTGCGCCAAAAGTGTACTTTAGCACCCTTTAGCACTCCCATTAGGCACTCTTTCCCTGCGTTCTCAAACTAAATACAAAGTTCTGTCATGAAACTGTAGATGGCGCAGGCCGAGAGGTTTTACCTCAATCTGATATAATCGCATCATTATTCACATGATGCTGCTGATTGATTTCTTTCGCATCAGCAGGCAATGAGCTTGCTGCTCAACATTCAAATACTTGGCTAGTGCTTGCTGTAGCAGTTGCAGCACGCTTCAGAAACCCTCCACCTTCCCCAGCTCCACCTGTGTAGATCTGCTACAGGTTATTCATGTATGCTATATATGGGGGTTATTTCATATATCTGCAGCGGCAGGTTTCTATACATAAAAACATCTTTAAATAAATAGTTTTATATTTATTGTTTTTATTTAGATTAGGTGTGTCATTCGCAATGCTTCATGGGATTGTAGTTCTTTCCATCATGAAAGCTGTTACAGGTACACAGCCATGTAAAATTTCACTTGTTGCTGTGCATTATGGGGTAGCCATCATTCTGAAGGATATATGGACTGCTAAATCCTTAGGATTTGGCCAAATAAGGAACCTTAGAAAACAACATAATTAAGATGCCTAACTTTTGGAAAAGCCTTCACGTCGGGAGTGTGAATATGATGCCTCATTAGACCTCATTAGGCAGCTCACTAGGTTTTGCAACAGAGATGAGGCGGATTTCTGTTGTCTTGTCTATGCAGAATTTGGACTATTTATACATATCTTTGAGTCTATTTTGAGTTCAGATTATTCTGGCTAAGAACGGCATAATAATTCTGGAAAGATCTGTTTGATTGATATATAAAGTGACAAATTATAGTTTTAGTTTTTTCTTAGATTACCATTTGTTTTTAATGAGCTTTTACTAAAAACAGAATAATTTGTAATGCAACATGAGTGATTGTTGGCCATGCATCACACCGGAGTAGAATTTATTAATGCAAATTAACAGTAAAGTGGCGTTTATGTGATCCACCTCCTGTTAAAGCTAAATCCTGTCGGAGATGGGATTTAAAACAGTATGAACCCCTATTATTCAATCCACAAATTTCTAAAGACTCTAAATGATCAATGTGTTAAAAAAAACAGTTATACACAATCTACTACATGAATTTTGCTGTCTGATTAATAGTTTACTGTTTTGGTCACACTTTATTTTAAGTTCCGATACTCGTTATTAACAAACCATTAACTACAGCAATAAACTCTTAATTTGCGCCTTATAAATAATAAATAAAGTAGTTGTTAAGTTTGGGTATTGGGGAGAATTATGGATGTAGAATATGGCCATGCAGAATATGTGCATTATACTAATAAACAGCCAATTTGTTAATAATAGGCATGCTAATAAGCAACTACTGAGAATTGGTCCCTATACTAAATTGTTACCATTTAGTTTATAAAAAACCTGTAGTATAATTTTTCCCCCTTCAGGTTATGGTTCATGTGATTTTTTTTGTCAGTAGCCTGCTATACTGTTATAAAAATCTAATTGATTTACTTTACAAGCTACATATCAGAATGCCATCTTACTTTTTGGCCATATAAATAATCAACAACTGCACCAAACTGCATTTTTTTTTTGCTCATTTGGGCCTCTGAATAAAGCTGAGGTCTTTTTCCTTTCCTTATTCTCACTATATCATACAATATGAGCCATAAGATCCATGTCAAATGTGATTTAAAATGAGTTTTATTCATGTAAACTTTTCTGTAACATGTTGCCATTGGCAGAGTACTGACTCTGTGGTCCGAACAAATGTACCATGTAAGTGTCATGTAGAGAGGAAATAATCTTTATTGGTGTGTATTAGAGCCAGTTCATATATGTTGTATGATTATTGATTTTTACGGGAAGGTTTTAATCTCAGCGTGGAAACTGGATCAATATACTGCATGCTTTGCTTTACATGAGGGAATGACTTTAATTCACTTTCCCTTTCAGTCTCAAGCAATTTCACTGCATGCTTCCTTTTCTCGTCTCTCTCTCAGGTGAGTATAATGCTTTGTTAAATGCGTCTCCTGTAAGGTCATTTGGAAAATGTGTCCTGCCATTGTTTGAGGAGCGGATTGCCCACCTATAATCTTTTGAAAAGTGTTTTCCTTCACAATGTTCCACAAAGTGCCCTTTTATCCATAGAGCTCACACACACGTCGAGCAAGGCTTTACTTTCGGGTGAATGGCTCCCGTGCTGCTTTACCTGAAATAATCCTGTTGGCTATGGCGGAGGTTAACATGTGTCTCCCCAAGGATGTGACGTCAAAGAAACTGTAGCTGTGCTTCAGAGAGCTGACACAGGTTTGAAGCGGTGTGACTCTTGACGTAGCCCGCTAAGTGAGATGTGAAAAATAATGAATGCACTGGGTAATTGACTCAGACATCCGCTATGGTAATATTAGACAGTGTAAAAAAGATGAAGGGTTTGAATCTTGAGCTCTACCTCTGAACCATCTCTGCATTTTTTCTCCCACCGAGGCATCAGTCTTTCCCCTGAGGGAGTGGAAGATCCTGTGAAACGCTTGATCTTCTGGCTTTCTTTTAAGTTTCAGTTTTTTTTCCCTGCTTGACAAGTCCAACAGCCAGATGTGTGTGGACGCCACATCACTGATGGGATGATGTTGACTAGCACTGAAACTAATGTAACTACTATTTTGATAATCAATGAATCTGTCAGTTATGTCTTTAATTAATCAGATACTTCATGTCTCCACCAATGCTTTGCTTCAAAGCACTTCAATGTGCACACTGAAGTTTATGTATAATGTATGCTATACATCAGTGTTTTCTAACCTTGTTAAAGGGCTTGAAAGTGCTTAAAGGGATAGTTCACCCTAAAATGAAAATTCTGTCATTAATTACTCAAGCCCTCATGTCGTTCCAAACCCGTAAGACCTTCATTCATCTTTGGAACAGAAATTAAGATATTTTTGATGAAATCCAAGAGTTTTCTGACCCTGCATAGACGGTAATGCAACTGATGTGTTTAAGACCCAGAAAGGTAGTAAGGACATTGTTAAAGTAGTCCACACAAAAAAAATAATGACTTTATTCAATGATTTATTCTTTTCCGTGTCAGTCTGGATGGATGACAGACAGACTAGTTTGTGACCAAATGTTGGATTGCTATTGATATTATTAACATAAAAAATAATTTTCCTTTATAGTTGTCACAGAAGGACCAGGCTCCTCTCACAGCCAATTGCCTCGCTCCACCTCACCTGATTATTAATCACCAGCACCTGCACCTCATTGTCACCATCATCACCAGCCACATATAAGCACCTTCACTAGATCACTCAGTGTCCGATCTTGTACCTGCGACAAGGACCGACGCCCTACGAAGCCCTAGTGCTGAGTATACCTCCCTTATCATTACGTACCTGCTACTTACCTTCTGCCTTGTCCTTCTCCGTTCCCTCTCCTTCATCAGATCCTGTTTGGCTGTTGTGGCTATCCGCTACCTCCCGTAGTCCTGGCACACCGATCTCCAGAGACCTGCCAAGACAAGAGAGACATTATCAGATTCACCGATCACCTATCACCACTATCTGCACGAAGTGTAACTCACCTGGATTGGAGCAGCTATCACCGTGGTTGTGTGACTGAGCACCTGAATAAAGCACTGTTTGTTTTACTTACCTCTGTGTGGACTATTCCGTTACAGAAGATCGGACCAAGAAGGCTTAAGGATGAGTACGAGCGACCCATTTCAGGAATTGGTTGACACACTCAAGAGGATACTTATCCGTCCTTCCTCACCACCACGACCGGTCTCTGCACCTACCTCAGTCACTTCCACAACAACCTCTTCTTCACCTATAATGTTCGCCAGTCCCATGGCCCGACCAGCGCCCTACTCAGGTGATCCGGAGGAGTGCAACGGTTTCCTGCTTCAATGCTCTTTAACCATTGATTTACACCCACAGATGTTCTCCACTGATCAAGCTAAAATAGCTTTTGTAATCACTTCCCTCACGGGCCCAGCGCTGAGATGGGCTGAGACGATCCTTAGCCAGGCTGGACCCGCTACACAGTCATATCCTCAATTCCTCGCCCACTTTAAAGAAGTCTTCAGCGACTCCCCGGGGGATTCTACGGTTGGTGAGCAGTTATACAAACTTAGACAAGGAACCATGGATATTCGCCAGTATTCCCTGAAGTTTCGCACCCTCGCAGCCGCGAGCGGCTGGAATGAACCATCACTCATCACAGCCTTTCGTCAAGGTTTGAATTCTCGTCTCAAGTATCAGCTGGCCGCTTACGACGACACTTATGGGCTAGAGAAATTCGTTCAACTCGCAATCCGATGTTCCAACCGTATGAAGGCTGTCTCCTTGGAGTCCACATCTACCGTTGACATACCAGCCAGAGGCTCGACCGGAACCCATGCTGACAGACTCCTTTCATCTGTCCCCTACTGAACGGCAACGTCGCATCAACAATGGTTTGTGCCTATACTGTGGAAGCTCTGAGCATGATATCCAGTCCTGCACCCTTCGACCACCTAGACTTCTGGTGAGTGGCGTTCAACCCCAAGTCGACAAGATGAATCCCTTATCTACCTGTGCTAATATTGTCCTCGATACTCACCTCATCCCTGTCACAGTCCTCCTTGACTCCGGTTCAGCGGGGAACTTCATCTCGGGAAGGCTCTGCCGTCAGCTCAACCTCACACCCGTTGCGACCGAGACCTCTTACCAAATCCAAGCCATAACAGGTACGCCACTCACCCGCCGTCTAGTTAAGTATAGTGTGGGTCCCCTGTCCCTTCGTCTTGGACTGTTACATCACGAATCCATCCATTTTCTCCTTCTAGAAGAATCCACCGTCGATATTGTTTTAGGTCGACCCTGGCTGGTGAAACATAACCCCATTTTATCCTGGACCTCGGGAGAGGTCCTAAGATGGGGTTCTAATTGCTTCCCTCGTTGCTTCCCACATTTACCCAAACCACGATCACCTAAGACCCAAGATCTTCCACTCCAGACAACCAGTATTGAAAGCCCTGTAGAGAAGCAATCAGTGGATATTCCCCCGGATTATGAAGCATTTCGCGACGTTTTCTGCCCTAAGCGCGCATCACGTTTACCACCTCATCGGCCATGGGACTGTGCAATAGACCTAGTTCCGGGTGAACCAGTACCACGGGGTAAGATTTATCCCCTCTCTCTTCCTGAACAGAAGGCGATGGAGGAGTATATTGAGGAGGCCCTCAACCAGGGATATATAGTACCATCCACTTCCCCTGCTGCATCCAGTTTCTTCTTTGTCGCCAAGAAAGATGGAGGCTTAAGACCCTGCATTGATTACCGTAAACTAAACCAAATCACCGTCAAATATAGGTATCCCCTTCCTCTTGTCCCGGCGGCTCTCGAACAACTCCGCGGTGCCACCATCTTCACTAAACTGGACCTCCGCAGCGCGTACAACCTCATCCGCATAAGAGAGGGGGACGAATGGAAAACAGCCTTTATCACCCCTACTGGTCACTACGAGTATCGGGTTATGCCCTATGGACTCGTCAACGCCCCCTCTGTCTTCCAGGGCTTTATGCATGAGGTGCTCCGGGAGTTTCTACATCGATTCGTCATCGTTTACATAGACGACATCCTCATTTATTCCCGGAGCCTGGCCGAACATCGCCACCACGTTGCGGAGGTCCTCCAACAACTCAGGAACTTTCAATTGTATCTCAAGGCCGAAAAGTGTCTCTTCCACCAGTCTTCAACCCATTTCCTCGGTTACATCATTGATCAAAGTGGCACCCGGATGGACAGGAGGAAGGTGGAAGCCATCTCCACCTGGCCACGTCCAACCACCATCAAAGAATTGCAACGTTTTCTTGGATTTTCAAATTTCTACTGTCGCTTCATCTCTAATTACAGTACCATCACCAGTCCTCTCACAGATCTCCTGCGGGGCAGTAAGAAGACCCTATCCTGGGATATCAATGCCACCAATGCATTTAACCGTCTCAAAGAGGCCTTCACCACGGCACCACTCCTAGTCCACCCAGACCCGAACTCCCCGTTTATTGTGGAAGTTGACGCATCAACCACTGGGGTTGGTGCGGTATTGTCCCAGCAGCAGGGGAAACCTCCTAAACTCCATCCATGCGCCTTCTTCTCCAAAAAACTCAGCCCGGCGGAGAGGAATTATGACATCGGCAACCGTGAGCTACTAGCTATAAAGTTAGCCTTGGAGGAGTGGAGACACTGGCTAGAAGGAGCCTCTCAACCATTCACCGTACTCACTGATCATAAGAACCTAGAATACCTCCGTGAGGCCAGACGTCTCAACCCCCGTCAAGCCCGCTGGGCTCTATTCTTCACCCGGTTCAACTTCCAGATTTCATATCGCCCAGGTACTCGGAATATCAAAGCCGACGCTCTATCACGAATTCATTCTCCAGAGGAACCTACCGATGAGCCAGAACGTATTCTACCCACCAACATAATAGTGAACCCCATTGCCTGGTCATCTCCACCAGTCGTCTCAGACACTCCTCCAGCCAATCCGCCGGGCTGTCCTCCAGACCACCAATATGTTCCTCGGACACAGCGCACTTCCCTCATTCACTCTTCTCACACATCTCTTGGTACTGGTCACCCAGGGGCCAACGCAACTCTCTCGCTGCTAAAGGATCGCTTCTGGTGGCCTAACATGGCTAGGGATGTGAGAAGGTTCGTTCAGGGCTGCCCAGATTGCGCCAAGGCAAAAAGTTCCCGACATCTTCCTGCTGGCAAGTTAATACCTTTACCCATTCCAAATCGCCCCTGGTCACACTTAGGAGTAGATTTCATAACCGACCTGCCACCATCCGACAACCACACTTGCATCCTGGTTATTATTGACCGATTTTCCAAGTTTACTCGACTCATTCCTCTGCCTGGGCTACCCACTGCTATGCAAACGGCTGAACTCCTCTTCAACCACGTATTCAGATATTTTGGTCTCCCCGAAGATATTGTATCCGACAGAGGACCCCAATTCATCTCCCGTGTCTGGAAGGCTTTCTTTTCTCTCCTAAGTGTGACCATCAGTCTAACCTCCGGATACCACCCACAATCAAATGGGCAGACTGAACGAAAAATCCAGGAAATAGGGCGATTCCTGAGAACCTTCTGTCATAGCCGCCAGAACTCCTGGAACCAGTTCCTTGGCTGGGCCGAGTACGCCCAGAACTCTCTCCGGCAAGCCTCTACTGGACTCACTCCCTTCCAGTGCGTACTCGGTTTCCAGCCTCCCCTGTTCCCGTGGTCCGGGGAACCCTCGGATGTTCCTGCAGTGAATCACTGGTTCCAGGAGAGCGAGGGAGTCTGGGACTCCGCACACCATCACTTGCAGCAGGCTGTGCGCAGGCAGAAGATCACCGCAGATGCCCGTCGATCTCCAACTCCCACTTACCTGCCGGGCCAAAAGGTATGGCTTTCTACACGGGACATTAGGATGCGCCTGCCTAGCCGCAAGTTGAGTCCCAGGTTCGTTGGTCCCTTCACCATCTTGGAACAGGTCAACCCGGTCACATTCAAATTACAACTTCCGGCACATTACAAGATCCATCCTACATTCCATGTCTCTCTTCTAAAACCCTACTATCCCTCTGTTTCCCCAGAGCCTGGTCCTGACGAGGAACCCCCTCTCCCGCTTATCATCGACGACGGGGCCATCTACAAGGTTCATGACATCTTAAACTCCCGGCGTCGTGGTGGCAGACTGGAGTACTTGGTGGACTGGGAGGGTTACGGCCCGGAGGAACGGTCTTGGATCCCCAAGGATGATGTTCTTGATCCCAGCCTACTAGAAGACTTTCATGCTGCTCATCCAGATCGTCCGGCACCTCGAGGCCGAGGCAGACCACCACGACGCCGAGGTCGGCCCTCAGGAGCGGTCCGTGGGGAGGGGGGGTACTGTCACAGAAGGACCAGGCTCCTCTCACAGCCAATTGCCTCGCTCCACCTCACCTGATTATTAATCACCAGCACCTGCACCTCATTGTCACCATCATCACCAGCCACATATAAGCACCTTCACTAGATCACTCAGTGTCCGATCTTGTACCTGCGACAAGGACCGACGCCCTACGAAGCCCTAGTGCTGAGTATACCTCCCTTATCATTACGTACCTGCTACTTACCTTCTGCCTTGTCCTTCTCCGTTCCCTCTCCTTCATCAGATCCTGTTTGGCTGTTGTGGCTATCCGCTACCTCCCGTAGTCCTGGCACACCGATCTCCAGAGACCTGCCAAGACAAGAGAGACATTATCAGATTCACCGATCACCTATCACCACTATCTGCACGAAGTGTAACTCACCTGGATTGGAGCAGCTATCACCGTGGTTGTGTGACTGAGCACCTGAATAAAGCACTGTTTGTTTTACTTACCTCTGTGTGGACTATTCCGTTACAATAGTATGATGTAATTATTTCATTTATTTTAAAATAAATTCAAAGTTTATTTTTAATTAAAATATATCAATTTAATAAACAAAATGAATACACATTTCAAATGAATAATTTGATCCAAATATGTAACAGACTTGAAAATTTAGCCTAAATAAGTCAGCAATCAGTAAGGGCGAGGTTTGAAGCCAAATGTTGGACTGTAGCAATTAATAAACAAATATTTCCCACAAATTCAAGAAAAAAATAATAATTTGACTGATTTTACGATAACTTAAAAGTTTCCACTTTAAGTTCATTCTTGGATGTCACAATTTAAAAGAATGTAACATTTTTTGTAACAGGACAACATTTTGTGGCAAAAGAGTCCCACACGCAATATTGTTTTTGGTTATTACTTATCAATTAAAAATGCTGAACTTATTATCAATGTGATATGTCAATGCAGTATGTAACAATCATGACATTGTTTAATTTTAAATGTTTTATAGTTACAGTTATACTGTTGATTATTATATAGTAATATAGTTGAGAAGGTCAAGAAATCCAGTAAACCGAAATCACAATTTTAGTTTTTAAAACAAGCAACTTTTCATGATAATTAAGTCGCTGTTAGATACTAGTTTATCAAACATATCTAATAATAACAGACACAAAAAAAGAAAAAAAATTCTGCCTCATATTTTAATGGTACCTTTGGCTCAGTTAGGTATAAAAGACAATATTCAGTAATATTATCGATTTAACATCACTGACACTGGTTAGATGAGAACAAAATTTGAACTGATTGATTTGGATAATGACACTATCTTTGCACCATTGACACAGTTATTGAACTGAATTAAATCAACATTGAACTGAGCTAAATAATGACAGTATTATCTTCTGCAGAGCAGCTTTACAGCTGAAACTGAATTTGTTTCATAACTGATGATTTTTACAACATTAACACTGTTATTCCTCTTTATTAATGTGAAGCTGCTTTGAACCAATCTTTATTGCATTAAGTGCTATATAAATAAATGTGACATGATTTGACTTGTCAATGTGCCATGTAATAAATATGCTCTTCACAGTGCTCACTTGCTGTTAGTTTGTGTTGTTCTGCAAAATAAATGAATAAATTCTCACAGTATCATAATATGACAGAAAATATAAATACGTGTGTGTGTGTTTCTTTGATGCATTTCTCACTAAAGTGGAGTCACTGAAGGAAGATTTTTGTGCACATCACAAAGACATACGAATCAATGATCAAATCCACTATCAATTATTTTCATTATTGATTATTAAGCACAAAAATAGAAAAGAAAGTGAGTGAGAGATTATGAAAGACAGAGATGGAGAGCTTTCAGACCCATCTGACTCCCGTGTGTCTCTTTCTTCCTGCTGGCTGGGGTCATAAGAGATTGTATGTTGCTCAAAGCTCTCTGCATGATGTATTTTAAAGAAGAGCACTGAAGTGTACAAGTGTGTGTGTATGTGTATCTCCAGCAGGGCCAGACAGACGGTGCAGTCAGAGGGATGCAGTGAACCCTGACTGAGTGTGTTGGTGGCGCTGCCCCAGGGGAGTGTGTGCGTGCGTGTGAAGGTATGATGGACGGGGAATAGACAGGGGGCCTTGGCCCAGTAGGTGAAGCTGCAGGTGACGCAGAGGGAGACAATGGAAGTGCCTGATGCCAGTGAGTCACGGGATGGTTGACTCGTCGGTCCCTAAGCCACTGTGTCTTTCCATCACTCACTGCATCTCTGGAGTTGAAAGTGCATGCAAATGAATGTATTTTCAATCTCTTCATCCATCTATTGTAGTTGAGCCATTTTATAGGTTGAGTGCTGCTTTTAAAACTAGTAAGATGTGTTGATAGAGTGAGTGATCATTTGAAGTGGAAAATGCCTTTTCTTTTCATCATCTCACTATTTCAGAGAACAGTTTTCTTTTTCGGGTTTAAGTGTTCTGTTTCTGTTGAAACAGTAAAGTAAGCTGGAGTTGACGTTACAGATGTGACCGTAATTAGCTACTTGCTTTAGAGGTTTTCCTAAAACCACTGTTAGCCAACTACGGTCGCACGATTCAGTGTTTCCCAAAACCATATCGTGTGTTAAAGATGTGGAAAGATCATATTCATACAGTAAAATGAAGGCAAATGAATGTCTCCACAAAGATTGCTATTCTGAGCCAAGAGTTTCTGAGTTGGTGAGAAAATCTAGGAGACGCAATCTGTATTTATGGTTAATTTGTTGAAATTAATGACATCTCTTTTTTATTTACAATAAAAGAGGCATGTTGCATGGACAAAATATAACAGTATTGTACAATCATGATATTATAATATATATGAATATACAATGATTCAATTTACAGCACTTTTATTAATTTAATAAAAAAATAAATTAAATTAAATAAAAAAAAAACACCAGATGTGCATTCTTTATTTTTGTTTGACATTTTGCTCTGACCAAAGCGGCATGATCAAAAATGACATCATAATTTCAACAGCAAACTTCCCAGGAGGACTTGAACGCACAAATAGTTAGTAAAGTTGTATGGTTGCGAAGAATATACTGTGGAAGTCAATGGGTACTGTTAACTTTTTGGTTTGTTCAACAGAACCATACAGGTTTGGAACAAGTGGTGGGAATTTATCATATTTAGGTGAACTGTCAATCAACTTTTAGCTGAAAAGTTTTAATATGGCACTTTTAACTCCAATTCTGATGGGTCTTTAAAGCTTCCTGACAACAAAAGACCTCCATTCATTCTCATTATGGACAATTTCCCACCTTTAATGCCACAGACGCACATCACACACTTCACAAACATTGCAGTAATCTTCATTTGAAGCCTTTTATAGGATTCTAATTGGCTGCTGTGTCGTCCAAACAAACTCTTGTCCTCTGCTGTGATGCTAATACACTCTTGGCCAGAGAAGAATGCACCCCTCGGATACCGTCATTGTGTAATTTGCAGTGTTTTCCATTCTTCCCACTTCTTCTCCACTATAGCGTTGTCTGTTACTCCCTGATACAGTGACACACACTGTAGGGATGCACCAATCGATTGGTCACGATCATTATCGATTATATTTTTTTAATTGCATCATGCACAAATTCACACATACACTCTTTTTTCAGTGCTGTAAGCATGGCATCAACACTCGAGGATGAATTGTTGGCCATTTCCCACTTTACACAATCAGTTACTGCTCAGATGTTTCTATAGAAATATAGTTATATAGTATGCATGAATTGTAACACTTATTTTTAGGAGTGCAATTATGGTAATTCTAACACACTGTACAGGCAAAGAGTAAAATGAAGGTGCAAATGGATGTTTAAATGAATCAGAAACAAACACGTGAAATGTTTTTAGCGTGCAGTTTTCTGTCATTTTTATTTTTCAGCTTCTAAAATCCCATGGCACACTTGAGAATCTCATTGCATTCTGTATCTCATTAGGTATTTTTCGCCTACTGTTTCATAAATACTGCATTTATCAAGATATTTGTTTGTTGGGATAACAGTAATAACAGCAATAACAGTTTAACCTTTAATAACGGAACCGCTACAGAGATGTTTATGTCAGCTTGCTGTAAAAAATATTGGTGTTAAATATGTATGAATTGTAACATGCCCGCTTCCAAGAGGATAATTATGATAATTCTGCCAACTCTCTGTACAATTAGAGGCAAAGAGGAAAAATAAACTGCAAATGTATGTTAAAATGAATTACAAAACAAAAATATTGAATAGCAATTATTAAGATTACAGAAAGTGATTAAATCATATCTAATGGAAGCATTGCTTTGGACAAAAAATTTAGTTTATTTATATATATATAAATGAATGATAGTGTATTAGGGGATAATTATGACAAATAATTTCTTAATACTTTTCATTGGTGTGCTGGAGTAAAAACAGTCTTGCATTGTCAAAAAAATGTTACTGTTCAAATCCGTTGTTATGCTATAAATAAAATTGGTTTTATTCCATTATATTCTTCACTATATTTTGTAGGAGGAAACCTGGTTTTCAGGTGTTACAGTGGGAGTCTGCAATCTGTTGTGGAATATGCTCTGGAAAGGTGAAATCTTTCTTGTGAGAACAACAAAACGCAGCTTCTCAGCACAAAGCAAAGGCCTGGGATCAGAAGCGTTTCACAGAACACTTTCATCTCAATATGAAAGCCAGAGGTCTGGATGGGGGAACGAGCCACTGGACCATCAACATGACATCAGTTTAAATCACTCTTAGGCTACTAATATGTTTCTTATTATTTATGACTAGTCTTATTTGTTAAGGTACATTGAAATGTTCAAACCTCAGGCTTAGGGTGTTTGCACATTAGTCAGAAAGCCGAAATCCATTGATTTCTATGGGGATGGTGTCTCAATGATGTTGAGGAAAATCACAAGGGATTGCTAAAGTGTTACTCCATTCAGTGTTAAATATATAACATATATGAAAAACGGTCTGCTTTGATGAAAGTAATGCTCAGCAGTTCACACAATGAAGAAAAAAGCTTTCATTTGTGAGGAAAACATCTAAACTCATGTCTAACGTATCAGATTTGTAGACGGAAATTTTGAAGCATATCAGTTATTCCTAAAGGTGTATGAAAGTTGTTTTGGTGGTGAACAACTGTGCTATTTATCACATCTAATCAGTGATTTACAACACATTCAAGACCCTCATTTGTCACTTACTGGCGCAGTTGTTATCTGATGAAATGCTTAATGATTTTTTTTTCTCTTTTTTTTTTTTTTTGGTGAACAGATTTAAAAAGAAATCTCTAGAAAGACATTTCTTAAAAGTGGCTATTACTTAAGCATGGAAGCCATTTTCTGCCACAGAAAAAAAGAGAAAACTAATAAAGTATAAATCAATAAATGAATTAATTAATGGTGGAATGAAGGATGGAATGAATAAATAAATTAAAAAACGTAATTGTGATTTTTAATCCCATAAGTATTTTTCCCCCCTTGCAATTCTGAGAAATTCTCTGCTCTTATACATTTGTATTTTGCAATTCTGAGTTTATATACTATTACAATAAGGACAGTCTGCCGTTACACTCTCTGGACACTTTATTAGACCTGTTCAACAGCCTGTTCAATGGCCTGAAAAAGAGACGATATCTGATGAGTGACAGTTCTGTGGACAAAAACATGTCAAACGGTTGATATTCTGCTGTACTGTTTTGGCCATTGCATAATTTTAAAAATCCATCACAAAGGCCAAAAGACTTTGCCTTAATCATTAATATAGAGTTGAGCTTCTCTAAAGTAAGAGATGTGTTGGCATAGGACTTGTGGAAAATGGACTTTAGAAAAGCCTCAGTTACATAATGACAAACATTAACAGATTTAGTCATAAGTGCACGCTAGCATTCAAAAAATGTGCCTAATGGGATTCAACGAATACAAATTGAGTAAATAATTGAGCTCAGAGCTGTGGCATGGTAAGTGGATGAGAAACATGACTGGGGTTTTTAGGGACCCTGATTTTCTAGTTCAGTGCTTTTAGTTCTTAGGTCATCCTGTGGAAATGACACTTATGAGACTGGATTTCAAACATGATTTCACACAAAATCATGTTTAGCCTATTTGAGCCAGTCTGGTTATTGCAGTCGGGGTTCTTTTCATGGATGTCATACACACTTCCACCACTGTAATTACTCTCACAACAGAAACTAATTTGAGTACCTTTGATTGTAACACTCCACTTTTGTAGCAGAACTGCTGTGCGTATAAATGCAGAAGTCCACTTATGATGTTCCTTGCACTAAAACCAGTTATATATTTTTAAAGATGATTTCCCATCCTGAATTTTTTAAATAATATTATTAATAATATACTACTACTACTTATTATTATTATTATTACTGTTTGCCTCAGTGTTGCTTCACTGTTGCCTATACATCTAAATTTTGCAACTTTAAAATATTTTTCATAAAATTTAATTTTAAAGAATAGTTTAGATTTCTACCCCTATTTTCTTCCTTCAAGGATAAATCCCCAATGGTGACATTGGTTACAATTCTTTTAAATTATGCATTTACACTTGCATGTTGCAAGCTTGCACTTCTTTTAAATTATGCATTTAAGTACTAAGCAATAATAATATACTATATGGTTAGGGTTAGGATTTGGGTTTGTCTTAGGGTTACTTGCATGCAATTATTCAGAATTAATTGTTATTATAACAGTAAGTACATGTAACATGTATAACAAGAACTAAACAATTTTTTTATTAAAATAAAGTGTTGCCATGACATTTTATGCCTAAAACATGTAAAAAGTCTTCAAAACTTAATTTTGTACCCCTCTCCCAAAAATATCATAATTGAAACATGAAAACATTTACTTCAGAAGCAAAACTGTGCAAAAGTCATTTTTTCGTATTAAAATAAATCTTAACGCAACTTAATTTAAGCAATTTTTCTGTTCTTTACAGCATAAACCTCAAATTGTGTTACATTTATTCCTAAAACATGCAAAATTGAATTATGGGGTAAAAAAATATTTGGCTTTTAAATTATAAATAAGTGAATAAATAAATAAAGAATGAATGAATACAGTACAATACAATACAACTGATTGATTGATTGATTGAAAACAAGATGAAAATGATAATTTAACATTGAAATGTACTTTTCTTTACACATTCCTATTCCTTATTTTTTTGTTTTCCAAAATATCTGAACATCCCTAGTACATACAAACTTTTTTCATAGAATAAATCTTTAAAAAAGTTAACTCGGTAACCAATTAGTTAATTTTAAGGAACGATTCTCACAAACTATTCTCACTAACCGGTGTATTGGATGCTTATTACTAATTAAGCACATGTAAATGCCTTATTCTGCATGACCATATTTTAGATCCCTTACCCAATACCTAAACTTAACAACTACCTATTAAAGCACAAAACTAGGAGTTTACTGAGGGAATACTTAATAGTTAATATGAATGTGTGTTCCCTAATCTAAAGTGTTACCAAAACATGTAAGAACTTCATTCAAGAATTTTTTCTTCTCACATACATAAGAAAACAAGACAAAAAACACTGATTAATAGATGAAAAGTTGTACTTTTGCTCAATTGTAAGATGATTTGGATAAAAGCATCTGTCAAATGAACCACTGTAAAAACTTAAAAGAACAAGAAATCCTGTTTACTGTCATGTGTCGCCTATAAAGCTGTAATGTGTGATGTACACAGGCCTTGGTTATTTTCTCCCTTTCAAACACAGCGTATCCTTTCACATTTCCACTCTCTAATGTGTCTCTCTCTCATTTTCTGGGAACAGAGGATTACCGGCACCGACGTCTGGAAAACGCAAGGGCTCATCAGAACTGTTTATGCAGTCGCTTTCTCAAGCTTCACATCATAACAGCTCCAGGGCAAACATCTCCAAACTTTTGACTGGGTCACTGTGAAGAACAGCATCTGAATCCACTCGCTTGTTTGAGAGCTTGCCAAGAATCCGGCAGAGAGATGTTCTTCAATTTCGACTTGGTCATGCCTCATAACCAGATTTCATGACTTTAATGAGCTCATTACAGTGGGTTGACTTCATAAGAGACGCTGCTCACATCGCCCAGAGCTCTTCTGAATGGACATCGCTGTGACCACCGCGATAGCAAACAGAATTATACTCACAGTGAGTGCAGATGTTTGGGATATACATGAATATCTATGCTCATTTTCAAACCATTCTCTGATAAACAGATTCAGATTTAATTATAAAAGCACTGTATTTTCAGTTTAGTTGAGTATTTTGAGTGATTATCAAAATGTAAGGTTCATAATGTTTTTGAAAATGTTAAAGTCCCTCTGCAGTAACCGGTTTTATCCGTTAAAACTCATCTTTGATAATCAAACTGTCAACCTTTTTTTTTTCAAGTCTTTGGCTTGACTATGTTATCAACCAGTATTGCTAATGAGTGTTCAAAACTTTCTTTCCTCCATAGAAATGGTGACGTGTTAAAGAATATCTTTGCCCACATTTTTTTGCCATGTAATAAAAGCATCAAAGAATGAAAATTACCCCAAAAAAGCTCAATGTAAGAATGGCTAAAGTAGTTTATACAAGTCTTGCATATAATTCTAAGCTATCTGAAGTCATATGGTAGTTTGTGTGATGACCAGACTGAAATTTGACTCTTTTCTTCTGTGATAATCTTCCCCTCCAATGGACTGTTAACTAATATGAATGGATCATTGAATCAATGAGCTGAACTTCAGAATAGGATTGGTCTGATTCAAAAATGAATCATTCAAAACATATTTGCCCACCTGTTTCAGTATAATAAAAGCCAATGAGCACCAAAGCATTAAAATGACAAAAAAGCTCTATAAAAGTACTGTAAAGGTAGCTCATATGAATATGTGTTATGATATTTGACTCATCATTCACTGATAATCTTTCCCTTCATTGGTGTCACAGTTGGTTTTGTTTTGTCTTTTATTTTTTTATTTTCAAGTCCTCCTGGGACGTTCGTATGGTTTCCGGTGCATTCAAATCACTTTGATCAGAACAAGATGGCAATTTAACTTTTTTATATAAAATTCAAAGATTGCGTCATTGTGTTTTTGCTTTTTTGGGGGGTTTTGTTCAATTTATGAAGATGATGTAAATTGAATCTTTATATATTCGATGGTAATTATACAGTAATATTATAATTTGAATATATAACTTATACAGTTTTATTTTACATTACAAAAATTATTAATTTCAACAAATTTACCATCAATACAGACGCTGCATATAGTGTCTGGCTGCATCCATTGCATCTGACTCATTTTCTCACTGACACGGAAACAACAACTCGGAAAATTTATAATAATGACTTTGTGGTGGCGTTCATGTGCCTTCAGCTCATAAATACGATCTATCCGACATGACTTGAACACAAAATTGCATCCTGTTTGTCATGTGATTCCCTTGCCCTCTTGTATCTTGCCATGTGCTCTCCATGTGTCGTGCTCTGATTGGTTGTTTTTAGTCATGTGTTTCTCAGTACTGTTTTGTCATTGGTTGATAATCTTTATTGTTCGCATGTGTTCCTTGTTCAGTCATCAGTCTTGTGTATAGCCCTCATGTTTCATTGTTTCTTGTCTAGCTTTGTTTTCTGTTACTGCTGTTTGTTCATGTACATGTTCATATTCATTCATTGCTTACTTTGTATTTACTTCAAGTTGGGATCTAATAAACTACATGTGGATTCAACTCAACTCGTCTTCAGTGGATTTTTTTTTCAATTGGACTATATTAACTAATGTGAAAATATCATTGAATTAGTGAGCTGAACTTGACAATAGAATCAGTCTGATGCATGAATGAAACAAAACAAAACAAACGCTACATAAAAGTACTGTGACAGTAATTGATACGAATCATGCAAGTTGTCCAAAGTCATACAGAAGCTTTACCTGAGGAACAGACAGAAATTTGACTCAAATCTCCCTGTTCATTGGACTCTGTCAACCAATGTGAATGGATCATTGAATCAGTGACTTAAACTTTAGAACAGGGTCAATGTAATTTCAGTGCATCCCACCTTTTCTACATATAATAAAAGTGAATGAAGTGTGATTCATTAACAAATCATTGAGTTTTTTGTTTACTGCATCAATCTGTTCACTACAAAAGTCCAATTAAATAAGATTAAGATGACCATTTATAGAATGATTAATTTACAAATTTGATATATGTCAAGAAAATATAAGTGAATAAGAAGTATTGTCTTTCATCTTTATTGATACCAGGAAGCTCTGGGCCCCATTTATTGTACAGGTAAAGAAGAAAAAATACAGGTCAGAAATGACTTTAGGGTGAGTAAATGATTGAACATAGAGTTCAACCAGCTTCGGTCATGGAACCCATACGAAAAGGAACGTCCTGACCAGTTCTCACTGAATCTCACTGGAAGAAGTCAGATGACTCAAACTCCATGTGAATCAGCAGCTCTGTAATTGGTCTTAGTGCATTTAGATTTACCAGATAAGTGGTTCATTAAATCAGGCCACGTTTGAACCCGCTCAATCAGTGGTGCAGTAACGGCCTGCATCACACCGTCTACAAGTGAAATATTCACAATTCAGGTAGCAAATGCAATTATCCTGACTGACCCATTAATAACTGCTCCATAATCTTCAGATTCCAGCATTTTCATCCTTATGAGCTCTTTCCAAAAGTCAGTCAGTGCTTTATTTCAGCCCCTCCAGGGGAAACAACATCAAAACAGAGCTGGCCGTCTGGCGTGAATGTTCTTAAAGATTGATTTATGACTGCCTCCTTAAACCATCAGCACAGCTTTGATCTTTGAGCATGTGATATTTCACGCTCTCTCAGACCTCCCCTTCCACATCAACAATCCCGCCAAACTTAATAACTGCATCGACACATTATTTCATGACATCTATCTTTTATTTCATACCCTCTGCCATCTATGCCAAGGTCAAGTGTCAGTTCAAGGCGACAGACCATTTATAATTTGTCAAAATGTATATTACCTTACATACCATAAGAGTGGTTTGTGAAGGCAAGCGTCACTATGGTAACATTGTGTGTCATTTTTAGTCAGGTTGTTTTAGTCAACCTTTAGTCAACCCATGAAATACATAATATAATACATAACCCAATGATTTACCCATTACCCAAACTGTATGTAGAAGCCAGATAGAGACTTGAAGGTGGGTTCTTTTGACTTGGGCTGGTAAGTAACCACCTGGCAACCGCCCTTGACACCCTATCAACTGTGTAACACGATAGGCTACTAAGAACTTCCTTCATCACCGTTAGGCATATAACACTCATTTCAATGGGACGCTATGAAAATTTACAGCAACTAATTACCACTGGAGCTCCGCCACGTAAGCGAGCTGCTCAATCACTTCCTCTGAGCATGTCAGCGGCTCAGGTGGGTTGATTTTGGCAAATGGAGCTCAGCTTTCTGCTGGGCTCTTTCTGTCGCATCAGATCTGTGGCTGGCGCTGACCTCGCTGACACTATCTCTTTGGTTAATGTGTGTGATGAGAAAGGAGACATTTTCTGAGTCCACACTGCTAAAGAGGGTCCAGTCCCAGACGTAGCAGTCAGTCAACAGGGGTAACTGTCTAATGGGGTAATTTACTATTGAAGTAAATTAGTGTTTTCTGTATAACGCTTGGGGAGACTGCTGTGCCATTATTTGAACTTCTTTTTAACACTGCTCTGATTTCGTAACAATAAAATAGAACATAAAAACATCAGTGCTGCATAAAATAACCATAAGTTAACAGATTTCATATTGTTAATCAAAACGCTTTGAGTAATACGATTGTCTTTGTTAAAATTAAATTTCATTTAAAAAAAATAATAACATATAACACACATAATTTTAACTGACACTTACAACTGCAAATATCTTTAGCCTACAATATTTACTTAATATTTTACATAATATTTACTTTTTAAATACATTTTCTACAGTTATTTTAAATTGCTGTTTTATTTTTATTTATTTTCTTAAAAAAACATGCATTAAGTGCATTTTCTTTAAGCTGTATAATATTATAATATTTATGGTAAATAGATAGTATTTGCAAAACTATTTAATAGAGTATTTTAATAATACAAACATGCCTCACGATATTTAAAAACAAGACAATCAATAAATAAGTGATGGAATTTGAAAGTTTGTTTAGCCAAAATAAAATCCTACCATTAAATATTGAGTTAGAGAGTGTTGTTGCTGCAAGACCAACAAAAGATGACCTGCTTCATAAATTATAATAACCTAAAATTTAGATTGAAGCTTAATTGAGGCTAAAACCATTCTTCCTGCAACACATGGGAAATAATGATTGTAATTTGCATCGCAGCACCTAGCAGCAGCTTGATGCTGATTAACTAATCGGACATCTGTAAATGAAAAACAAAAACCAAAAAAAAAAAAAAAATGAAAATTGTATTTAGAGTGTTTTTAGGTAAAGCTGTAAATGCTAGTTATTGAGGTCTGTCATCAACTTTTTATGTAAATGCAGCACATTAGCTGGCGGTATTAAAACACTAAACAGAGAAGAACAGCATTGAGAACCACAAAAAGCACAAATTATACACCTATGTATGCGCTAAATTAATATGATGTTCTCAAACTGCATTTATAATAATCATATGAGCTGTCGCTGCTTGAAATGTCATGTCCATAACAAATAAAATGTCATTTTGCATACGTTAAACATTCAAGTGTATTTGTAGTGTCTTACATAGCTGACTGAATGTGATCAATGTCCAGTTTACCTCCATGCATGACAGAAACATCACGTTGCATAAAGAAATGAATTGGCTTCCTTCTTCTCATCTCAACGTTTGAGGATTTTTAACTTCAGTACTTATACTGCATGAAGAGGCAACAAAATGTTGCAGCAAATGCATTAAATTACTATCATGGCCACCAGATATAATAAAAAAAAAAAAAAAAAAATTGGGCTGCACAATATATCAGCCTTGGATATGGGAAAATATTATATATTGCATCATATGAACTGACATTTTCAGTTCATATGAACATTTTCAGACTGTACTTTATAATATAGTGATGCCTAAATTTACTTGTAGCATTTAAAGTCTGGGGGGGGGGGGGGGATTACGTAAAAGTGATTTCTAGCCTAACAGAAAACCTTTTATTAAGTTAGTTTTGAAATGTTGGGACACATGTTATTTTTCCAATTTTTGTACTTTTGGAATTTGCCAGTAAGACTGACACTTTCATTGCAAGAAAAACTGTCAAATGTTTTTGGAAAATGCAGGACATTCTGCAAAATGTTATCTTTTGTGTTCCAAAAAAAATAAAAAGTACAGGTTTGGAATGACATCAGGGCAAATAAATGATGACAGAATTTTCATTTTCTTCCTCGAATTGTTTCCAATGCTCTGAGACAGAAAGTGTGATTGTATTGTGGTGTGAGTGATATCTGAACAGCATTTCACGCTTCTGCTGGCCCAGACTTATCTGCGTCAGCTGTGTGCTGTCGTGGGCTAAAGGGTAATGACCCAGTTGAGCTGCTCTCACCCTTGACTGGTCCTCCCGGGAATGAGACAGCCAGTGCAGAGAAAGCGAGAGATCTGTATAAACCCTTAAATTGAGTTCCAAATGATAGTTTGGGAAGAGCATGCTTATATAATCCTAGCAATCACAACACAAAGGACATATAAACCACCTCTTATTGCTCCACACTCAATTTGACAATTCTTTTGACGTGCCTCCTCCGTCCCACCTCCTCCTTTAATTGTAATTCAGCCCAGGGGACAAACTTCGAGCTGGATTTGAGTTCCATGCTCCATTGAGGACAGAAATCCAAATGTTTGCTCTCTTTCATTGCTTATTCAGATTAGCCTATGAATGTGAACATTTTATTGTTTTGCCTAAAAATGCTAATTTTAACTCTTTTAGAAACTCCACCCCCTTTCTTATTCTCTCTCAGTTTGATTAAAGCTGAAATCTGAAATAAAACTCATTATGTAGGCTAGCTAGTTGGACGTATTGGGAACAATGTCTCTAGACTCGGCTCGACTTGTCTTTTTGTGCACACGTTCAAGGTTTGTTTCCACTCATCTAAATAGTTATATTAAATGAATAATTGTTCACCCAAAAATTAATATTGACACACTTGTGTCATTCTAAACCTGTATGCAGTATTTCTTCATAGAATGGAATAAGATATGGAACTATTTTACAAGGACAGTTATGTGTGACTAAAGCTTAAAAAAAAACAAAACAAAAAAAAACAGTTAATAATCTTTTCTTCTGTTTAGAATGAGACAGTCAATGGACAGATAAAATGGTCACAGTTTATATTAGGTGGCCTTAACCACTATGTTCTTACATCAAAAAAATGTACAATGTACTTATTGTGTTCATACTGTATTTCAAAGCACTTTTGCTGCTATTAAGGTGGGATATGGGTAAGGTTAGGGGCAGGTTTGGTGGTATGGGTAAGTTTAAGGGTGGGTTTAGGTGTAAGGGATGGGTCAACAGTGTAGTTATGTACTTACAGAAATTATTTACAGATATATTTACATAGAGGTATTTTAAAAAATGTAAGTACAATGTAAAACATGTATGTACACAATAAGTGCACTGTATCAAATTATTAATTTAAATGTAAGTACATAGTAGTTAAGACCACCTAATAGAACAATAGAACAACAGAATGATAGGCAGAACGATAGAACGATTGATCGATAGATTGATTGATTGATAGATAGATAGATAGATAGATAGATAGATAGATAGATAGATAGATAGATAGATAGATAGATAGATAGATGACACGAATCATACCATTCACAGATTTCGAATTCTACACAAAGATTAATTCATTGTAAAGCTTCAAAACAAACAAACAAAGAACATAGGCATAATCTTTACTTCTATTTAGGCTTTAAAATCTCTTCGAATGATAGACCGATAGAACGATAGATAGAATGACAGAACGATGGATGGATCATGGATGGACACAGGCCCGTAGCCAGCTATGAGGTTACCGAGGCCTGGGTCTCGGTAAATTTATCATGTTCAAAAATAAAATTTGTTCTCTGAATGACTAATTTGCTGTTAAACTCCTCATATGATTGTCTGCATGACATGTATAATTCATTTAAACAATTTGCAAGAGTGTTTAGCATCCAGGTACGAAAATGACCGCTGCGAGATGCTGATGGAGTGAACGAGTCTTGACAGATGCCTTGTCCAAATACCCACACTTGCGGTCTTTGCACTTGACCACTTGACAACTTATATTTCCTGTGTTTGGCCCAAGTGTTCAAGTGAGGATGAAGACCACAAGTGTGTGTCAAACTTTCATATGACACTTGTAGTGTTGTAAAAATGAATAGCTTTATGTGTTTACATTGCTTTATTTTAATTCTAATTTGAAATACTTTACATTTTAAAATCAACTTCTAAATGTCTATTCAATTTAATTTGTGGTGCTTCTAATTAGGTGATAAAAAGCAGTTGCAAATGTTATACAAAATAAATATATCATTATATATATTTATTATTATATTAATAGGCTATTTAACTTCCATTGGAAAAGTTTCCGTGACCAATCCCGAGATCTCGGCAAAAAGTCTCCAGAACATGATGCATGATGGGATACATTAAGGGAAATGTAGGCTATCATGATATTATGAGTCAGAAACGTTATCAACGCTGTCAAATACATTTAACAATAGTACACAGATCTGTAGAAGCAGGTTACAGAATGAAATGAAATACACAAACACCATCAAGTCTATGCTATGTTATTCAGTATAGCTTCATTTTACATCATGCTATAATAAACATTCATAAGAGCACTAGACAAAGCATTGCAGCTATATTGTTGAATGAATAATAGCTTAAACTACTGATAAAATTATCCAAATAAATATAGCCAAGTATTAACAAATTTTGATGCAATAAATAGGGTATAATGTAAAAATGATCCCCCAAAACAGAGAAAACTAGCTGTAACTTAACTTAAATCTTTTTGAATAATTCATTCGAAGAACCGGCTGATTTGTTGAGATTTGAACTACAGTCGCTGCTTGTTTGTTTGTTTTGGGCAGAGGTGGGGACAAGTCACACATGGTCAAGTCCAAGCAAGTCTCAAGTCTTAACCATCAAGTCTCGAGTCAAGTCTCAAGTCACAGTTCAGACAAATCAAGCAAGTCAAGTCAAGTCAAGGGTTCACCCTAAGCAAGTCAAGTCAAGTCGTGATAAGTTTCAAGTCAAGTCAAGTCACAGTACTAAAATAAATAGAGGTTAATTTTTTCGTAACATATTTATTTTTGCACAGAAAAGATTAACTTGTATACATATATTATGTATCTTATTCATTATACATTTGCTATATATTAATTATATGCATATGTGTGCTACATTAATATCTGAAAATAACACAAAACTTTTAAAATCCAGTCTAAGATGTATAATCCAATCTGTCTAATTCAGTTTAATTGAAACTGTCTAAAGTGTTGCATTTACAGAAAATAAGGTTTGCCAAGATGTTAGCACTAAGCTATATATATTGTTTTTTTTTATATGAAGGCCGTAAAACATGCGCTGTCCATTATAGGGCATCGTATAGGTAATTTATCCACTCGTTTACATCTGGTGATGGGAATCTCAGATCATTTTACTGACGCGCATCTTTGAATCTCGTTAATCAAAATGAACGGATCTTTTTTCGAGTCATTTAGTTCATTTCAGCAGAATATGTATGTTAATAGCCCATTCACGAAGGAATTATGACGCTTAATCGTCATCTCTGCGATGGACACGTAATATACATGTTTAAACTAAAAATTTTAATTTTGTGATGAATCGTTACTGACTAAAAAGAAATGACTTTCCTTGTGGTTCTTGAAATGTCGGATAAAATTTGACGTTGTGGTTGTCGTGTCGGATATTCTTGCATTGCATACTCTGCATCTGGCAAATCTTTTTTTATTGGCACGGTCCAGTTCAAAGTCCTTATTGCCAAACGAGACTATTTGTGGAGCTCGACTACTGTTTGGCGCAGTTTCAATTGTGCAGCGTTAAAGGCACAGACGCTGATTGCTGACGTCACAATAGTTATTTTTTAAAACAAATTTTATTGCTGTTTGTTTATTATAAATTCAAGTCATTGTCGAGTCTTCCACTTCAAGTCAAGTCAAGTCTCAAGTCACTTGCTCTCAAGTCAAAGTGAAGTCAAGTCATTTTCATACTTTAATCAAGCAAGTCGCAAGTCCTGAAAATTGTGACTCGAGTCAGACTCGAGTCAAGTCATGTGACTCGAGTCCCCCACCTCTGGTTTTGGGCCCAGACCAATAATAGAAAGACGTGTTGTCTAATGATTATTTTGCGGTGTTTTATCTAATGATGTTCAATGCAGACTTCAAACTCATTCTCAGTCATATGCTTTGTACTATTTTAGAGCTAACAGTAGACCGTGTGTAACATACTAATGATGTAAAATGGACACATCGAGCAGCAGAACACCTGAACATTCTATTACTATTATGGCATCATGTTTTGGAACACAGTTGTGTTGTTGTAGTCTTTAGTCCTTGTGTGCGATTAGGACGAGCAAAGGCTTTGCTTGAAGGTAAATCTCTACAGAAATGCAGAAATCATTAACTTTTGTTTAAATGAAATAGAACATATTTTGCATAAAATCAAAGTACTTCTAATAATACTGGTCTTCTGTGTTTCCATGTTTAAATCTCTTCATCTACATGCCACTGTCTGAGCCTTTACCGTGGTAAATGTGGGTCAGGTGACAACATTAAATGAACAAGGTAAGTAAACTAAACATTTATTACAAAATAAAATCAGAATGTTTTTCATTTACACCTTAAAATCAATGTATTTCTGATACTGGTCTTCTGTGACAACATCCAATTAACAAGGCAGGTTCAGTAACCCAAAAGTTTATTACAATATAAGATTAGAATATTTTAAGTTTTTATACACCATAAAATCTATTTATTTCTGATACTGGTTTTCTTTGTATGCTCTACCTACATGTGACTTTTTGAGCCTGTACCATTGTAAATATGGGTCAGGTCAAAGGTGACAACATTAAATTAACAAGTTAAGTTCAGTAAACAAAATATTACAATTTAAAATCAGATTTTTTTTATTTGTATACGTCATAAAATGTATCTATTTCTGATACTGGTTTTCTATGTCTCTTTCTATGCTTCATCTACATGCCACCATTTGAGCCTTTACCATGGTAAATGTGGGTCAGATGACAACATCAAATTAACAAGGCAAGTTTATTAACCCAAATGTTTATTACATTATGAATTCACAATGCATTTCGCCATGGTAAATGTGGGTCAATTAACAAGGTTTGTAGCATAACTAGGGATGTAACGATATCAAAATCTCACAATACGATATCACGATATGAAGTCCATGATACAATATTTATTGCGATATTTAAAAATAAAAATGCAAATGAAGAATTGGGAAAACATTTTACATTTTGTACATTTTAAAATTAAATGATTCTATCGAATTCACTTTGAGAGTTCAAAATTAAGAGCTCCAACCCATGTTCTTAATTAAGAAAACTTAAGTCAGAAAAAAAGTTAGTGAATTGACTTGTACCTGAACTTTAAAGGTGTCAGTCCTGTGTCTTGTTTCCCCCTCCTCTCGTGCCCATATTTGGCCTTCCTGTTCCTGTCCTCGTTTGTCATCATTAGTTCATTTGTCTCCAGCTCTGTTGTATTGCCCCGCACCTGTTTCTGTTCTTCCCTGTTGATTTCCTAGTGTTTATAAGCCCTGTGTTTCCCTGCCCATGTGACCTTAATTGCCATGCATTGCACTGTAAAATAAATGAAAATGAATAGTTCATAGGTATGTTATTTTTGCTTTACACTACAGTAGGCAAATTACCATACTTCTTTCCTAATTTCTATTGAAAGAGATATTTTGAATTTGGACTGCTTTTTAACTGCTAGCTGTCACAAATTCATACTGCACTTTTAAGCATTGATTTCAATGGAAACGGCAGTAGCGCATTTATTTTAAAGGAAAACTCCAGCTTCAATGGAAACGTGCTTACAAAAATGCGTCTCACTACAAATCTAGTGAAATGCTGAAATAATCTGCCACAAAAATAAAGCCTATTGTGGCTGTTGCGTTCTCAATTGCGTGCTAAACTCACAGCACGTGCAATAAATGAGTTCAGTGCATTCACCTTGAACAGAGCCATTCTGAGGCGCGGAAAACACACGGTCACTTCTGATTTTTCTTATTTCTGTGTATGGAATTGATGTTGTTTATGGAACTGATCTATGAGATTAAATCTAAAGCTTGTCGATTTAAAAAGAATAATAACAATATGAATATCCATTAAACTAATTTCTCCCAGTTTACTTGTAAACAATAATAGCAATATGATGCTGCCAGGATCATTCTGACCTAAAGTAGCTACAGTCAAACAGGTTACACTGATGCCTTGTTTAGTGTTTTTTTAAGCTTTCTAGAAAAAGAGACGTTCAAAGAGGTTTTTTTTTTGGCAGCATCACCTGTGAGGTGTATGTTTTTACCGTAATAAGCCTGTGGAGGAGAGCTTCCATTAAGCATTACCACATGCTGTAAAGCTGTCAGCCTGCCCCTGTTTTATGGGTCTCTAAATATGGCTGGCCCATTCCTGCTAACAGCCCAATGAGGCCGTAATCACCGCCTCCATGTTCTGGTCTTATGACACAGCCACTGGCCCTTTTTACTGGCTGCTGCAAAGTCTCTCTGCTTTATTTGCCACCTCATAAAGCATGCAGCCTGCCCACAAGAGCTGAACTTGCACACACATTTATGAAAATAACGACGCAACCTTCATTATGAACATTATGGCGACATCAAAGAAGAGTCCATACTAAGCATAAACAAGATAATGGAGATTTGGTCAGTTTATTCTTCCTGTTTGTTTCTTGAGAATGAGAGTGACTTTTCCTCCCACTATCTTATTTTTCTTTTTCATACATTTTTTGAAGAAAACGTTAACTTACTGTAGCTCCAGTGAAAGGGAGTCAGATGTTGATTCAATAACTGGTTTGATGGATTTAGTTTGTTAATTCAGGTTTGTGGCTGCATCTAAAAACACATACCTGAGCAGTATGAAGAGTACTTTTGAATATTTTGCAACAGTAATATAAGTATGTTTTATACCGGGGGTCTCCAACCTTACATACGTGGTCAGAATTGTTGGTACCCTTGGTAAATTTGATCAAAGAAGGTGAAAATGAATCTGCATTGTTAATCCTTTTGACCTTTTATTTAAACAAATTCACAAAAATCTAACCTTTCATTGGAGAATAAGAATTTAAAATGGGGGAATCTATCTATCTATCTATCTATCTATCTATCTATCTATCTATCTATCTATCTATCTATCTATCTATCTATCTATCTATCTATCTATCTATCTATCTATCTATCTATCTATCTATCTATCTATCTATCTATCTATTCTCCTATAATGCCCGATGAGGTTAGAGAACACCTGACAAGAAATCAGAATCATTCCTTCATCCAGAATCGCTCCAGATCCTTCAGATTCCCAACACAAAACTAAAAAACAATACAAAAATGGGTCACTGAACACATACCCAAGTTTCTGCTATGGCCATTGTGTTGAGTTCTCCTCTTCAGTTCACCCCACTCATTTTCTATAGGGTTCAGGTCAGAGGACTGGAATGGCCATAGCAGAAACTTGTGTATGTGTTCAGTGACCCATTTTTGTATTGTTTTTGAGTTTTGTGTTTGGATTATTGAACGGTTGGACGATCCAAACATGGCTCATTATAAGATTTCTAACAGAGTCAATCACTTATTGATTTTTTATCTGTTGGTATTTGATAGAATCCATGATGCCATGTGTCTAAACAAGATGTCCAGGACCTCCAGCAAAAATATAGGCCCACAACATCAAAAATACAGCAGTATATTTCATTGTACACATGGGGAACTTTTTTTTATCCCTGTGTTCACCAAACCCATCTTGAGTGTTTGCTGCTAAAAAGCTAATTTTTTAGTTTCATCTGACCATAGAAGTCAGTGCCATTTGAAGTTCCAGTCGTGTCTGACAACTAAATATGCTGGAGTTTGTTTTTTGGATGAGCTAGATGTTTGATGGTGGAAATGGGAATTTTCACTGCTCTAACTATTTTCTTAAAGCCACTTCACTAATTTGTGAAGCTCAATTATCTTTTGCTGCACATCAGAAATATATTCTTTGGTTTTTCTCATTGTGATGGATGATTAAGGGAATTTGGACTTTGTTTTCCCTCATATTTATATTTCTGTGAAACAGGAAGCCATAGCTGGATAATTTAATGTTCATAATCCCCCTGACGTGCTCAAAATTGTAAATATGAATGGGAATATACTTCAGAGATATTATACGTATAAGAATTTCTAGGGGTATCAATAATTGTGTCCAATGTGTATTTGAGAAAAAAATAAACATTTATTTCATAATGACATTTTCCCCCATTTTCAATTGTTTTAGTTCAATCAATGAAAGGTTAGATTTTTGTGATTTTATTATATTTTTTAAATAAAAGATCAAAAGGATTAATAATGCAGGTTTATTTTCAGAGCCGCCTTTGGTCATATTTACCAAGGGTACCAACAATTCTGACCATGTGTGTATATCATTCCAGAGCTACTTTTAAAAAAATGAAAGTGGCTATGGCTGAGTGCTACCCATGTTATATAATACTTTAATAAATGTATATTTAATAATGTACCAGTCCAAATTGTTATGCAGTACTGACACACAGAAATATAATTTTACTAAGTTTTATATTGAAAATCAGCAAATAAAATTCACAGCACTATGTTCTTTTTGTTTGCATAAACATTGAAATAAAAACATTAAATGATGGCTGGACTTTAAATGAAAATATTTGTTTTATATTCATTATAACATGTTATCTAAAATGCACTACATACACATAAAGTTTTGTCCAAAACAAAAAAACAAATAAATACATTTTATAAAAAGATGTAAACAAAGTTTCTTGGTATTACTGTGCACTTATTTTCAGGACTTATTTGCATGAGATGTGGATTCAAAAGCAAATTCAGTAAGTTCACTCGTCAAATCGATTCAAAGTAGTGTTTCCTGAATTTTAAGTCTGATTCATTAAAAATCAACGTCATAATTTAATATATTTTGTTATGGGCTTGTTCACATTCAAAAATATTTGTGCAAGTAAAAAATGAAAGTCTAACATATTTTGCATCAAATTCTGAAGTGTAGCGAATAAGTACACTTGGATAGTCTTGTGCATATGTGCGAGCATTGGGCTGTCAATGTAAGTGTGCTGACTTCTTCAAAGGTCAGACAGACTGACCCACCTGCAGGCTTTTCTCCCAGCATGCTCAGTCAGTGTGCAGGTCAGTCAATCAAATGTGCCAGTCACATGCCATAACTGTTGCAAGCATCTATAATCATACTGGAGAGGCTTCCACTTGACCTGCTTGCAGAGATGAGGGTGATTTTCCCAAGTGTTTGGTTCCTATTGCATGAAACCAACTGAACCCGCAGAGAGAACCGTGCACACTCCCAAATTGCTCCCATCAGCACCATGGTGACAAGGCTAAGTATACTGCTTGTAAGAAAACTTAATTGCTTATTTCATGAAGTGTGATTGAGATATTGTGTGAAAAATGGTGTTGAGCTCCAAATCACACAATCTGAGAGGTGATGAACAGAAAAATGTTGCCTTTTGAGTACATATGCAACATGACATGCATGCATATAGTTAAAATGTGTACTTATACAAGTATATTTAAAATATAGATTTAAATTTTACAGTGTGTAAGAGGTTCCATGATTTTAAATTGTATTTAATTTATGTAGTGAAAGATGGGACTGGTCCAAAATATAAAAAGTACTTAAAAAACTAGTCCATAAAAGCTTTACTTTGCGGATTAATAATATACATATAATATTATTGCAGTGTTGGTCTAAGCAGATTGTTTAATGGAATAAACTCTGTAATGGAGTAAGAGAAAACAATCTGTTTAGAGGAAGTAAGAGACAAAGCTTTAATATGATATAAATGATGTCAAATCAAATCAGTATTTATATTATTATTGCAAAGTAAACAAGTCCTGATCCACCCGGTCTGGTTTATTTTGCAACAATATCCACCTGACTGTTGTTATGCTTAACTTTCACATCTCTGTTAATATTAAAAACTACATTTATAGACTAGTCCTGTTGCCAGGATGGAAATTGTTTTTAATCTTCAGAGTGCACATCAGGCTGTGGGTGGCTGGGCGGCTGGGCACTGACATTTCAGTTTAGGGGCCAAGTTGTGTGGCTGAGGTGATGAAGACTACATTAGTGGAGCCTGGACCCTCTCACTGATGTTCAATTAATCACGGCCCATAGCCACTTGAGCAAAGCAAACACATTGTCGGGTGCGCACCGCCTTACGGTACGCCAGATGTGGGGAGATTAACTAAGGCACCATATTAATGTAGGAAAGATGCATTCGCACACACTATAATACTCCCATACTTCACAGTTAAAACCAGAGCCGCCCTGATTTGAATATAAAACGTGCCGAGGTTGCCATGTCTGCAGTGTAGGCATAAAAATGGTCCCGGCGGAGTTGAGAAATGGTTTCTTGACAGTGATACATATGCTCGCTGGTCTGACGTTCCATTTGATGTCCTTTGGGCTGAACATACAGTCGGGAAGTACTGTAAAATTTTCCGACACGACGAATGGCACAGCGTGAAGGATCAAATGTAATGGATTATTTCAACATCAGATGTGTTCCTGCCACGCTCCAAGGAGAGCGGCTTGAAAGCAGGAAGAACTAAGTGAGAATTGAGCCGCCTGGCACCTGAGCTGCATCGTAAAGCAGCAGCATGGGCTCACAGAGGAGAGAGGATATAAAACGTATATAATCTTCACAAAATGACTCGGAATGTATTTGAAATATCTCATTGCCGATAGGGAAATACTGCCATCCATTTATCACGTTTGTTCTCCGAAATCTCAGCTGCTTTGTTTTCATCGTGAGTGCAAGACCATCTGTCATGGGCAGAAATTTTAATTGACAACAAACATATGTGCCAAGTTTTGAAAAAAATAACTAATCAACTTTTGGAAAGCAAAAAAATTGAGATGACAGCTGACAAAGGTTTACAAAATATCTGAGGGGTCAAATTTGTGTAAAACTTGCTTAACTTTAGTTAATTTGCTAGTTTTAGTCTAGTTTTAGCAAATATTCTCTACACATCCATAATGTTTAGCAATCCAGTTATAAAAAAAAAAAAAAAAAAAAAAAGATTTAGGGCTCATGCACAAGAAGTCAGAGCTCTCCCTATCCAATCTTGTTTTCCCTCGTTCTTCCATAAACACAGCGTTGTCTCAAGAAATATCTCTGTACACACAAAACTCAAAACGATGTAGTATACATGCCAGACCAGTATGTGGCGCTGTAATTCTGCCACAGAGATACACTAAAAATGGAGAAGACGACTTGGAGCAAGCGCATAAAACTTGCGCGCTGTATATAAACCCAACAAGAATTGCTAGTAAAGTTAGTAAGGCTAATAGGCTTAGTAGATTCTGCAGCACAAACACAAGCAAAATATACGGATTGGCTGTACACATGAAAATGCAAAGGTGTCGTTTTCAGATTTATTCACTCTGGGGCCCAGTTTCAAAAAATAGTGGTTTCAGGCTCCCAAAACACAGGATCCACCCGGAACAAAACACCAATATGATACAAAAGTTTTACATATACAGCTAAACGTGTCTCCGTGTGGACGGGGTCTTATTTTTGACTTTACTAGTATAGGACAGTGTAGAAGTGACAGGGAGTGAAGTGGGAGAGAGAGGGGAGGGAGTGGGATCGGGAAAGGTCCTCAAGATGTGATTCGAACTCGGGACGCCCGTAGCGCAACAGAGCAATGTCGGCACGCCAACATTAATCCAGTTATCTTTTTATCATATTTGATGTCTTTTCCAGCACGTCTACCTCCTTGTTGCAGTGCACAAGTTGTTTAGCTATAGGAACCTCACAAAAATTACTTTTATATTGTTATTGATTATGTATTTATGTATGTATGAATAATGAAAAATAAAGAAAGAAAGAAAGAAAGTACTGGATTGAAATAATTTACACTTAATTTCATTTTATTAATATCAATATTATTCATAGTAATGACATTTATATTTAAGCATATTAATATCTAAATATAACATGCCCTGATTGGCTTGAATCCTTCAGTGAACTGAGTGCTAAAACAACAGGGTGTGTAAATAAACATCATCAGCTGGTATGATTAATTCCTAGGTAATTTCCCCTGTATTCATTGCACATTGGTCCCAGTGAGATGAATATATTATGTATTACAAAACAAGTAGAAAACTTCAAGATATTTTAGCAAGGCTTTGTAAAGATGTAAAATGGGAAATGTGACAGATGTGTGAAATTACACTCGAAAACCAACAACAACATGACAACATCAAGATTAACATTTCTTACTCTCTGATTTTAATCTGATTTGATGCAGAGATGGAGGATACAGCAAATAAATGGAATTAAATATTTAATTAATGTTGCGCTATGTGATATGCCAAAGGTTATATTTCAATATAACCTTAAATATTTCAACCTGATGCTGTGGATGTAGCATCACGCAAAAGTATAATTTTACAAATTTCATGAGCGAAAGTCTCCAGTAACAGAAACAGAAAAAATACTGAGCACACCTTTAAGAATGCATTTGAGTTTGGTGGTGACCTTGACTCTGGCTTTGTCCAAATACCCACACTTGTGGTCTTTGCACTTGACCACTTGTCTACTTAAATGACGTATTTCCTGTACTTGGACCAAGTGTTTCAAGTGAGGATGAGGACAAGTGTGTGTCGAACTTTTCATTACCTGATGGGACACACACTTATAGTGTTGTAAAACGCTATTGTTTACATAGCTTTATTTTAATTTTAATTTGAGATACTTTGCATTTTAAAATCAACTTCTAAATTTCTGTTCAAGTAGTCCCTATAACATGACATTAATTAATTTGTGGTGCTTCTAATTAAGTGATAAAAAGCAGTTGAAAATGTTGTACAAAATAAATATCATCACTACTCATCTTTGCACCAATAAAACATAAAAACACTGTTTCTACTAAATTATATGTAATATCTAATTATTATATTAATATTTAACTTACTTTGGAAAGGTTTCCGTGACCTCTCACGAGAGCTCGGCAAAAAGTCCCACGATTTATATCCAGAACATGATGCATGATGGGATACTCTAGGGAGCGGTATTCGAGATTTAGCATCCATTAAGGGCAATGCACTTTGGCATTTTGAAGACATGGGTCAGACTTGCACACTTACTTCCTGTCGCACGCATGTGCTCTCAAGTGACCAAGACCGCAAGTGTGGGCATTTGGACAAAGCCAAAGTCTTATACTTTCTGCGTGCGCAAGTCCACTAAGGTCCGCTAGTGTATGCATGACATAAAAATCGTCATCAGAGGGTGTACGCGGAGGCTCTCTGCGGACATCTGCATGCCTCCCATTTTTATCCGTTCAAGTTTATTTGTATAGCGCTTTTTACGATACAAATCGTTGCAAAGCAGCTCTACAGGAAAATAAGTTTCCACAATATATTTATATATTGCAGAACCTTAATATATTTAACTTATGGCAAAATTTTGTAATTCTGTATGTTGTCTGAGCGTTGGCATCCTCTGAGGTCCTCTGAGGGGTTAGCATTATCTTTTCTCAGGTGTTCGGTCATCTCAGATCATTTAAGGGTTGGATCCAGACTGAAGGTTGTCATTCCTAGTCACACCCGTGGCAGAAACAGAGAAACAAATAGAGACATAATTAGCGTAGCTGCTCCTCCATCTAAGCAAAAATGATTTGTTCAACCCAAGCTAAAGAATAATAATAAACGTACATTTGATCAGATATAACTGCAGTACAAGATTATAAGATACATTATGTGAATGCTTGGCTAAAGAGATGTGTCTTTAATCTAGATTTAAACAGATAGAGTGTGTCTGAACCCCGAACGATGTTATCAGGAAGGCTATTCCAGAGCTTGGGAGCCAAATGTGAAAAAGCTCTACCTCCTTTAGTGGACTTTGCTATCCTAGGTACTACCAAAAGTCCAGAGTTTTGCGACCTTAGGGAGCGGGTTGAATTGTAGCGTGGTAGAAGACAAGTTAGGTACGCAGGAACTAAACCATTTAGGGCCTTATAGGCAAGTAATAATATTTTGTAAATGATATGGAGCTTAATAGGTAGCCAGTGCAGAGACTGTAAAATTGGAGTAATATGATCATATTTTCTTGACCTGGTAAGAACTCTAGCCGCTGCATTTTGGACTATCTGTAGCTTGTTTATTGAAGATGCAGGACAACCAGCTAGCAGTGCATTACAATAGTCCAGTCTAGAGGTCATGAATGCATGAACTAGCTTTTCTGCATCAGAAACAGGTAGCATGTTTCGAAGCTTGGCAATGTTTCTAAGATGGAAAAAGGCTGTTTTTGTAACATGGGAAATATGATTTTCAAAGGACAAGTTGCTGTCTAACATAACACCCAGATTTTTGACTTTAGAGGACGTAACAGTGCATCCGTCTAGTTGAAAATTTTAATCAAAGAGATTTTGTGTACTGTTTTTTGGTCCAATAAGTAATATCTCTGTCTTACCTGAATTTAATAGGAGGAAATTATTGGTCATCCAATCTTTTATATTTTTTACACAATCTATTAGCTTAGATAGTTGAGAAGTTTCATCTGGTCTTGTTGAGATATATAGTTGAGTATCATCAGCATAACAATGAAAACTAATCCCGTATTTTCTTATAATGTTACCAAGAGGCAACATGTATATTGAAAATAGCAGAGGACCTAGGACAGATCCTTGTGGTACTCCATACTTTACTGGTGATAATTGAGATGACTCCCCATTTAAATGAACAAAGTGGTATGAGATGCAGCCTTGGTCTGAAGCAAGAAGCAAGTCATTTGTAATTTTAACAAGTGCAGTTTCTGTACTATGGTGAGGCCTGAAACCTGACTGAAATTCAGGTTTTGAAGGAGCACAATTGAGCAGACACAAATTTTTCTAAAATTTTAGACATAAACGGAAGATTTGAAATGGGTCTGTAATTTGCCAGTTCATTAGAATCTATTTGTGGTTTCTTAATAAGAGGCTTAATAACCGCCAGCTTGAATGGTTTTGGGACGTGACCTAAAGATAACGATGAGTTAATAATATTGATAAGCGGTTCTTCTGCTACAGGTAACAACTCTTTCAGTAGTTTAGTGGGTACAGGATCTAATAAACATGTTGTTGGTTTAGATGCATTGATAAGTTTATGTGTGGTCAGTAGGCTACAAAAGCAACTGCGCATGCTGTGTGAAGAAATCTGTGGAGACCCGCACTTCTACAATCTGCCGATAAAACAATATAAAGAATGTCAGATGTGCAATTGTCTGTTCACATGTTTGTTTGTTCAAGCCGATCTACTGCGCATGTATGGAACACGTCCACGGAGCGGACCACCAGTGTACACTTTCGGTAGTATAAATACAAGTAGTCTGCATCTGCGTCTGCGCTGTCCGTCTACGCGTCCGGATTGAGCACGCGGAAAGTATAAAATGTGACAGTAGAATGCATCATTGACAGTACACAGCACATTAGCCTACACCACAATCAAACAAAAGCAAAATGTCAAGTTTTAACTGCGGAGGCAAAACAGTTCTATTATCATCATAGTGAAAAAATTATTCACTAAAAAAACTGGCAGTTAAAGTAAAAGAAATGAGTTACTGAGTATGTGACTCCATCAGTTTAGAATGAATGTGAACCTTTGAAAACACAACAACTTAAACCAAGTGCGTAGGATGTTATTTTTATTTTAACAGTTTATGCCATTTCTACTTTCCACTAAAGCTTATCAATTATGCAAATATACACAACTGGATCAACTGGAAATGAAAAAAGTCTTATTTTAACACTGTAGAAAAAAAAAGCATTTTTTACAGTGGAAGTCAAATGGTGTTTTGAAAATCCTTCTCAACACTGTTGCAGAAGTGACAGTGAGGATCCATCCTTTTGACTACTGAATGTAGTACAAATACCAACCAACTGTACGAAATATTGCTATATTTTTTGATTCACTGGTCTGCAAGATTCTTCCTGTCTTCATCTCCTCTTTTTCTTTGTCATGTTGGTTTCATATGGTTATACCAACGATTTATACCAGTTTCAAACTTTATTTTTGATAAGAACACTTTAAATATATTTTGAGGTAAAAAGTATTTCTTGTGTTTGGGGAGTCATACTGCATGACATTTTACAATCTTAAGAATTTGTCCTGTGTTTCTTCACATGGAATATTTTGCAAGTTAATAAGACTGTTGATTATGATCATATTTCTGCTTCTTCATAAGCAGTTTTGCTTTGCTGACTGTTTTTTTTTAAGTGAGCCCATTACTATGTGGACACTCTGTGCTACTGGTAAGGTAAATTAAATCCCATGGTGCAACAAAATTATTGAAGCATAAATGGTATGGCTTATCAGCAGTGTACCACACTTGTCTGATACAACTGTGTGCAGGTATCCATGGATTGAGAACTGGTCAAGGTTCATGGTAACAACAGCAAACACTGAAGAGTGGATCCAATTCAAATCACAGATAGTGCACTAGTACTAGACATTGTTGGCTATTCAATCAGTTTGGTTTGATTTCAGCTGGTTCAGAGAGAATGAGGCCCCCGTTTACACTAGTGCGTTTTCGTTTTAAAACGGATAACTTTTGTTACGGTTAAGCCTAATGTTTACACTAATCCAGCGTTTTCAATGTTGAAAACCGAGACTTTTGAAAACGCTGCAGACCCCGTTTTAGTTTGAAAACTCCGGGGTTGCGTTTCAATGTAAACGGACCAAAACAGAGACTTTTGAAAACGATGGCGTGGATGCCCACATTCGCTCTGCATATCCTTGACAACCGTGTAAACAATAACATCATGCTCATTGTTGTACCCATAGATATGTGTTGGTAGATTCCCCATTCGACAGCTCCAAGCACGCAGACACGTCCACCATCTAAATAATAGGGATTCTACCTATACATATCTATGGTTGTACCTGCATAAATAGTCATGTGACATGCGTTGTGAAAACGTTGATCGTTTTCATTCTAAAACGCCGTTTTAAAATGAAAACGCACTAGTGTAAACGGGGCCTAAGAGCAAGTCGAGCACCAGAAAATGATAACTTGAACTGTTCATTTTTTACTAATGTCTGGGAGGTGGGTGTGTAGAGAAGATACGTTCAAGTGTGACTGCTTTTCGACCTTTAATCAAAATGTTTTCATCTACTATGAGTTTTTCCGCTAAAATACTCACTTAACTCACTGATACTTTTGACTGAATATCCAGTTCTTAGGTATTGGTGAGTTGGATGAACGACTGTCTGTGTCTCATGACCTCAGACTCACTTGGCACATCACATGAGACATTTTCATTTGTGTGTGCTTCTCTTTTTTTGTACATCATAGTGAAGTTGTATTTATGTAACCTCTATCATACCTTGAAATTGAGTTTTGTGAAAGGCTTGTGGAGATTATAATATTTCATGGTAGGCTGACTGGAGTTGATCTGCTGTAGTGCATTAAACATGTCTGGTTGCTCTCTATACCAATTTTATTAAAGCAATAAGCCATAAGAGGCCATCCGTGAAACATGCTTCAGACCTCTTCAACAGTGGTAAAATCACTGTAATGCATGTCCTTAAGCGACTTATTCTTGATGTAGTAAAAGAGTAGTAAAAGCAGCATCATAAAAGACATCCATTCAATTTTCTTTATCATCACTGAAATAAAATAATTTCTCAAGTAATAGAATTAATTAAACATGAGCTGTTTTGAAACATTTGGTATTATTTGGTATGTACAAAATAAAATTTTAGTAGATCTACTCTGCTGTTCAAAAGGGTTTTATCCCCCTTATTCAGCAAGGAAGCATTAAATTGATCAAAAGTGACATTAAAAGCATTTATAATATAACAATGTACAATAAAAAACTACAATATTACAATATAAATGGAAATATTACAATATATTAATCAATAATCTAAGTGCAACACCAGGAATTATTTATGCATACAATTTTTAAGAAACATTATTAACCAGTATTGTTTTTTTTGTTTTTTGTTTTTTTTACTGAAACAGCATGAATTTATAGAACCAACATGCATACAATTATAAATTATTTATTTGAAGATTATAAATACAATAACGTTATAAATGTTCAGAGTCAGTTCGTCTCTCACTTTTGCTTGAACCATACGGTTATTATGTGCATTGCGTAACAATGTTCCTCCACATCAGTCATGATCTCAAACAACTTGGGGTATGTTAACTTACTAAATTAGCAGGTGAGGATTTACTATAACTTGTCAAACTGTACAAACTCGGGATTTGATTGAGAGCACGTAACAAATGTGACTTCTTAGTGCGCCATCTTGTCAGAAGTTTTTGGTCTGAACATATACATCCAGTGCATTTTTGTTTTGGTCACACATGCGCAAGTGCGTACCCCTTATGCGCACACCTGAAAGTCTCTGATTCATTGAGAATGCGACCCGCCAATAAAAATGAAGAAGAAGAGGAAGAAGAATGCGAATTGTCAAGGATTTTCATGGAAATGGCTTATGGAGGTAAGTGCTGCGTGAGAATTTAATTCATTATTGATCGATTCATTTATTTAAATGTTTTAATTTTAAAAGGGTCATTGTTTTAAATAGGTTTACGTTATCAACATGTGTTTTGATGGAAATTTTAGTTTGTAAGTCATCTGAACAGGTACGTTGTGTTCACTTTATAGTAGGGATGCACCGATACCACTTTTTCCAGTACTCGCCCGATACCGATACTTTTATTTTTGCTACTTGCCGATACCGAGTACCGATACTGATATTTTCATTGCATTTGTACATTTTTTAAATAATGGGTACAGAAACAAAAAGAGTATGTATAATGTTAATTGGTTAACTTCATTTATTAAATAAATACAGTCAAACCAAAATGTATTCAAACTCCTTTAAAATTTCTCACATTATCACGGTTTATTCGCTATAGTTTAGAAAATGGTAATAAAATATGACAAGAACTCAAACCAAACATTATTCAGACAGCTGTTAGTATGACAATATTTACACAACTATCAATACTCTGTCGGGCCACCCTTAGCCTTAATGACAGCCTGTAGTCTCCTGGACATGCTGTAAACCGGGTTCATGCAAACCTGAACTTCAGTTTTTTCCCAGACTTGGTCTGAATATTTTTTTTTCCCAAATTTGTATCAATTTTACTGGTAGTTCACTGTAGAGAGAATACAAACATAAATTGTCTCATTAATTTTAAATATGTATTTTATTATAAGTGCAATAATATAAATGTTATATATGATTAAATTTAAAAAATCTAAATAATACTTTTAATATTGCCTTTTGGACTTTCTATTCCTCAAAGCACAACAATTTTCCATTGTGATGATACTATAGTAGTTAAGCTCTTTTGAACCATCCATCCGTGTCTTAGCATTAGTAAGTGACATGCCTCAGCACCTTTATACAAAGTAATTGAGTGCAGCGTAGAATGACAGCTAGCCAGTGCTTAATTTGTGAATCATGGGGTCCTGGAACAGTAATGATTATGGCAGGTTGATGGAGAAAGTACCTGAACTTCTATTAGAAAGAGCCCATTTAACAGGTGCATTGACATAGCATTTCTATATAGAGCAGTGAAGAGTTTAATGTTTAATATGAGTTTAAAAATAAAACAATAATAATAAAAGTTTTTTTTTTTTTTTATGAGGATTTTGCTAGTTATTGACAGCATTACTATTAACATTAACTGGCATTATGAGATGGGTAAATGGAAAAAATAGATTCCAAATCCAATTACGTAGCTGCAGGATCTGCCTGTTCCAGCAGAAATTAAGTCCTGCTGCTAGCCATGCTGTAAAGTAGATATATGATTCTAACTCTGTTCTTCTAAATGTTAATGTCATCTTTAAAAAGTTTCTACTGATTCCTGTTTTAAAGTGGTCACTCTAGAGGGTCTCTTATCTTTTTCACAAAGATTAAATTGTTGAATTATTGAGTTTAGCTCACAGAAGTAGCTAGCACATTGGTAAGCTCAGTTTCAGAGTAGTGGTGGATAAAACTCAAGTGCATTTGTAGATATATATCGAATAGAAGCAGTAGCCTGGGGTCCTACACCATTTTCCAAGTATGAAAAAAATCATTGTATATTAGTATATATTATGTCGGGATAATGCCTTTAGTTAACTGCTCCAATGCCAATTCAACATGCTCAACTGGTTAAAAAGTTTGAATTGTACTGACAATGTACACTAGGCTGACAGATGTTCAATGACTGTCTGACACTGGCCGGACATTGACTTGGTGTGTCATAGTCTTAAAACTCTTAAAGCTGCCAGTGCTGGGACACCCACAAACTCTCTTAGGCTAGTCTGAATAGTTTTCTTCATCAATATTTTCCATTTTTTACAGCATTGACCTGTGAACACCATCCCTCCCAACTGTCATCTCATTTGTTCCAACTGGAGAGTCAAGTCTCTCTCTCCAGAACTAGAGTTGGTTCAAATGTCAAATGCTCTTGAGAGGAATTACCCCACTTTCCTTCCTTGAAGATCCACTCAAAGCTCTTATGTCTCATTAATGTGTTGTATTCATTATAATACCCCCTCTTCATCTTAATATCCTACTATCTCTGAGCTCATATGGGGGATTACACAGGATGTGCCTTAACCAGCCTGCCCTGAACATGTTCTCATCACAGGTAGCACTTCCCCCCTATTAACCATTAAGTGCTCCTCCACATTACGTACAAAGTAATAACTTGACCCTTGAAAAGACAAACGCCTGTAGCAGTTGGACTTTGACTCTCTTTATTCTAGACGGCCATGTCATTAAGAAAATATTATCATATTGGAATGCTCAGATAAGATTAAAATGTTGAATTCACAGCTTGTTGCTTTCATCACTTTTATTTTTTCTTCTAGTGGACTGGTTCACTAAGCTGAAGAGCCAATCAGAATGACCTATCTCCGATGATGATTCCACATGTCCAATCGGACAAAAAGATGCTGACGGTGGTCCAACTACTGCCAGTGGTGTGGAACACACTATAAAAACATTGGCCAGTGGCTGATTGGCTTGTGTCACCATCCTCAAACTGTGGAACCTGATCAGACTGGGACGATGTATATATGGTTCTTTGGTTAATTTTTGAAAGAGAAATGCCAAGTTCTGTCATGAAACTCTAGACGCCGCAGGCTGATGGGTCATTAATGCAAACTGATGTATTCACAACGTTAAACAATTGGCACAAGCTTGCTGCTTTACATTTAAATGGCTAGTTACCATTAACTAGAGCATTTCACAACGCACCTTCAAAGTTTCTCTGAAACCCTTCACCTTCCCCAGCTCCACCTGTCATCTACAACAACAGCAATAACCAACAGCAGCAGCAATTCAGCAGCATAGCAGATCTATTCTGCCAAGACCAAATACATTAACATTGTCAAATCCATTACCATGCTAAAATCTTCAGAGTGTTGTTATGATAGAAATCAAGTTATTTCAAGAGGAATCCATGCGATCTGGAATTTCAAAGGAGGGCAAATACATTTAGCAACATTTTGGGCTGTCATTTGAATTTGCAAAGTTCACCAAGTGAAAGTGATAATTGATTCATACCTCTCAAAATAAACTGTGAACTTTTTTGCCAGCAAAAATGTACTAATTTGACTTCACATTTTCTGTCCCTCTTTTTTACCGCATTGACCTGTTGACCACTTCAAATTTTCCTCTCCCATCTGTCACCTCATTTGTTCTTAATGAGGCCAATTCACACTGCACAGACAAACGCCAACAAACACCAACAAACAAGTTGGCTCAAGTTGGCTGTTGGATTTAGAATTTTATTAAAAATAAGTCATGTTCACACTGCCCCAAAAAACACCAACAAACTTTGAGTCACAGACAGTCAAGTAACACCGTGTCTACACCGGATCGTGCCACATCCAGTGTAGACAGCGTCACTGATCAATAGAACTTCTATTGTATTTTGTCGCATCACACCGTGCCGCTCGCATCTGGTGTTGATGATGCAAGTCTGATTGGGGACGAAACTGATGCTCCTGTAACCACAATCAAAATTTTACTGTTATTAATGTCTTTGTGTGTCATTCTTCACCTGAAAAGACGGAGAATAAAACGAAAGAGGCTGTGGGTGGAGCATGCTTTAAGTGAAATATGCGCATCGTCATGGAAATGGTCCGTGGCCACGTCAGAGTTTGTTGTAGTTTGTTGGAAAACCCTTTCACACTGCTCAGACATTCACCTGACCCAACAAACGCCGATTAAGCATGTTCAATCGGGTGAAAACAACCTCCAACCAATGCCAACAGGGTTAACACACTGATCCAACAAACTCCTAGCTTGTTGGTGTTTATTGGCGTTTGTCTGTGCAGTGTGAATTGGCCTTTAATGGAGAGTCAAGCTTCTCTCTTTAGAACTACAGCTGGTTCAAATTCGAAATGCTCTTGAGAGGATTTAACCCTCTTTCCTTCCTTAAAGATCCACTTCAAGAGCTCTTGTGTCTCATTAATGTGTTGCATTCTTTCTAATTCCACTTCTTAAACTCAATACCGTAGTGTCTCTGCACTCCTACACAGGAAACTGGGTCAACAAATGTTCAATGATGGCCCAAATATCAAACTATTAACTATCAAAGCTGTTCGGACTGGGACACCAACAGACCATCTTAGGCTAGTCTGAGCTGATTTAATCAGCAAGATTTATCTTTGTTTTACCATATTGACCTATGACTACCTCAAATTTTCCTTTCCCAACTGTCACCTCATTGGTTCTTATTGAAGAGTCAAGCGTTTATGTCTAGAACAAGTGTTGGTTCAAATGTTAAATGCTTTTGAGAGGAATTACCCCACTTTCCTTTCCACTCCAAGAACTATTGTGCCTCACTAATGTGTTGCATTCATTCTATTTCCACCTCTTCATCTTAATATCCTACCGTTTCTGAGCTCCTACGGCAGATTACATAGGAAGTGTCTTATCAAACCTGTCCCAAACATGTTCTCATCACAGGTAGCACTTCCCCCCTGTTGACCGTTAAATGTTCCTCCACATTACGTTCCCTCTGGAAGTAATAACTTGACCCTCCAAAAGAGGAACACTGCATAGCTGATTCTCTGACTCCCCGATATGGCTTGCTTCTGATGAACTGGTCTTCACAGAGTGGCTTTTTTTGCGCAGGTGAGGCAGATTAATAAAGTTTACAGCACATAAAAGTTTTAACCATTTATCCCTGAATGCTGGTAATATTCCCCTATCCTTCTCCTATTAATCTCTACCTCAGACCGAGCTTGCTACTGCAACACCATGCTGTGGCTATTCCCATGTTTCATCCTGCTGAGAGCCGCAGCCTTTTCACAGTCCCTAAAAGATAGCTTTCCTCCCAACATTCTTCAACAAGGGGTAAGTGTAAGCCATACAGGGAGATACGGTTCATGGTGCCTGTGTGTGTCCGTGTACGCCTATGTGACAGTGCTAAATGATCCTTGGTGGTGATATGCTCAGGAGTGATTTGTTCGGGCCCACGGGTATCGATTCCCCAGCTGCCCAAAACTAAACAGAACAAATGATGAGCATGGATGAATCCTGAGCCATGTGAATAAGAGCTGCGACGAGAGAGAGCACTGCGCTCCACCCATTTATCTCTATCAGAATATTCACTTTCCAGAACTTAAGTACAGCATGTCATGTCACTCTTGAGCACTCACGCCACCGCTGAACCCCACATCCGGTGCTGCGGTATGCAAGAACGTGAATGTAAATATTTGTTGCTACAAAAGTAGTTTCAAACTGTTTCAAAAATGTATCAGACAATTATGTGTTGCATTCTCAGTGCTGTTGGCCCTGCAATTAATTAAGCAATTTATTAATTTATTTTCTTTCTTTTTTTTTTCTTAAAGTAATTAAACTTCTCACCAGAGAGTTATTTCTACCACATTCAATTATTTATTGTGTTTAACACCACACAATTCTATATCATGAATAATAATTAATAATTATTAATAATTAAGAATAATTTTTTTCAATAAAATGGATAACATCTCTATTTTGTTAAGACTAACTTAATAGCTAGCCTTTTCTGCATCATAAATACACATAATTAAATATTTTCACACTTTTTTAAATAATTTGATGCAATTACAGATTGAACAGGGGTGTTCCTAATAAAAAGAAGATCTAATCATAAGTAGGCTGAAAACTGTCATATACCTTCTGATTTGATATCACAACAATAATAGGTGCTGATTTACTATGTATTGAAAAACAATATTAAAAATAATTTTTATGCATTTAACATTTTATACATTTTGCAGGGGCGGTTCTAGGATTTCATCTTTAGGGGGGCTTATCCCTCAGAGAGACCATTAGATACAACAATACAAATTACCTAAAGAGTATTTTACTGTGCTTATGAAAAATAAGTCGGAAGAATACAGATCATATTTATTTTGCATATGAAGTTGCAGTTTCACAATACATGAATTACACTCACAAAAAACCATAAAAGGCTACAAATATTGTTTTCTTACACTTGAAACACGATTTACACTTTTACAAATCTTTTCTTGCACATGCAAAATTAACTTACACTTGCTATCTTATGTACACTTTTACAAATCTTAACCAGCGCATGCAAATCTTTTAGGCATAATTTTATCTCAATATATTTATTTCACTGAGCTTGCTGCAGTGCATTATGGGGTTTCCTCTTCCCCAACAAATTCAAAAATTTAAGCAAAAGAACATATCTTAAAAGAGTGTCTGCAGCAAATCTGTGATGCCCGTGGAGACAGCTTACCAAGTTTCAAAATACAGCTCGTCTTACAATATAGAAATGCAAGTAGTGCAGTCAGTGCAGTACACAGGCTATCGTGAGCATCTGTACCGTTGTTCATCTGATTTTTTTTTTTTATGTTTAAACAGAACTGGCAATGATGGCCACATTTGTATTCAAAGCCACAAGTTACCTGTTTCAATCTACAGTCAAACTGACAGACGGGCCACGCTCTCTAAATCAAGGACGTAGGACTAAGCACTGGAGTCTGCTCAGCTTTGATTCACAGTTTTTTCCAGCTGTTCATGAGCCTGAGGATGGTGTGCGGACGTGTGTGACAGATGTGCTAGCAAAAGTATAATGAGCACAGATTTGTACCAATGAACTCTATGAATCATAATGAGCTTCAACTGAAAACCCCAACAGGTTTTTGCAGACTTTAATGAAGACAGACAGTAGATGATGAGATGCCATTGATACCTGCTGATTTACATACATCTTGTCTGCCCAAAAGAAACAAGATTGTGTTTCAGCTTCTGAGTCCCAGCATTGTTGATACCATGAAGCAGGAATTCTTTGTTATTGGACAGTGCTGTTTCAGGGGAACTTTTGGTGTGGACCTGTTGGACGTCAGCTGTTTTCACATCAACCAAAAACAGGCCAAACCCTGACATCAAATAGTCAGGTTTTATTTGAAAAGAGAAGAATAAGGTACATGACAGTTAACAGGACACGTTCTTGCAATTTATCTGCACTGTTTTGTTTTTGATTGTTCATGTACCCACACTAAACATATAGATTGATGTCACTGACCCATTTTGGGTTCTGAAGTCCTGTTCAGACTCGGTCTGATTTTTGCATGCGTGTTACGTTATGATGTTTGTTTCTTACAGTGTTTTTCATGATATTTGTACTCTGTTGGATGTTGTTTTCTTTTTCTTTTGAGTTTCAGATCGCTGCTGATTTACTAGGTGTTGCCACCTATCAGCGGTAATTGGATGATCAGCTGGCGGTTCCCTTTAAAATGCCTCTTCCGTTCCTCAGAAGGGAGATGTGTGTGACTTCACTACGGGCTTCCTGTTAGCCGCCAGACCAAAATGTGTTTCTGGTGGTTCTTTTTTTTTTTGGAATGTGATAGAAATGTAGGAGAGACCTGCCTTTTTTGTTTAAACCTCCATTTTCATGATGTTTATGTTAAGAGTAGTTAGGTTAGGTTGATTGTATTTATTTTTCTTTTTAAATTATTTAAAAATTATTAATATTTTTTAATAAAATAATTAGTTATTTAAATTGCTGTTTTATTTCATTAGATTGGTTTTATTTGTTATTTTGGCCTTGGGTCTCTCTGACGAAAAATACCACTTCATTCATTTCTTTTATATTTCTTATCAGAGAATTGTATAGCTTTAATGGTATTTTTGGTTGGACTGTGAGTCCCTTAAGGAGATCTACTAATTATTGGTGGTTTTCTCCTTTGTAACTTACAATAAATTTACCTTATTTACTGTGATTTTTGTTTGGGTCTTTTTTGGTCCGACGGCCTGCCGGAAGTCTTTTGTCCCTTTTTATTTATTTATTGCGAATTACCCCTAGTGGACGTAATAAAATGGGGGTTCGTCTGTTTGACCGTTTTTCTTTTTTCTGATTGGCGGTTTTTACTTGTGAAAAGGGGAGTGTAGTTAGTGTAACTATGGAGTTTAGTATCGAGGATTTTAAACAGTCTCCTACTGTAGAGGCGTTAAATACATGTCATAAATCTGATTTAATCCTTGTCGCAGATTATTATGATATAGCCATATCTAAAGCACACACCAAACAGGCAATAAGAGATGCAGTGCAGGAGAATTTAGTGGCGGCGGGGGTTTTGACATTTGAACCGGAGTCGAGGGATGTCGACGCTGTTTCTGTGGCTGACGGAGATGGAGCAGAGGTTTCTGCTCAATTTCCGACGGTAAATCTGAATCCATTGATAGGTATAAATACAGCAGATCTGAAATTGGTGATACGACTTAAAGAGCTTGATTTGCGAGTTAAGAGGCAAGAACATGATACACAGCTGCTGCGTGTCAGGCAGTGTGAACTTGAGGCTTGTCCCGTTTCGCCTAGACCGGTGAGTGGATTACAAGCCCCGATAGCATCTGTACCTAACGTTCCTCCTGTGGTTCCTCCTGTTCCACATCCCCCAAGTACGGGCGAGTTGACATCAGCAGACAGATTCGTTTAGTCCCTGCTTTTAGGGAAACAGATTGATTCTTACTTCAGTGCGTTTGAGCATATAGCTGTCGCTCTGCATTGGCCAAGAGAGATATGGTCGCTCTTGCTGCAGTGCAGACTGACGGGTAAAGCTCAGGAAGTTTCTGCAGGTTTGTCCATCGAGGAGAGTTTAGATTATGATATTTTGAAGGCCTCGGTTCTTAGAGCCTATGAAGCTTGTTCCCGAAGCTTATCTACAAAAATTCCATGGTCATTTAAAGGCCGCCAACCAGACCTTCGTTGAGTTTGCCCGTGAGAAGGGAGCTCTTTTTTACAAATGGTGTCAGACCAGCAAGGTAAATGATTTTGAGCAACTTCGCAAACTTCTGCTACTGGAAGATCTTAAAAACACATTGCCGGACAAAATTGTAGTGCATTTAAATGAGCAAAAAGAAAACATGCTTGCGCAAGATGCCGTTTTAGCTGACGAATTCGTATTGACTCATAAGAATGTTTTTGTTTTGTTGGTGCGTCGTGAATATTCTCAATTTGGAGCTGAAAAGAATTCGAAAACCACAAAAACTATTATACCAAATCAAACTGAATCACGTGTGTAAGAGATGGGTTATTTTTGTGGTATGCTCAACGGATGAACATTTAGACACTGAAAGTCTAGGGAGGGATACATTCAAGGTTGCAGACTGATGCATATCACATTCAAGGATGCAACTGATGCAAAACAACATCATTATCTCCTTGAGAAAGAACAATGAGTCTAGGACACTGACCTACATCTTGACGTTGATAAGCACTAGGTGCAGAATTCTGGCACAATATACTTATTGCGAAACCTCAGAGATATTGCGGCGTAATGGTTCATCTTTTTGTAATTGACACAAGTGCACCCAACTGGGAGGGGGATCGAGCCTGATCAACTTGCTTTCTCTCTCACTTGGAGGGTTGTTCTTAACCCGCACCTAATTTTGAAGTATAAAACATGGGATTTCTTTCAGTTTCAGTGGAAGCTCAGCCGTGGGTTAAGTACACGTCGCCCGGCATTCTCGAACAGGTGTTGGTCTTCCACTGTGACTGAAACGAGCTCCCAGTCCACCGAAGAGGGAAGATGACAGCACAGTTCTGAGGTTGTATATTAGTTATAATACTTTTGCTTGGGATTTTAGTTTTAGTGTATGCTCAAGTTAGTGTATTATTCATTCACGAATATTAGCTTTTATTCATTTATTCATGATCATTCTTATATTATGCACTGGTTTTATGATTATCTTTCTTGAATGTGTTTATGGTTTGATTATCATCATTTTATGCATTTACTTATAATCAGTATCAGTATTATTGATATCAACTGTGTGTACCAACAATAAACAGTTGTAATTGCTTGATTAGTATGGTGTACGGACCTTTTATTGGCACCTTCTCTCACTGAATTAGCACCTCACTGGTCTCACATTACTTTTGAAAACCAAAACAGAAACCACAACAACGTGAGTGCTTTTATTGTCACGAGGTTGGTCACCTCATTGCTGGGTGTCCAGTTTTGAAAAACCAGTCTCCGAAATATCAGGCGCAAAAGAGTGTTGGATTTGTTCTTGTTACGATCCGTCAGATAGTTCTGATGAGCCAGGAATTAATCCTGGATGTGACCCGTTTGTTTCTAGAGGGCGGTTTTTCTTACTGGACAGGAGAGAGATAAAGTTCCCATTCGTATTCTCCGAGATACTATGTTGGCCCAATCTTTTGTACTTTGTAGTATCTTACCATTTACTAGGGATTTGTATTGTGGTTCTGATGTGCTGATTCAAGGGATTGAATTAGGAATAGTGAGAGTTCCTTTACATTATGTACATATTCGATCTGATCTCGTTTCCGGATTTGTTAAAATCGCTGTTCGTTCACAACTGTCTATTAAAGGAGTTGATTCTCGGTAATGATCTGGCAGGTGAGAAGGGACTGCCATTTCCTGAAGTAGTTGAGAATCCGCTTTCTGAACCACAACATGTTGTAGAGTCTGTTTCGAACCTAACTTCTGTATTTCCTGCATGTGCGATCACGTGAGCGCAGTCACGTAAATATAGTGACGTGGTTGTACTCTCAGACAGTTTCCTAGATTCCCCTGACAGCGTTGACGTTTGCCAAGAGTTCCATGGAGAGGTAGAACGCGGGCACTCTGAGTCACTGTCCACCGTACCTAGTGCTGAAATTTATCTGTCTTTTACTATTGATAGAGTCACTTTAGCAAGTGCACAAATACATGACGATTCATTAGCTCATTGTAGAGCTGCTGTTGTGAAAAAGGAAGCTGTGTTTGAGAAACACGTTGCTTATTTTTGGGATGACGGGTTGCTAATGTGAAAAAGAATGCCAGCGACTTCTGAATGTGAAGCTGATGCAGTTGATCAGATAGTCGTGCCCACTCAATTTCGCTCTCATGTGTTGATGTTAGCTCACGATCACAGTTTTTCAGGCCATTTGGGCATTACAAAAACATACTACCGCATCTTACGTCATTTCTTTTGGCCTGGTTTAAGATCTGATTTTGTGAGATATTGCTGGTCGTGCCATACTTGCCAGATTGTGGGCAAGCCAAATCAGTCGATTTCTCCAGCGCCTCTTTGCCCCATTCCTGTTGTTGGTGAGCCGTTCGAGCGGGTGATACTAGACTATGTTGGTCCTTTTCCACAGACTAAGTCCGGACATAAGTTCATATTAACTATGATGTGCTCTAATACTCGTTTCCCAGAAGCTGTGCCTTTACGCATCATAAAAACTAAGGGAATTCTGCAAGCTTTAACAAAATTATTTTCTACCTTCGGTTTACCAAAGATTGTGCAGACCGATCAGGGCACCAATTTTATGTCTCTTTTAAGTCTCTTTTAAGTCTCTAGCGCATACCATCCAGAATCGCAGGGCGCGTTAGAACGCTTTCACCAAACTTTAAAGTCTGTGTTGCGTACCTTTTGTGCTCAGTCAGAAAAGGAATGGGATGAGGGTTTACCCCTATTGTTGTTTGCTGTACGTGAAACTCAGCAAGAGTCGCTCGGATTCAGCCCTGCTGAGTTAGTTTTCGGTCACAAGGTAAGGGGGCTGTTGAAGCTGTTTAGAGAAAAAATGATGGGTTGTGAATCCAGTGGTGTCACCAATATTCTGGACTATGTTAGTTCATTTCGTGAATGTTTGCATCGTGCGTGTGAACTAGCTCGTGCTTCTATGGCATCTGTTCAAGCAAAGATGAAAACCCGATTTGATAAAAAGGCTATTGCACGTTCTTTTAACCAGGGCAACATGGTCTTGGTTTTGCTTCCTGTCCCCGGATAAGCCTTGCAGGCGAAGTTTTCTGGGCTGTATGTAACTGATTCCAAACTTAGTGAAACAGATTATGTAATTCGTACACCTGACCGTAAGAGGAAAACTCGCGTCTGTCACATAAATATGCTGAAGTTATATGTTCTGCGTGACTGCAAAATGAAATGTTCTGTTGCCCCAGCTGTACCTGTATCTGTTGCATCTGCACCTGTTCCTGACGGCCCTGATACAGATGGGCTAACCATGCAAAGTGGTTCTGTTACTGGCGCTCGTTTGCAAAACTCTGAGATTCTTAAAGATTTGAAGTTCCATATGTTATATATGTCTGAAGCTCCCCGAGCAGATATTTGTCAGTTAAGCCAAACATATTTGACTTTGTTCTCTGATGTACCAACCAGAACGACTGCAGTGTGTCATAACATCGATGTGGGAGACCATACACCAATTAATCAGCATGCTTATAGAGTGAACCTGACTAAACGCCAGATAATGCGGGATGAGGTGAAGTACCTGCTTGAAAACGGGTTGGCTGTTCCGAGCTCTAGTACCCCTTGTCTTAACGTTCCAAAAAGTAATGGTACTGCCCGTTTCTGCACCGATTACAGAAAAGTCAATGCGATTACGAAGCCAGATTCTTTTCCTCTGCCTCATATGGAGGACTGTGTTGACCGGGTGGGGTCAGCTACTTTTGTTTTGAAGCTAGATTTACTCAAGGGATACTGACAGGTGCCCTTGACTCCTCGTGCAGCTGAAATCTCTGCTTTTGTTACATCTGATAACCTGCTACAGTACATCGTTATGGCATTCGGGTTACGAAATGCTCCAGCCACGTTTCAGCGTCTGATGAATAGGGTGCTGGCAGTTATTCCTAACTGTGACGTGTATTTAGACGACATCGTGGTGTACTCTTCTGATTGGAACGAACATTTAAAAACCCTTTGCATGGTGTTTGACCGTCTGCAAGCTTTTTCGTTGACACTAAATCTCGCAAAATGCGAGTTCGGAAGAGCTATAGGGACGTATTTGGGCAAACAGGTCGGCCAGGGTGAAGTTTGTCCTATTCGCTAAAGTGCAGGCTATTGTACAGTTTCCTGTCCCGACGACTAAACGACAGCAGAGACGTTTCCTTGGTATGGCAGGATATTTTCGAGGTTTCTGCAAAAGCTTCTCTGATGTAGTGTTACCTCTGACCAACTTGCTTTGTCAACACTGAGACTATGTGTGGTCTGATGAATGTCAGAGAGCTTTTGAGTCTGTCAAATTACTACTGTGCAGTACGCCAGTACTCTTTGCTCCTAATTTGTCGACGTCGTTCAAGCTGGAGGTGGATGCTAGTGCTACTGGCGCTGGTGCCGTTCTCCTACAGGAGGACGTGTATGGAATTGATCGCCCATGTGAGCTACTTTTCGCGAAAACTTTTGAAGCATCAGTTGAATTATAGCACAATTGAGAAGGAAGCTTTGGCGTTATTGCTTGTGCTACAATATTTTGAAGTGTATGTGGGGGTCAAATCCATTACCTCTTGTAGTATTTACAGATCATAACCCGTTGGTTTTTCTGTCCCGCATGCGTAACTCTAATCAACGCACTTTTGCATTGGGCATTAATCATACAGGAGTTTAATCTAGAAAGTCTCTACAAGAAAGGAAAAGAAAACGTTTTGGCTGATACTTTATCCCGTGCGGTATAACCTGATTAATCAACTGTGTGTAACCCTATGTAAAAAATCCTATGAGTTATAGTGTTAAAACATTTATTTTATTCTATTGCTTGTTTATCGTATGTATGTGCATTCTCCATTCATTTCTAAATTGAGGATGATGTTTTTAATAGCTTTCCATACTTTTACATTTCTACGTATGTATGTCATTACATAATGTAGTGTAAAAGTTTGTTAGAAATGCACATGTGAAAAACGTGGTGTGTACAATCAAACATGACTTACGTTTAGTGATTGGATGCTTAATATCATAAACCCGCCTCCCAAATAAGTGAATGTAACGCTATTGGGTAATTAAGAGGTGGGGCAGAGAGGGGGGAGAGAGCTGGGACGGAGGAAAAAAAGGCGCCAGGAAAAGTTGGTCGTGAATAAAAAACTAACGATATAAGAGAGGAAAAAGTGATTTTAAGTTTGTTTTAATTTTGTTTAAAACAAAGTATATTCGTTATTGGACTGTTGAGATACAGTTAACTCACAACCTGGGTTAACATCGTGTTTCTTAAGAGTTATACTGAGTTTCTACAGACATCGCTGCCTTTAATCGAGACAGCTCACCTATTTGCATCGTCTGTACTGAGGTGCGTGTTGAAACTTTCTCGCTGCCGTTTGTGTTCTGTCGTGGGACGTTTCTTCGTGGGACACCGGGGACTGTGAAACGCGTTTTTGAAATCCAAAAGGCGAGCGAGTTTCTGGCTACGAGGGACAGAGAGACGGCCATCATCCGGATAGCACACCCAGCCACCGGAAGCGTTGGGCGTTCCTCTGGCAAAGGGGGACGATTTTTGCTTTCCAGGAGGATCAAATTATTAAGGTTTGTACAGATAGCAATCGACAAAAGAACTAAGGTACCGTGTTTCGTTGTGTGTTTGCTCACTTGAGTGAAGCGGCCAGTTTAAGTTTTCAAGGCCTCACCGCACTTAAGCCACGACACAGGCCTGCAACGGGGGGGGGGGGGGGGGGGGGGGTGAGTACAGTGGGCGTGTGTGTGTGATTGTCTGGGCCCACTGGTTATTAATGTTTAATTCTGTTGACATTGATACTTAGATGATATTTTCTGCAGAGTTCAGTTTGAGTTATTCACTCATTTAAGGACGCTGTCATAATTGAATCTAACCAAATCATTTACTGTGTCATCATGTTAAGTGCTTTCAGGTCAATTGTAACTCTGTGTTTCCTCTTACTTGAGCATCTAAGTATTTTGCTTAAGTTTCATTATTTCACATTTCTATTTCATTAAATTACATATCTTTATTTGTTAAATCCTCTCTTTATTTGTTTGTGAGTATTGTTGTATTTGGGGAATACTTTTTTATTGAAGTAGAGCCCATACACAAATGTAAGTTAAAGAGATCTTTATTCAGACAACACATATAGTAAGGAAAAGAGTATAGTGTAGTCAGAGAGGGGGGCCGTAATCCAACAACATAAGGCATTTAGTTTCTGAAACTGGTGCTGCTCCTTACAACTTTCTAGTTCAGAAAGGTAGGGGGCGCTACATGTGCGTTGATTTTTAGCGGTGGGGGTGTTACGTTATGATGTTTGTTTCTTAATGTGTTTTTCATAATATTTGTACTCCGTAGGATGTTGTTGTTTTTTTTCTTTTGAGTTTCAGATCGCCGCTGATTTGCTAGGTGTTGCCGCCTGTTAGCGGTAATTGGATGATCAGCTGGAGGTTCCCTTTAAAACACCTCTTCCGTTCCTCACTGAGGAATCTTCAGAAGGGAGATGTGTGTGACTTCGGGCTGGTCGCACTGCTCCAAACAGGCAATAAGAGATGCGGTGCAGGAGAATTTAGTGGCAGCGGGGCAGACGTGCATCTTACCCCTTGTGGATGTGTGCTTTGTCTATTCTGCCCAATCTATAAAAAACAGCAGATGGCCGAAGAGAAAAGCAGAAATACACTCAAAGCGCTGCACAACTGTATGTTTCTGACACCTATTTGTCAGGGAGAAGAAAAGATATCAAACAGTGTGTTTTCAAATAGTCATTCAGATTTTTGAGTTCGCTATTTGGTCTTTTATCAAACAACACCAAATACAAGAGTTCCAGATTTTTCCTCTGTGATTCACTGTCACTCATCAAAGTAATGTGTTTGTGAGCGCCACCAAGCCATAGTTATATGTAGTAACAGCAGCTCTGGGCATGTGACCGAAAGCACCGATAGTCTTATTTGTTGTACAGGTTTTTTTCTGCAATTTGATATAAAAGAGGTTAGAGTAGTTCTTCATTAAAAAAAAAAAATAACTTAAAAATGTAAACATATTGTCACACTGATAGCATACAAATGTTTGTAATAACTGTTTATAATAATAATAATAATAATAATAATAATAACTAGATTTTAAAAAAAAGTTTGTCAAGGCAAACTTTAGGTTGGCTTAGAAAAACTAGCCTGAGAGTTTAAAGCAGCTGGTTTCAAAATTTAGATAGATTAGATAGATGTTGATAACATGTTTCCAGTATTATTAGCATGTTTTTAGCATGATTAGCAAGTAACTAGAATGTTGTTAGCATTATTAGCAAGTGACTAGCATGTTGTTAGCATTATTAGCAAATGTGGCAAGCCTGTTTCTAGCATGATAAGCATGTTGCTAGCATGATTGGCAAGTAACTAGCAAGTATGATTAGCAAGTGACTAGCATGTTGCTAGCATGACTAGCAAGTGTCTAGCATTTCGCTAGCATGATTAGCTTGTGACTAGCATGTTGCTATATCTTTTCAGACTGATCTAACTTAAAGTTTTCATAAAACTGAAGATTAAAAATCATAAAAATCCCATAGATTTACATTGACAGAATGTTCAGATGAGCCAAGACTATTCAAATTCCAACTGTCAAAATTAAAATCTACGGATCCCCTTAAGGGACATCATGGTGGAAAATCTGGGGTGGGATGAAAAAATATTTTTCAAATGTTTGCGTTCTCAAGCATTCTCTCGCAAAACTTTTGCATTCCCTCGAGGAACTTTGCATTCCCTTGTACAACTTTTGTGTTCTCTCACAAAGATATTTGCATTCTCTTGCAAAACTTTTGCGTTCCCTCGCAAAGATACAACCCGAATTCGGGGGGCCCCCAAAGCTGCATTAGCCCAGTGCCCCACAAAGACTTAATGCGGCACTGCCCCCATGCCAGCTTTTTTGAGACCAGTAGCAGGCATCAAATTTGAAATGAGCTCATTTAGTGGATAAATATGTAAAATTTCTCCATTTAAAAAATTGTTATGTTCTCTATGTTCTATTGTGAATAAAATAATGGCTAATGATCTTCCGGCGCTGTTCATGTGGCAGCCGGTAGGGTTGTGCATCTAATGGTTCGTTGTTTTGTTTGTTTAAGTGTTTACTTTTATTTTAGGACTTAACTACGGCGTGCTTTATTCTTAAATTCATTTTCGTTTGGCGTGTGTAAACACGCGAGGAGGTCTAGCTCACAGAGACGTTTGATTCTGCTGATTACTTTTTTGGTCAGAGTGGCGTGCACTTTTCTGCTGGGGCAAGCTAACACCGCAATTCTCTCCAGGGAATACATCCTGAGCCTGCGCTCAGCTGCTGTCAGCGCTGGGATACGAACTTGTGTCTCTGGTGCAAGAGTCAAGGTTTCCACCACTGAGCCACAGAAGGGAGTTGAACCCAATAGTCAGACGCGTTCTAAACTCAGACGAGTTTATAAACAAAAACAGGGAAAAAGGTACAAAAATCCTTTTCTTAAAGAGAGCCACAAAACAGAAAAATCCTTAGTCCAAAAGGGTTCCAAAAGGACAAAAAATACTCTCAAAAACAACAAAAATAAACACAGGTGAACAATCCAAAAGGCTTCCTAAGATTAGAACTTAGAGCTAGAGCAGACTTACAGCAGCAACTGCCTGGGAACAACAATAACCAAGCAATAGCCATAGCCTTCCCAGTCCACAAGATACTACCGGGACCCACGTACTCGACGGACATCCAGTATCCTGTGGACTGTGTAAGCTGGCTGGCCACCAATGATACGAGGAGGGGGAGGTTTACCTGTCGCAAGAAAAGGAGAAGACAAAACAGGTTTTAACAGTGAGACATGAAAAGTGGGATTTATCTTCAAAGACTTAGGCAAGTATAAACGATAAGTAACTGGGTTAACTTTCCTGGCAATCTTGAAGGGGCCGATGAACCTCTGGGAAAGTTTACGGGACTCCACCCGCAAGGGAATGTTCTTTGTGGAAAGCCAGACTCTTTGGCCGGGGCGTAGAAAGGGAGCAGGTCTGCGTCTGCGATTGGCCTGATGCTGGTACTGCTTAGAGACCTTAAGGAGTTTGAGTCTGGCCTTTCTCCATGTCTGGCGGCAGCGTTTAACAAACAGTTGAGCAGAGGGTACTGCAACCTCCACTTCTTGTTCTGGGAATAGTGGAGGGGTGTATCCAAACTGGCACTCGAAAGGGGAGAGGCCTGTAGCAGGAGGAGCGGAGGGTATTGTGAGCGTATTCTGCCCATACGATAAAGAGAGACCAAGAGGATGGGTTGTTAGTTGCCATACACCTCAGTGTAGTCTCAAGATCTTGGTTAAGCCTCTCCGTTTGCCCATTGGATTCTGGGTGGAACCCAGAAGATAGACTCACTGTAGCTCCCAGAGATTGACAAAATGCCCACCAGAATCGGGAGGAAAACTGGGGTCCTCGATCAGAAACGATGTCTAGTGGGATGCCAAAGACTCGAAAGACGTAGTTTATAACCAATTCAGGTGTTTCCTTAGCAGTAGGTAGTTTGGGCAGAGGAATAAATCGGGCGGCCTTAGAGAATCTGTCAGCTATGACCATGATAGTGGTGTTGCCTTTTGATAGCGGAAGTCCAGTGATAAAATCCATGGAAAGATGAGACCATGGTCTATGAGGTATGGAGAGAGGGTGTAAAAGCCCCTGAGGAGAACAGCGAGGGACCTTACTTTGGTTGCACGTGGGACACGCATTTACAAATATTGTCACATCCTCCTTGATAGTTGGCCACCAAAAGCGTCTTAGGAGGAACTCAAGAGTGCGAGAAGCACTAGGATGACAAGTGAGATGAGAGGAGTGTCCCCACTGAAGGACCTGGGAGCGGACCGCTTTAGGGACAAACAGACAGTGGGTTGGCCCCCCTCCTGGACCAGGTTCTCGGGCTTGGGCTTGTTTAACAGTATTCTCCAGATCCCACCTGATAGGAGCAACTATCTTGGAACTAGGGATAACTGATGTAATAGAATCTTCCTGAGCAGAGTTTATATATACTCGGAATAACGCATCAGGTTTTAGGTTCTTCGAGCCGGGGCGGTAGGATAAGATGAACTGGAATCGATTGAAGAATAAGGACCAACGTGCCTGGCGGGGGTTGAGTCGTTTTGCCTGCTGAATGTACTCCAGGTTTTTGTGGTCTGTGAGTACTTGGAATGGGTGTTTGGCCCCCTCAAGCCAATGCCTCCACTCCTCAACCGCCAGCTTAACTGCCAGTAACTCTCGATCCCCTACATCATAGTTCTTCTCAGTTGGTGTAAGGCGGTGGGAAAGGAATGCACATGCATGCAGCTTGTTCTCCTCTCCCCTTTGGGACAGCACAGCTCCAACCCCTACATCCGAAGCATCGACCTCCACGATGAAGAGAATAAGAATAGGGGCAGAGGTAAACTGGCTTTTGAGTTTACTGAAGGCCAACTCTGCTTCAGGTTCCCAATAAAAACTGGTTGTGTTCCCCTTGGTGAGGGCAGATAAAGGAGCCGCTACAGTACTGAAGTTCAGGATGAACTTGCGATAAAAATTGGCAAAGCCAAGGAAATGCTGTACTTCTTTTACCGACGAGGGGGAGGGCCAATCTACAACTGCTTGAACCTTCTGAGGGTCCATCTTTATCTGCCCAGGCTTGATGATAAACCCCAGGAACTGAACTTCGGTCACATGGAACTCACATTTCTCGGGTTTAACATAAAGATGATTATCTAGAAGGCGCCTAAGAACTTTACTGACGTTTTTGACATGCTCTTGGAGGGAACTCGAGAAGATGAGGATATCATCTAAGTAAACAAACACAAATTGTTTGAGCATGTCTCTGAGAACATCATTGATGAGAGCTTGAAATACTGCAGGAGCATTAGTGAGACCAAAGGGCATAACTACATATTCATAGTGCCCAGTGGGCATGTTGAAGGCGGTTTTCCATTCATCTCCTTGTCTGATGCGCACGAGATGGTAGGCATTGCGCAAATCGAGCTTAGTGAAGATGGAGGCTTCTTGCAGAATTTCAAAGGCAGTGGCCATAAGTGGCAAGGGATAACGGTTTCGAATAGTGATGTTATTAAGGCCCCTGTAATCAATACAAGGCCGAAGTCCGCCATCCTACGAAAAAGAATCCAGCTCCTGCAGCGGAAGTGGATGGTCGGATGATACCTGCTGCAAGGGCTTCGTTTATGTATTTGTCCATAGCAGTTCGTTCAGGGGGAGACAAAGAGAATATACGACCTCTGGGGGGACAGGTTCCTGGGAGAAGCTCAATGGCGCAATCATAGGGGCGATGAGGAGGTAAGGAGGCGGCCTTCCTTTTGCTGAACACCGCTTTGAGGTGGTGGTACTGGGAAGGGACTTGAGACAGATCAAGGGGTTCTTGGGACTCGAGAACAGGATCAGGGGGATTCTGGGCCAAGCAAGTAGTCTGACAGGTGGGACCCCAACTGAGAACAGCGCCAGTGGACCAGTCAAAGTGTGGATTATGCTGGAGGAGCCAGGGGTGACCGAAGATAACCGGGAACTCTGGTGACTGTATAAGATGAAAGCACATTCTCTCCTGGTGCTGGTAAGTGATGAGACAAAGGAGAGAGGTGAGGCGGGATACTTTCCCTGGAGCTAACGGTCTTCCATCCAAGGCGGTCACTGTTAGGGGGGCAGGAAGGAATTGTTCAGCGGAGCTATGGCGGAGCCCAGTCTTCGGTGAGGAGGACTAAAAAGAAAAGGGGTAAGCGTGGAGGAGTTAAGCACAGGTTGAAAGCGTATCACAGACATACCCCGCTGCCCAATATTATACTGAGTAATGTGCGCTCCCTTCGACACAAAATGGATGAGCTGCAAGGGAATGTGGCCTTCCTTCTCGAGTACAGAAACTCGCACATGGTGGTGCGAATAGAAACGTGGTTGGATGATTCGGTCAATGACGACTATCTACATCTCAGTGGATACTCTGGACCTTTACGGCTGGATAGAGATAAAGAGACTGTGGGGGAAAAGCATGGTGGTGGAGTTTGTGTGTACATTAAGGAGAGCTGGTGCAACAATGTGATTGTGCGGGAAAAAATATGCTCTTCCGAAATTTAATTGCTTGTTTTCTCCGCTCGAACTCTTTATCTACCACGTGAGTTATTTGTAAGTCGCTTTGGATAAAAGCGTCTGCTAAATGACTAAAAGTAAAGTAAGTAAAGTAAGTTTCCCCAACTTTACTTTCTTGTTGTATATATTCATCCTCGCGCAAAATTGGATATAGCCTCAGATCTGCTGATGAAAACTTTGAACAATCTAGACGCCAAATCTCCAGATTCTCCTAAATTTATTTTGGGTGATTTTAATCAGTGTTTTTTGGACAAAGTTTTAAAAGGATTCTATCAGTATGTCTCATGTGCAACGCTTGCGGACAAGATTCTGGACAGGTGCTATGGTACGATTCAAGGTCGTTGAATTGTTGAATAAGTCTGTTCTTCTGCCTCCACTGGGGTCAGCCGATCACAACACAATTATTCTGGTTTTGGCATACACACCAGTTGTAAGGCGTGCAGAAAGACAGAAAAAGATCTTTAAGAACTGGACTGACACAAGCATCGGAGAGATGCAAAGTTGCTTTGAGCTTACAAACTGGGACTTGTTTTTAAGTGTTAGTCTGGACTGGAATGATAATTTTTTTTTGGTATCCAGTTACATCAATTTTTGTGTTGAGTCGATTATACCCATGAAAAGTTTGACTGTTTCCAAACAACAAACTGTGGGTAATCAAATCGAAAAATATTCTCAATATGAAGAAAAGGGTATTTTTTATCAGGGTCCAATGAGGAGAAAGGAATGATCAATAAGGAGGTTAAAAGAACAATCAGATGTGCTAAACTAAATTACAAAAATAAAATAGAAAATAAATTTGTTCAGGGTCATATGAGGGCTGTCTGGCATGGGATTAAGTGCATGGCGGATATCAGTATACCTAAGCAAGGAACAGTGTTAAATAAGTACACTGATGGTAACTTATTGGCTAATGACCTGAATCTGTTTTTTACGCGTTTTGAGAAGCATGACACAAGTGCTGTTCTTGATGATTTTAAACAAAAATTAAGTCCCTCTAACTCTCTGAATTTGCATACTTTCAATGTAACGAAGCAGCTGAAAGCTACACCTGTTAATAAAGCGCCTGGTCCAGACAGTATCTGTGGGAGAACACTTAAATACTGTTCAGAGCATCTCAGTGTTGTATTTCACTCTCTGTTTCAGGCATCCCTGAACCAAGCAGTAGTTCCCTTTCGAGGGAACTTTGAACTGCGTCCTCTAGGGTTCGCTATGGGGAACGCCGTCAGCGTGACCCATGTCTGAAGCATATATACAAAAACACCACATGTTGGCCGGCGACAGCCTATGACGTCACTACCGGCGCAACCACAGTATAAAGGGGCGCTGGGAAAATACGTCATTCTCTTCTTCGTCTTCAGTGACTGTTTTGTTTGAAGCGTGCATTCTAAGGTAAGAACATTTTTCTACTGTTACCATGGCGAGCACTAGCAAGGCGTTTAAGAGATGTGTGCATCCGTGTCCTCGTTATTTGACACCTGATGACACACACGATCTGTGCGTCTTTTGTTTGGGCGAGGAGCACGCACGCAATGTCATCGAGGGGGCAATCTGCGTGCACTGTGAGCTTTTTTCCATGAGAAAGTTCCTCTCTTGTCTGTCTCTCTTTTCGAGGAAGGAGGGGCAGCCGTCTGCTTCCCGCAGTTCAAGATCCACTGATGCCGAGGCACGGGGGAGAATGAGATCGTGGGGCTCGCAGGCGGAGCTGGCTGATGAGTTAGAGAGGGGGCTTTCCTTCTCACGCTCATCGGCCGCGGACAAGAGTGAGTCGCTGGATGATGATGATGCGATCTCTCTGACATCATCTGATCCAGCGGCTAGTGCTCTGCTGGGTTATGCTCAGCAAGAGCAGGAGATGTCTGAGGGCGAAGAAGTTGAGACTGAGCCCTCTCAATCCTCCTGCCCTGCGTATGATGAGTTGTTGGAGGTTATGGAACGCGCCACGGCGAGGCTTGACTTGCCGTGGAAGCAGGCCAAGGTGGTGGCGCTGCGGGGTCGTCTCGATGAGCGTTATCTTTCTGGCCATAGCCCCCCAGCTCGAGTGAGCCTTCCTTTTCTTCCTGATCTCCATGCGGAGGTTGAGAGGGAATGGAAAAAGCCGTTTTCATCTTGCATTCATAGGTACCAGCACACTAGTTATGCTAACATTTAGGGGGTGCGTGAAAGCGGTTATGAGCGGATGCCCCCTGTAGAAGAGACGCTAGCCAGCTATCTCTCTATGGGCGAGACATCTTCTCTCAAGGCTCCCTCCTTGCCATCTAAGCCCCTTCAGGAAACATCTCGCTTAAATGGCAAGGCATATGCAGCAGCAGGTCAGGCTGTCGCTTCGTTGCACACGTTGGCGGTGCTTCAGGCATACCAGGCTGATCTGCTGAAAGACCTGGATAAGGGTCAGGGCTTGTCGCCTGATGAGGTAGCTGAGCTGCACCACGGATTTGGCTGAATATTTGGCACGGATTTGAATATATATATATACCATGAAATAAAATTACGATTTTGGATATTGACCATCACTAGCCTATTTGCCACTAAGACTTCTGTGTGGCCAATAGCCTAGACTGTTAGACTTTCTTTGCTTCAATTTGACAACAGATGAGTGGCCATCCACAGGGGGCCAAAGGTGTTTGATGAAGTGAAGGAAGATACCCTAGGGGTGCAGAGGCCAGTGAAAGTCCATGCAGGTTCTTCTAACACAGTTGTGTTTCTTTCGAGCACTCTGGCGTCTCAGCACCCCACAGCGAGAGGCTGAACCTTCTGCTCTCCTCCGAGCTAATGGACACCGAAATAAACCATGCATCATTAATCAGTTGTCTGTCACATTACACCTGCTGTGCTGCTGGAGAGGCAGCCCTTTATCTCCCACACTCAACTCCACTCTAGTCTGCCTAATAGAGGCTCTTTTGATGATGAACAGAAGGTTTTCTGTTTTATTACGTTTTGCTAATTCTAATGACCAAATTCTTTGATGCATAAGTTTTGTATATTTCATGATGTTTCTGAAGTTGATAATTGTGTACAAGCTTATTAAGACTCTTTAATGACAGTGTTTTTTTAGAGTCTCATTTCTGCTAAATTGTTCTTTAACACGTTTTTGTCTACGGCTTGCCAGTTTCATTGCAAGGCACATTACCAAAAATCTGACCTTTGAACAGGAAAATAACATCACAAAATCTCATTTTCACAAGCCCAGTTCAGGTGTTTTGAAATCGTATTAAATCAGATTTTTCTTAGTTCATCTAACCCTAAAGGATCAGATCTGACTTTGTGTTTTTCATCATTTCAGACTTTGTGAAAACATACAAGCAGCACGACACATCACATTTTTGCTGTTGTCTAGAACAAATCTTTGGATATTGCCATCTAAAATAAAATAAATAAATGAAAAATTGGCGGAACATCCATTGCTAACGTCTTGGACATGGTGAACCATTACTATGACAACCAATGTGCTAGTAAATGCTTATCTATTTCTCCATAGCCATGTACGTTGATATTTTGTATATCATGATAATTGCTAAAACATTTAGCAGTTAAGATCCAAAATTAGAGAACAATTTATGAACACTTGATATTTCAGAAATAATGTAATCTTCATCCTTCAAAATTGTAAGGAATTTTAGTAGTGGAATTTTAGTGTTTTATAAAATAGGCACTTCAACAAAAACCCTTTATTTTGGGGAAAACACAGTGATCAAAATTAGAGAACGGCACTGATTGTAGCACAAAGAAATATTACAACTAAAATCTCTGAAGGTTACAGCAGTCAGAAATTAGTAGGAAGAGTAGAGGCCCTTGCTTTGAATGACTTCTGCACATCTGCAGCTGCAGGACATCACGAGTCTCTCACACTGACTTTGTCACCAAGGGTTTTCCAGAGATTTTCAATGAGGACTCTGGGCTGGCCATTTCATTATTTCAATGTTTACAGCGTCAAGAACCTGTTTTTTAGTGTGATAGGGGCATTGTCCTGCATGAAAATTGCTGGCTGATTGGGCGATGAATGCAGGGAAGGAACCATATGTTGCCACAGGAGGTTCTGATAAACACTTGCATTAACTCTGCCAAGTAGCTGTATAAGACGCCCAACTTCTGCTGTAGAAAAGATCCCGCAAACAATGACACTTCCTCCTTCACCTTTCACTGACATCTTTACACACTTTGGGTTCAGTCTTTCCTCAGTCTGATGTCAAACAAAATGTTTCCCTTCAGACCCAAATAAGTTTAATCACTTAAGTGAAATTTGGACCAGTTCTGCTCTCTCTACACAACATGTTCCTCAACAAAAGTTAATCTAGCCTTTTGATTTTCTTTCTGCTGATGAGAGGTGTGGTCACTGCAGAGTTCAGTCCAAATTCTCTTAAACGTTGAAACACTATGCCAAGACAGATTCTTACCCTGTTCATCGCTGAACTGTTGAGCAATTCCAGCTGCAGTGTTGAACCGATTCTCCACTGAGATTCTCCGCATTATCCTGTCCTCTTGTACATTTGTCTTTCGTGGTTGACCAGCATTTCTGGGGGACCTGAATGAGTTAGTGACACTGTGAAGATACAATTTTCTAGAAATCACAGATTCAGAACAACCAACTTTTTCATATATATCATATAGGTTTTTTATACTGTTCTTCAGAATACATAAAATTTTACATTTTACACACACACACACACACACACACACACACACACACACACACACACACATATACACACACACACATATATATATATATAATTTTTGGTTGATGTCTAATTTTAATCTCCACTGTATATTACATATATATATATATATGAACTTCAGTGTTGTCCTCTTACAAAGTTAAATAAAACAATTTTCTTTATAAATAATAAAAAGAACCATATTTAAATGCCATAAAACAATGCACAATAAAAGTGTGTAAAATAAACAAACGTTTCAAACAGATTAATGTGCAGAAAATCAGAACTGTAACTATGGGATGGCAAGTTTTAGTACAGTTTAAAATGTATATGTGTAAAAAGTAGCATCTGTATTAAGTTAGTTAGTTTTGCATCAAATACAATGTGATTTTAAGGAATGGAGATCTTTAAGCAACAGCATATTTTCTGCTTGGGTGAGGAATTTGTACAGCTTTTCTTGGCCATGAAATTACCCACATACCAACAAACCGATGAGAACGTTCAAAAATAATGACAATTCATGGCAGCTGATCCTGCACCCCAACTCTGGAGCGATGGTCTTAGTTATGTTAATTTAAACTAACATTTTAATAATTTATTTAACTTACATTCAACTGATTGTTCATCGTTATTAGTTGTATTTAAATTTTTTTTGGTGCTGAAATATCATTTAGCAAATTCATCCATAGTTGGGTATTTAATGCGATCTAAAAACATTTACAATAAAATTTTTCTGTCTATTCACATGAAGAACTTTAAGTAATGTCCCAATAATAGATGTTAATGAAGTTAAAATAACTCAAAAAATAGATCTGCAGACTCATACTTTTACAGATAATAAATGCTGCGTTTGCAGAAATTATTTCTATTTTTTCTTTTTTTAAGATAACGTCCACATTGACTATTAGATTACCTCCACTGCCTGAGAGAAAGAAAGAAAGCAGCTGTTCATTTTCATTTTGCCTTCTCCATTGAAAGATGAAGGCCACTGCTGCTTTCAGAACAGGAGATGAGCATCACCGTCTGACAGATAAATATGTGTCCTTCGTCCTGAGCCAGAAAATATAAGAAAGTCTTGAGTTGTGCTCTTGTGCTCAGCATTACACGCTCGTGTTGTGTACTATTATGAATCATCTGAACAGCTAGGTATGTGCTGTTGTGTGGGTGTACCAATCAATTCAAGGGTTTACTGCAGACGGGAATTCAAAATAATTATCCTGAAATAACTGCAGCACTCCGCCGGACATTAGTCCTAATGGAAGTGACTCTACAGGAATGGTAAACAGCTATTTTTCCAGTGTTACATTAGAACAAATGCTATTGTGTGAGGATTGAATGTAATCACAAGAACTCTCACCATTTATTTATATAATAATTTTTTTAGTTTCGCCGTTATGACAGACAGTCTTTTCCATTGGCTCTGGCAGAGCAATCAGGCAGCGGAAATGGAGAGTTGTAGTGTGTTTATTAGAACGTCGGCCGACGTAAAGCAACTCTGTCAGCTGTAATGCTCAGAACACAGAGACCACAAGCCCAATCACCTGACAGGCCTGGAGAACCTGCACACTCCATCCAGACAGCTGTAGCTGGAGACCAGCAGCACTCAGATCAGATCTGGACTGACATTCAGGTAAGTCATGAAATCATCTGTTTTCTGTAGATCACCGATGCCAAGCCAAGCCAAGCCAAGCCAAGCCAAATGATCCAGGACCTTTGATGTTTGTTTTCCACGGGTTTCTTAAACAGCCGATGGCTGTTGACATGATGCCTCTCTATTTCCGTTCAACCGCTTTTACTGTTTAGTCTTGTGAGCTCTGGTTCTGTTTTGTTGAAAACAAACTGCATAACTGTTTTTACTGGGTTATTTTCATTCTCAAAGCAAACTGTGAAAGCAGAGTGTGTATCATGTCAAGTCAAGTCACCTTTATTTCTATTGTGCTAATGCACACTGTGTCAAAGCAGCCTCACAATGATAAACAGAAAAATAACAATCAATTATGGAAATTCATAGGGCTGCATCTGCTTCATTTTATTAAGCATAACATGCCTCATGTATGCATGTCTTCACAAAGCAAAACAAGGGGGATGTTACAGAGAAATCAATTTAACAGCAGTTATTCAATCAAAAATACATAAAAAATGACCTAAATATTACAATTTAAATTAGCTTTGAATATATTATCCAGCGTTTTTTTTAGCCTTTGCAGCAGAGCAGGTTTCCTATTTTTCAATTATATATGAATTATTACTAATAATTGGACATTATGCAAATGATAGCAGTAAAACTGCTGCTTAATAAAAGGAATAAACCACTCCAGGACATGCATTACAGTGATTTTACTATGCTTTACATTGTGCCTAAATTTCTCTAGTTCATAGACATGAGTGGCTTTATTAAAATGCTAATACAACATGGTAGTTGTGATTATCTATTACAAAAGTGGTTTAATGATTTTTTTATTCCGTACCAGGTGACCTGCTTTCTGTATCAACCATCAGTCATTTTCAGTGTATTCACTGATCTGTAACTGATCTAAATCATGTACTGCTTTGTACTGATTGTATAATCAATATTCTTTTATGAAACAACACCATCGAATAACCAGCTGTGATTATTACTGGTCAGCAGCAGGGTCTGATCTGTAATACCATCAAGACAATGAAGCAAAAGGTCTGTGATTACCTCTGTCACACCTGGAAAAACAAGAGCTGAACCCTTCACACCTCTTCAGGACCTGCGGCATTGTAGCAGCCGTTTCATTAACTGCTGGAGGCTAGTGTTCCGTTGGCTGAATTGCGATCATTATAATCAAATAAAATATTGAATCGACCCATTTTGCATCTGTATTTTTGAGTGAAATTGTATTCAACAAGAAAAATAGACAAGGGTGGTCTGTATCGTATCCATTGGGAATTGGCTGAATTGTGAAAAAGTAGTTAGAAGCCTAGAGCCTTTGCCGGTAAGCATGACCCGGCTAGCCTCATTCACATGAGTCTGCCACTCCAAGGATAAAAAGTCCAAAAGTGCAAAGCGAGTTCAGCATGCTCAGTTGTGTTGTAACCATTATTTCAGATTGTAGACTTATCTGAGCAGGAGCCATGATAAGATGATGCTGAGGCGGAAATAGAGAAAACAGATCTCCTGGAGGTGATGGAATTGGAGGGCGACATTTCAGATTTACAGATACATATCCAATGGGAATTGAACTAGAAGGGGGAATATGGGAAACTGATGAGAATGCCAGTACTGACAAGCAGTGCCTTGCTATTTGTGTGTCAGTACAGTTGGAGACGGAGGCGATGTTGCTGTCGATGGCGGCCGAAAGCATCAGAACAGGTAGTGGCAAGAGAAGATATGGTTAGGAGAATGAAATGACATTGGCTGATTAAACAAGCAGTACAGGATGCCAGGGTAAATATAAAATGCACAGAAGTCTCGTGCAACAATCCTCAGAGGCAGAGAAGGCAACACCGAATGGAAAAGTGAAAACAAATCTTCAGATAAACAAAAGCACTCGAGGCACAGCAATGAATTTGTACATTTTCTGAGGGAAATATAAGAGGTGCTTGCCCTGCAAACCGAATTGACACAGTTTTAAAGTGTTGTGGGTGGTTGGTGGAGCAGGTTTATGCATAAGGCACATAAAATTGGATATTACTTTCTCAATCAAGCAACCTGTAATCTGATAGGCTGGATTTACACAATTTCTGGAGATCATCTTGTGTGGAAACGCAATCATGTTTGCAATATGCCAGGTTAATATAATGAGAAAGAAGATCTAATGACTGGATTGGCCAAAGTCTTTGAGGTTAGTGGCATCACATCTTAGATTCTGTGAGTTTTATTTGAGGCGCTTTGTAGTAGGCTGGTTGTTCAATTTACTTAAAATGAGCTGATGCAGCATGACTATTAACTGCAAATGGGCAGGGAATTTGTAGGTCCCAGCATGCTTTGCATAGGTCTTTATAGGGAGAGTAAATTGCTTATAAGTAAATAACGACTTCATTCTAAGATTTCTTATCTTCCGTGTCAGTCCCTGCTGCACATTGCATCGACTGACCTAGAAGAGAGGAAATCATTAAATAAAGCCATTATTTTTATTTTCTTTGCGCACAAAGAAATAGTAATCTTGTTCAGTATTCTTGTAGCTTCAGAAAATTAATGCTGAACCACTGATGTCACATGGACCATTTTAACGATGTGCTTACTAGATTTCTGGGCCTTAAACACGGTAGTTGCATTCCTGTCTATGCAGGGTCAAAAAGCACTCAGATTTCATCAAAAATAGCAAAGGGATGAATGAAGATCACACGGGTTTGGGACAACATGAGGGTGAGTAATTAAATGACAAATTTTCATTTTTGGATTAACCGTCCCTTTAATAGGAAGTGAAATTCATCTAGTGGAAACATTTGGCACTGCACCTAAACAAAATCTCACTGAAAGCTGGTTTAAGATCAACCTCAAATTTGGACCACAACTTGTTCAGATTAAAAACATTATCAAAATAAAATATAGTATATATTTCATTGAGGAAGATTTTTTTTTTTTTTGACTGCCACGTGAGCAGCACGAGAGTGTTAAAAACACTAATAATTTAATAACACTGTTTAATGTAATCTGTTGCATTTCTCAGAATGAAAGTTTGTAGCTGTACATTACAGGGGTGTCACTAGACCCTTTTTCCTGGGGCACAAGAAGCCAGTAAAATATAACTAATAAATCCTTATGTGTCAGTGGAATTGACATATACCGACCTGAGAAGCATTCTCTCTAATAATATTTCAGCATGTGTTTTCTATCCGCTGTTTAGAATCAGAACTGGAGGTGCCAGATATGTGAATGAATCACTCTTCTTAACTAATTGGTCAAACGGGTTTTCAAAAAGGTTCGATTCGTTAGTTTGATTCGGTCTGACAATTCACTCACACACTGGATCAATCAATTAACCGGAAACAAACAAACAAACAAAAAAAAAACGCTGGATGAAGTGGAGATTTAGTTAAAAGTCCATTGTTTGAGTTGTTAAACTTGCGCTAGAGGTCAGTGATAACGTTCTTTGTTCTTTGTTAATTGTTAGCTATTTTTAGGATTGCACAGAAACTTTGCTAGCACAAATAAAGGGGTTTTGGAACCGGGGTTGAGGAAACCGCATCTCTTCAACATGGTGACAACTAAGGCAGCTCTTCTTCTTTGTTTTATCTTGCGCAGTGCAACCAGGACTCACCTGGAAGAAGCGTGTTGTAGTCTGAATGAGCCATTTGTTGTAATTTCTTTTAGAGTGTACTTTGTAATGTTGCAGATCTTTTTATGCTTAAACAACAACATTACACACTAACTAAAGGTGAAAAAGTGAAAAAGCAAAATAGGACCACGTTAAAATTAGTACATCTCTAACTATTTAAATTATTTAATTTCTTCTATTATTGTGGTGCAATATATGTCAGATAACCCCTCCCCTTAACTTGGTTTACACTACAGTAATTGGTCAGAATAAGGCATAATGTGGACCAGACCTCATGCATTTAGCCTGGCTAAATGACACTATGGCTTTGCAGTTTGCTGCGTTGTTTCTAATTTGTTGCTGTGTGGTAGCTCATTAATTGCTAGATGGTCTCTAGGGTGCACTAGATATTGGCCCAAGTTTAAACAACCCAGTGCCAAGGTTCTATAATATCTTTGTCTGTAGTTATGGCATAACAAACCATTTCTCCCCCTCACACACATAAACTCACAGCAGGACTTATAACTTAGAAGTCGTTGCTTATCAATAAAGAAGAATTCCCTAGGGCTGCATGTCTCCCCGTATCACAACTTCCTCTTTTTTGCTATTCCAGCCAGTTCATCTCCGAGCATACTGAATTTGATATGGAACACATTCTCTAGACTGGCCTCAGCATCACTGCAAAGTTACGGACTGATAAGAAGAAACTGCCAACCAGACAGATTCAAAGCCCACTCTTGCACATACGCAACTGGAGATGGCATAGATGCAAATGAAGCTAATGTCCCCTAAGGCCTTGTCCAATAATCTACAGCCATGAAGAGATAATTTCTCTGAGTGCCATACTCTGACAACTCCTTATTCTGCTGTGCCTTTGATCTTTCTGGAGTCTATTACAGCAAATAAACAGAGACAGTCTCCTTACATGGGGATAAAATTGAGGAGAGAATTTATAAAACCAAAAGGATTTAATTATTCAGGGGTCACATTAGGCCTTTGATTCAAAAAGAAAGAAAAATGCTATTTGTTTTTCAGTTCATTCCATTTCATGTACATCCTACTAGCTCAAACTAAAAATCCTTTACATGAAGTATAATCTTTCCCTCTAGACAACGTATTTGCCTGGAGCAACATCCTCCATTCGTTCCCTGTTCCATATAAAATCCTACCAAATGCCACCTTTTCTGATATACATCAAATCTGCTTGATTTATTTACAAAAGTTTGTATAGATTGGTTTTGAACCCGGGGCTTTGTATGAAATTCATGGAGTGAACCTCTTGACCAATTCATATTATAATAGAATATATATTTATGCATTTACAGTCTGAACTGTAATATTTCATAGTATTGTTGTTTTTTGTTGTATTTTCTATCAAACAAATGCACTCTTGCTGAGCATATGAGACTTTCAAAAACATATAAAAAATATTACTGATCCCAAACAGTATATGGTTATGCTGTTTTTCTGATTATGCTGTTTGCACTCGTTTCATATTTTTGTGTGTAATATGATTTAATAATTTTCACTTCCTTTTTTAGCATGCAGACAGTATTTTTAGTATGTCTTTCTGTGTGCAAAAGACATTTTGAGGGCGTATGTGCTACAGGCTACTTCACAATAACGCTGCAAAATTGTCTCAAAGCCCACAATGATTGCATTCCTAATCTCGTCTACATTATAATTTAATTCCTTGAAGCCAACCGAAATATTTCTGCTGTCTATAAAAGGAGACATTTCTTTAAAACGTAATCCCCCACAGAGATGAGAAATCATATTAGGAATTAAAGAAAGCATTTCTAGGCTTGGAAATTTAGACAATTATGCTTAATGGCGCTATGGTCTGTTATGATAATGCTATGAGCTTCAAACAGCTATTATGTTCTGATGCCGTCCTGATTTTATTAAGATTTACAGCAATTTTTTTGAATAAAAGGAAACTACATCAACAGTAAAACACAATAGCGGTCTTATTTAGGCAATCAGGTTTAGCAGAAGTATGAAGTACCAGCGTGAAACATTGTAATGGACTGTTTTAAATCAAAAAGTACAGGCAAGGTGAGCTGTGTCAAAACCATGTTACACTGTGAAAATGAAGGCAGAAAATTGAATTTTGCCATAAATCTTTTTGAAGTGGAAATGTTGCATGTGAACTTCCTGTCAGGTAAACTATTCCGGGAAAAGGTCAGAGGAAGTGAGCGTGCTCATATCTGACAGCAGAGACATACTGCAGCTACAGCTACACAACTAATGTCTCACCTTGATGAGCCAAACCAAATATCATTATTGACAGTGACATTCTATGTATGCTATATTCTATATATTTCGTCAATAGTGTAGCGTTGTATGAAGCACAGCTCATTTAGAGGTCACTTTTAAACCAAGCGGCTATTTGTTGGTCACGCAGTGAATATGCATGACCAACTTGAATAAATTCCCAGTAAATTGGTCGCACACCTCCGAATGTTCATTTAACAATCATAATCAAGCATATAATCAAGCATATCAATGTGGCGAATTTGTGCAAAATTTTTCGCCCTCACACAAATTCCTCAAAAATAATTGTAAAAAAAATTGTAGGCAGGTGTGCTGAAGCAGGTTGGAAATAAACTTTACAGGACAATGAGGCCGTTTCTCAATTCCAAGAAGGCAGAGAACGGACTTGTGTTCTCGTGGAGACCGGTCTTGCAAGGCTTCCTTGGAAGAGCGAACTCGGAAGGACCCGAGAACACAGAACAGCATCCTTGTGAGAATTGAGATGTACTGCGTCCTTGCATAACTGAGCATAAGCAGAGGCCAATGAACAATAAATATAACATAACATTACAAACAAATGTCCTAACTTATTAAAACATTTCATACTATTATAGATATTATTTTCATATAATTGTATATTGTATTATTTTACAGCGTTATGTGTTTAACTATGACTATGTTAAGATTCATTTTAATATGCCAATAAAAATACTGAAGACTTTCTCCGGGTCTTACCACTTTATTAAAATTAAGCAAAACAAAACGATAATTGTTTACTTTCAAGAGCCGTCAAGTAATTGCGAGAGCGAGTTTAAAGCTTACAGGCTTCTGTACAAGATGCCTGCAGCGTCTTCTGGGATTTCTAACGGCTCGATTATCTCAAGTCTGCATTTGATGCTTCCTTGATATCAAGAACACATTCGAGGACTTTCATGCATCCTCTTTACTTGCGTTCTTGAGTATTGGAACTGAACTTCGACGGTTGATGATGACGTAGAACGAGAACACAAGGACGCAAGATCGCTGAAGAGTGCATATTGAGAAACAGCCTGGGTCCCCAGGAGCAGGGTTAAAGACCTCTACCGTAGTATATTCATCAACCAATCAGAATGAAGCATGTAACAGCTTCTAAACCAAGCAGCTTTCTGTTGATCAATGTGACGAAGACATAGAAATCTATCGCTGTCATGTGAATTCCCAAAAGAATAATTGCACATATATTTGGATATTTGTCAACCAATCAGAACCTAGCATGTAACAGCCTTTAAACCAAGAAGCTTTTTGGAAAATTCATCTACCAGTCAGAATTAAGCATCTAATATCCTTCAAACCAAGTGGCTTTCTGTTGGTGAATGTGGCTAATACGTGTGACAAACTTGAAACAGTTGTGAAATCTGAGGGAAAATTCCTAATATAAAAAAAAAAAGCTTGATTGATTGATTGTTAAACCACAATGACTTTATTTATTTATTTTTTGAAAATGTTTTTTTTTAAACAATATGAAACAAATGAATAGAATCAGCGATTTTTACAATTATTTAAATTGACCCATATACAATTTATATACATTTCTGTGATACCAATTTAATATAGTGGCGATAATGTTTGTTTTTATTTAAAAAAAATTGTATACACTGGTGGGCTTTGAACCCATTTTCTCAGGTAACCACAAACTTTTGGACCCACTGAACATCAACACAGAAAAGTGTTCACCAAAGTATTCAACAGGGTAAAGAAAGAGCTTTCACATTACCATTTTCTCCATTAGAGATACTATTGTTATTTTACGTTGTCATTGGCTGTTTTCTTGCCAACATTCTCTCACTGACAACCCTACAATATCATACGCAGATACAAGCAAAAAAACAAAAAACAAAAAACAAATCTGAAAAACACAAAATTACAGAGGACGATGCATGAAATGCAGAATATGACCAGAATGCTGACAGTTTTTTTTCCCCTCTGCAGTTTATACTTGATAGGGTGGAACCTACTTCAATGAGATAATCTAACTTCTCCTCCTTGAGATTTGATTCCCTGTCGCTCTCCTTTTTTTTTAATAGAGACTGTGATTAATCACCAACAGCTTAAATGTGCTGGCTCTGCAAAAACAGCTGTGCCACTGATCACTCTCTCTAACCATGTGGCCAGAATGTGAGATTGAGTGGTGTGGACCTCCTCAAAGCCAGTAATCCCTAATGTAGTTTTGCTATTCCTGCCACCCATGCTATCTCACTGGAGCAGACACTGGCATCTGTGCCTCCTATTAATGAAATGAAGGGCAAGGTAAGGCTAAGTG